>NC_083287.1:23728760-24072493 GCF_963506605.1 Zootoca vivipara | reverse complement strand
AATTAATGATGATCAGGAACTGCATATCCAGCTTTCAATATGACAGATGGGTCTAGTTCCTGGTGGATTACACAAAAAATGGTGCAAGATTCTATTTTTAAACAGCCTCCATTCTGCTCCTTTTCCCCTCTGTGAAAAGTTCTGACAACTATAATGTATTAGTGAAGAATTCAGCTGCTTGAAAATGTATTCATTTATTCATATTATTCATATTATTATTACTACTACTACTACAAAACATGTACTTAACCTGTAGAAAGCTTTCAATTTCCTATTTTGCTTTTCTCAGGATGATTAAATTTTTTTTTAAAAAAATGTAATAATAAATGCATTTACAGTATGAATGCATTCACAATATGAATATAATTATTTTTGCCTCCTCTTTTTCTTTCGGTATGTTCTACATCCCCCACACTCATTCTCAATTCATGGCATCCACTTTTACCAAGCAAAAGCTTAACACAATTGGTGATTGTAGTCTACACAAGCAAAAGTATAGAAAGGAGGAAATTAGCAGAATGCAAGTAGCAGTTTGCTGTCAGCACTTAGCTTTGTCCACACAAACATTTTGCCTAGCCTCAGCTAACCTGGTACCCTCCAGATGTTTTGGACTACAATTCCCATCAGCCTCAGCCAGCACATCTGGAGTGAACAATGTTGGAGAATGCTGCTCTATTATAACTGTGCTTCTTTTTGCCCATATTTCCTAATTTCCTTCTTTACACACTTTCCTGAAAGCAAATCCCATTGAATCACATGGTGTTTACTTCTGAGAAGACATGCACAGGATTGCACCATAATGGCACTAATTCTGTTGCTTGGGTGTCTATTTGTGAGGGTGCTTGAGATCTCCAGCCTTTTATGACTTGCATTGCCTGTTGAACCTTGACTAGTCATTCAGTTTCCACAGGGTTACATACAACTCCTTGGCATTAGTCTTAGCCCTGGCCTGTGGCAGGGGTTTCTCCAAGTCAACAGTAAACGAGGGAGGGAAGGACAACGCACCATTAATCCACTGAAAACAACTCCATGATTGCAGTGATTTTTATTATACAGCACATTCTTTTTTACATCGGCTAGGGATGCTGCAAGTTTTCGTTCAGTCTGCTTTTGTAGGTGAACCAGCGTGATTCTCATTTCCCAAACGAATATACAGCTCGAATCCTTCAGTTTTCTTTCTTTTGTGATACAGTTAAAAAGAAATGTGCCAAAATGCCTACAAAAAGAACTATTTTAGGATAAAATTGGTTTCATCTGTTTGCATTTTGTCAAGTTCCTTGGATAATTTATTTGTATCAAATGACTAGCAAACATAATAAACAATAATAGTAATAGCAACAATACCAGAATGCATACTTCAGGGTAGAATGAGGAGCAGAAATGTGAATTTTCATGGTGTGTGTCCCCTGCCCCAATGCAAAATGATGCAGAAATGGAGTGGAATGGACTTCTTGAATGAACACCATGCAAAGCAGGCACGGACTAGAAACAAGTTGATCCATCTATTCCCAGTGTCATCTGATCACCTTTTGGGTGGGGGCAGGGAAGACTCTATGGCAGGCTTCCTCAAACTCGGCCCTCCAAATGTTTTTCGCATACAACTCCCATGATCCCTAGCTAGCAGGAACAGTGGTCAGGGATGAAGGGAATTGTAGTCTCAAAACATCTGGAGGGCCAAGTTTGAGGAAGCCTGCTCTACTACGGGATGTCTGCCCCTAAAGTCTGTCTGCCTAGTGCCTTCCCTGAAAAGAAGATAGATTCTTAAGTTTCAGGAGGGAGGAGCATCACTGAACCAGGGCTTCCCTTTTCATGGCTTCCAACTGTATTTCACATAACAAGTGGTAGAAGTGGGGGGTGGGGTGGGAAATTTGATTCATTTTGCATTCCAAGGCAAACTTACCAAATTTGCATTTTCTGAACCAGTATGTGAACTAAAACGGAGCTATCCTTCAAAATTCTCATTTCCCTGAGTTTTTCAATGTGGCCCTCCAGCCAAGTACAGTGGTACCTCGGTTTAAGTACACAATTGGTTCCGGAAGTCTGTACTTAACCTGAAGTGAACTTTCCCATTGAAAGTAATGGAAAGTGGATTAATCCATTCCAGACGGTCCACGGAGGACCTTTTGTTTTGTTTTTAAGTCACAAACTAATGTAGAGATGCAGAGAACTGAAATGGAGACTGGGAAAAGGATAAACATAGAAGCCAACACGGACATATTGGCCCATACCTAGCAAGTGGTGGCTCAGTCCTCCTTTCATGCCCCTCCACTTCCTGTCTTGTCTCCTCACCTTGTCCTTCAGAACTGAGAAGCAGAAGAAGTGAAGGCCTTCCACTGCCTTCACCCATTTTTCTTCCTCTCCCTCCCGTATCGCTTTCCACCATGCCACCAGGCTCTGCCCACCATCAAGCACTGGCAGGTCTTCCACTGTCGACATTTGAACCACAAAGCCAGGGACAAAAGTAAGTAAGGACAGGCAAATCAGCAATTTTGCTCATGTGGCCATGGCAACGATGTGCAATTCAGGCAGGCAGTTTTTCACCCTGAAATTAACGCGACTTTGTGCTTCTTGGTGCTTTGAAACAGCCTGCAAATGTGATCCCTTTACAGTATTCTTCTGATGGCAAAGATGAATCATTTCCCCTCTCCTCCCCACCCACCCTGCCCAATTGTATTGTGATGTTGCATATATTTCTGCCTTTGATAGCCTCAGCATGTGATTCAAAGTGAACTCTAGTTGGAGGGTCCTTTTATCTTCATCCTCAAAGGAAATTTTGGTGCAGATTTTTGGCACTGGGGGATTATGTAGCAACAAGTCAAAATCTGGGGCTGAAATGCGGCGATTGTTTAAGAGGCATAGAAGGAAATGCTACGTACCTGCAACAAGCTGGCCACTGCAGCCTCTGTTAAAATTCCAGAGCCTGTCACAACACTTCCAATAGTTTTGGGGTACAAGGTGATCCATAAAACTACCAGGAAAAAAATAATATCGGCAGATTTCTAGGTTCCTTGGGGAGCTCACCATTGCACGCCTCATAATTTCTCCATCTGAGGGCAGATCCGATTGTTTCAGAGAGCCAGTGGGTTCTTCTGATGGTCTGAGTACATGGACCATGTGCTATGTCTTATTCAGGTCTCCATCTTTTTTCCCATCCCAAACTAGGTCAACATATGTGTCAGGGGTTGTTGCGACTACTCCAGAGTAACGACCTTCCACATGCTTGTCTTTTAACAGTCTTTATTGGTGCACTCTATTTACAGTGTAACAAGGTGTTGGAAACATGTCTGCTCATTCCGATCCAGAATCCGGCACTGCCCCTTTGCGCGATTTCGCCCAACATAATAGCCTCAGGACAGTGAATCTCCTCCCCTTTCTCCTCCTCTGTAATTCCAGAACCGGGGGGAAAGGTCTACGCTCTGTGCTTTCCCTTTCCCCCCTTTCCACTTCTCTCTCTTCCCGCCTGTGGCGCAGGGACTCTCCCATGCTGCCAGAGACCTGGCACTCTCCCTCCGCTTCCTGACTAGCCTCTTCAGACCCCGTGCTTCCATTGCTGCTTGGGGAGGAGCTGCTCCTGATGGGAGGGGGAGGTTCTCTATACTCTCTCCCCCTTACAATATGTTTTCTGTTGCTCTTGATTTTAATTAACCAACTAGTGCCCCATCCATATTTTCTCTTCGTTACCCTTCAACTCTCTTGTATTGTGAGAGCCTGAGCACTTAGAAATAAAGTACGGTATTCACTTAATGTTTACTCAGAGCAGGCCGATTGCAATTAATGGACCTAACTTAGTCACCATGGTCACTAATTTAAATGGATCTACTTTGAGCAAAACTTAGCTGAATACCACTCAGGTAGTTTTGAGTTGGGATGGGGGACCCATAGTCAAGCTGGCTGTGGGATGGTAGGTAAAGGTAAAGGTAAAGGGACCCCTGACCATGAGGTCGAGTCGTGACCGACACTGGGGTTGCGGTGCTCATCTCGTGTTATTGGCCGAGGGAGCCGGCGTACAGCTTCCAGGTCATGTGGCCAGCATGACAAAGCCGCTTCTGGCGAACCAGAGCAGCACACGGAAACTCCGTTTACCTTACCTATTTATCTACTTGCACTTTGACGTGCTTTGGAACTGCTAGGTTGGCAGGGGCTGGGACCGAGCAATGGGAGCTCACCCCGTCGTGGGGATTCAAACCACCGACCTTCTGATCGGCAAGCCCTAGGCTCTGTGGTTTAACCCACAGCGCCACCCGCAATGGTAGGAGTTGATGCCTAATAACACGGGCTACAGGTTCCCTATCTGTGGTATGGAGTGTTTATTTTTATTTATTTTACTTTGACAATTGCTTTGAGGCATGTCTCCCCATTTAGGGGCTTCTGACAGCCTTACTTGTTTATTTATCACATTTCTGTGGAGCTCTTCCAAAGAGCTCGATATGGTTCTCACCCTACCCATTTTATCTTTATAACAGCCATGTGAGTTAGGTTGTGCTGAGGAACAGTGACTGGCCCAAAGTCACCCACAAAGCTTCAAGGCTGACAGGAGGCTTGAATCCTGGTCTCCTAGGCCCTAGGCCAACACTGTAACCACTAGACTACACTGTCTCTCACTGGTTCTTGTCATCACCAACTGCTAGCATTCTACCTCCTCCATCTCATCTCTACCTCCTTCACCATAGCTGCCAAGTTATCCCTTATTTTAAGGGATTTCCCCTTATGCTGAATAGGCTTCCTCGCGAGAAAAGGGAAAACTTGGCAGCTATGTCCTTCACCCATGAGTGTTCCAAGTTCACTTATGTGAGAATGCTCAGAACTTGCATTCTCTGTTCATTACAATACACCAAAGTTGGATCACCAGAATGTCCGATTACAAAGTAACCTGTGACATCATACCAACTTAGCCTATGGCTTGAGAGGGCTCTCGGACTGATTGGTAACCAAACAGGTTGCATTTACTAAATCAGGGATAGCCACCGTGATGCCCTCCAAATACTTGATAGGCTACAACGTCCACCAACACTAACCATTGGGCCATGCTTGCTAGGGCTGATGGGAGTTGTAGTTTAACATCATCTGCAAAACATCACATTGACTCCCCCTGCACTATATGTTTGTCCCTTGCTGAGTTTTTCCTCAGGTTTGTTGTTTCCACAATTTCTTTGCAAATCTGAATGTTCTGCACTCTGTTTCTATGACCATCATAAAAGGTAAAGATAAAGGGACCCCTGACCATTAGGTTCAGTCTCAGACAACTCTGGGGTTGCGGCGCTCATCTCGCTTTACTGGCTGAGGGAGCCGGCGTACAGCTTCCAGGTCATGTGGCCAGCATGACAAAGCTGCTTCTGGCAAACCAGAGCAGCACACAGAAACGCCGTTTACCTTCCCACTGTAGTGATACCTATTTATCTACTTGCACTTTGACATGCTTTTGAACTGCTAGGTGGGCAGGAGCAGGGACCAAGCAACGGGAGCTCACCCCATCGCGGGGATTAGAACTGCTGACCTTCTGATCGGCAAGCCCTAGGCTCTGTGGTTTAGACCACAGCGCCACCCACGTCCCTTTCAAGACCATCCTAAACAGCCTCAAATGGCAGAGGTATGGAACTGATAATAGGATATAGATTTCTCCACCTTTCCCTGTGTTCACATGAACAAAAAAGACTCGGGGGGACCATTGTGCATCCCCATCATTGCATTTTATTGTCTGTTGAGCTGGAAACAGTCTTCCTTTGATTTCCTTTCATTCTGTGCTCCTTGCTTGATTTACATCAGGCTACGTTGACTATCTTATAATTATAGCTGTCTAGAGAATTTGTGGAATGTGGTAATCTGATGTAATGCCAGTTGTGGGAATAATCATGAGAGTGACATGTATTGTGTCTCGCTGAGTGGTCTCTGGCAAACAACTGAGGTGAACCAGGTGGGTGACTGGAAATTAGTGCAATTCAATCATACGTTTAGATTCACAGGAGGGAAGAAATGTGATACTCAGACAGCTATGGAACAAAGCTGGATTGGAAGATATTAAGCAGCAGGAGCCATTGATCTGAAAAGCAACACCAAAGAGGAGCGGAGTCTTCTTTTTTGCTGCCCCCCCCCCCAAGAAAGACAAAAACCAAAGAAAGAGATGTGTGGGGAGAAGGGTGATCCAATATTAACAATAACCGAATTGTGCAATATGAAGGATTATTATTATTATTACCCCACCCATTTGGTCTTACGATGTCAGTATTGTTGGGCAATCCCAACTCTAATCCCTGATGCCTCCTAGACCTGATTCTCTTCTTCTTGACTGCATCTTCAACTTGTGGGATATATCTTCTCTGAAGCAGTCAAACACAACATTTCCTGTTTTCTAGAGTGGACATACGGGGGAATGTTGTTCCAGACAGGGAGGACATCCTGTCATATCTGCTCTGGAGCATCCTCCCCCTGTATGTGACCAGGTGGATGGGTGTGACCCTAGCAGACCCTATAAAAGGGCTAGCCATGCAGCCATCTTCCTCTCTTGTGACTCTTTGGCTCTTTTGTCATCTTCCTCTCTGCTGGCTCTTAGCCAGCAGCACATGGCTCATCCTTACAGAGGATGGAAACCACAAGGTAGAAAGTCTGAGGCCAAGCTCAGACTTCTTTTCTCTACAACTGTAACTGTAACCAGAAGATAAAGCCTGCCTTTGGGACACTACTGTGAACTGAATGTAAGTAATCTTTACCATTACTTTTAAAGAAGATTGTCATGTCATTATTGTTTTTAAGAGGCTAATAAAGGGGAAATTTACTAGGAACAATCCAATCTAGACAAGCCAGGCTGGATTGCTTAACTTAAATGATTCTAACAAATCCATCAACTTGCTTCCAGCAATGTACAAAGGAATGTGCTCTGCTGCTTGCTCACTAATGTGAGTGAGGAGGGATAATATTTAGTCAATATATCCTCTCCTACTTTCCTCAACATTCCCACACAACTGCCCTCTCCCAGGACCGCAGCAAGAGGATCAAAGCAGTGCTGGATCTACAAATTTTGCCATTGGGGACAAAGATCTCTCCTTCATGGCCCATTCAGGCTACCTTCTCTCAGCAGTGGAGACACAAAGGGGACACAAACATCACTGCTATCACGATCACCGCAGCTTCTCATCTTCCTGTCCCTGGGGTATGCAAGGAGGTGGGCCTTTCTGTGGCCACCCACCTCTTCAAGTGGAACTTCTGCTTTTTAGAAAAGGTAGGTGGGTCCTAGCCAGCCATGCCACATTGTTGTCAGGGCCTCACTCTTCCTTGCTGGCAGCTGCAATACCCATGTGGTGACTCCTTATGCTTTAGCCAAGCTCTGTCTATTAAAAGAGGTGGGTGGGTTATATCAGCAAGGCAGGATGCTGTACTGCCAAAGACCCCTAATCTGTCTCCCCGCTTGTCCTGTTTGATCCAGGCCTGGGTCGAGGGGAAGGAACAGCAACTTCTGCATGCTTTGGCCCATCCC
This sequence comes from Zootoca vivipara, assembly GCF_963506605.1. Lineage (NCBI taxonomy): Eukaryota > Metazoa > Chordata > Lepidosauria > Squamata > Lacertidae > Zootoca > Zootoca vivipara. The sequence goes on along the minus strand of NC_083287.1, from coordinate 24,065,025 downwards.
TCTGGGAAGTAGTATAGATGGAGAGAAAGGCAAGTGAATGGGCAGCAGAAATAGCAGCGAGTGCAGTCAGGGTGGGAACATCATGCCCAAGTTCAGCCTTGGAACTGGTACTGTTTGGATTCATTCACCTTTTCATGTGGACCCCTATCAGATAATCCACAGATTCTCAGAAGCGCTAGTACTACGGTAATTCTGCCTTGCGACCTTTGGACATCAAATCAGTGGACAATTAATTAAGGCATGCAAACAGGTCCCATTTAGTAGAGCAGGCAGGCTGACGTATTTACAGAATTGGGAAGGCGGGGAATCTTAGCACAAAAGGAACAACGAATCCTTTGAAAGATCAGCAAATGTTGAGAAGCAAGTAGAGGTAGAAAGCACTGTCCTTAAATATTGAAAATTGAGATGAGTGAAGAAGATGAAAGGCCTAAGATGACAATACAACTTATTAAAGCTCCATGTTTTTCCACGGTAATAGTTAATAGAGTCAGGACTCAATTCAGTCTAGTGTCAGACACTGTTCTGGGACATGTGAGATGGGGAGGTTTATTGAGAAGTTTGTGTTTCAGTTGTCGTAACCCACCCTGGGAGCTTGGGTAATAAATGACGACGACAACAACAACAACAACAACAACAACAACAACAACTGACAGTGCCCTGTGAGCTGGACTCTATTCTATGACATGTCTTTGGGGTACCCCCCCCCTGTATGGAGGGGATATGTCATTTGGGGTGACCCAATGTTTATTTTGAGGTGCACGGCTACAGGTCACTTATTCAAGGCTACAGAACGAAATCATTGCACATCAATGTGTGCAAAAGAAACACTTTTAGCCTCAGAGAACATACCCTCCAACATTTCTCTGATGAAAATAGGGATGCCATATTCAATAATCCCCACACCCAGTCAGATGGCAGGGTATAAAGAGTATTATTACTATTATTTTACTATTTATACCCCACCCATCTGACTGGATTTCCCCAGCCACTCTGGGTGGCTTCCAACATATATAAAAACATAATAAAACATCAAGCATTTTAAAAACTGCTTTCAGATGGCTCAGGGGTCTTTAGACGGAGTGCCTTCAGACAGCGGTGGAGCAAGCCGATCGGGCGTCTGGGGCAGCATGCATGCCCTGCGCCCAGGGGCGAGGCCAGCTGCCCACAGGGGAGGGGTCAGCCAGCTGCGGGACGGGGTGAGCTGGGGCAGGACGCTTCGCGGGGCCTCCAAACCACCCTACAGCTGAGAGGGAGGCAGTAGGCAGACCATTTGGGGCAGCACGGAGCCTGTGGGCACACAAGCCAGGAGAGACGCGTGGCTCGGGTGCACTGCAGGCCCTGCGGTGAGTGCCGCCCGGCATTTTGTCACCTCCTCAGTGGTGACCCCCGGGGTGAATTGCCCCCCATCACCCCCTTCCTCCTCCTCCCCTGCTTTCAGATGGCTCAGGTGTTGGTTAACTCCATACCCTCCAACATTTCTCTGGTGAAAATAGGGACGTCCTAAGGAAAAGCGGGTCATTCAGGGATCAAGTCAGAAATCGGGATGGCTTCTGTAAATACAGGACTGTCCCTGGAAAATAGGAACACTTGGGGAGTCTGAGAGAGTGATGGCGTCCCTCAAAAGGAAGAGTTCACTTCTGATGGAGTTATGTGATATGGGGAAATACTATGCATATGTTGTGGTGTTTTTCTGCATAACGAACCCCCTCCCGTCAGTTGTGGATTCACTTGTCCTCCATTGCAAACCGGAGAACCAGGAATCAGGGCCTTTCGTTACAAAGCCTCCTCAGTAGTGGCTCGCTGCCTGCAGAATGCTTCCTCCCTTCCTATCTCCTCCCTTGATTTCTGGGCTAGTGAAGTACCTTCTTTATTTTTTCCAGGCTTTTTAATCCAGTGTATACATTGCTTTTCTGGCGCTTTGTGTTTTGTTCTAATTTAATACTGCTTTTATACTGCTCTATTATTACGCATTTCTAATGCTCTTACTAACAATGTTTACGCCTGTAATTTCTGTTATGACCCACTCCGAGAGCCTGATGTAAGGCTAATCAAACAGGCTATAAATATACTAAAATAAGTACATCCTCATGATTTCCTCGCCCTGTGATGATCACAAAGTTATGTCATAATTGCCTGTTGTCTGAAACAAGTCTTCAGGCTGCGACTCTGCCCATTTTGTTTGTGTTTTTATCCGTGGATGAGCAGTGGAAAGAAAGCTTATATTTCACAGGATTATCACCATGGGAGTGGATCTTACTTAGTCATGTGTATCAGTTATGTACCACATTTGTTCCACATACCTTGTTTATTTAGATCAGTATCATCCTGGCCTGGTTTTGAAGGTAACATAATATTTTACACCCTCCAGAAATGATTCCCAGCTAAATGTGTGTCATTACATTGAATTCAAATCCTTTAGCATAAGCGTCTCTTGATCTCCACTAGTTCACAAGTTATTTTTCAAAATCTTTTTATTTAAAGATTCCCTCCACCCATGATTCCACATTAAAATTAACATTCACAATAATCATAGCTGCCAAGTTTTCCCTTTTCTTGCGAGGAAGCCTATTTAGCATAAGGGAAAATCCCTTTAAAAAAAGGGATAACTTGGCAGCTATGACAATAATCCCAGTAACATGTGACTGCCAAAATACAAAATAATACACAAGATAATTATACATGAGTATAATATACTCCCCCTTCATGGATCAATGCCTTGTCGTGGCGAAGGGGCTTGAATAACTCAGAGAAGCTATGAGCTATGCCATGCAGGGCCACCCAAGATGGACAGGTCATAGTGGAGAGTTTTGACTAAACGTGATTCACCTGGAGAAGGAACTGGCAAGCCACTCCAGTATCCCTGCCAAGAAAACTCCATGGACAAAGACAACAGGCATGAGTGCCTGGCGTGCTATGGTCCATGGGGTCACGAAGAGTCGGACACGACTAAATGACTAAACAACAACAATAATATACTCATGGTAAATCTCCTTGAAGACCAGTTGATTGGTCCCCGGAATAGGAAATTTGCAATTGCGTCTTCCTGGGCAACTGATTCCAAGGAGTGCAGGCCATGACTAAGAAATCCCAGCTCTCAAGATTCACTGTATTCTCTTTCGGTATAGATGATATTTTGAGTCAAGCCTCTCCTAGTTGACCTTATAAGTCAGCTGGGTTCATACAGGAGGAACACTGAGCTGCATTATGGTTTATGGTTTCCCAGGAAACAGGCGAGTAGCAAAGGTTATTTCCAGTCACTCTTAGCCTCTGCTGCTTAACCTCGTCTTCTCCAGAATGGTAGCAACCCAAAAGAAATGGGTCTCCTCTGTTTATACACCTATAGCTGGATAAGGGCTGTGGAGCTCACCTTTCTTTCCCTCTTCCATTGACAAATCTCCAGCTTTTCAATATGAGGAGTCCCTTTCCTGTCACTTTCCCAGCAGGTTGCACCCCAGTTTTGGGCACATCCGAAAACTGATTGGCGGCACAGCTGCCAGTGAGAGAGCTGCTGCTGTATGCATGCATGCACATGGTGTCAAGAACATTTTAATGTCCTTATGGCCTGTCGAATTACAGAGGAGTACCCATCACAGTGTTCCAATCAAGCAGCTGATCAGGCCAGGTAGCTAGAGTGAGTCTGTGAAGATAAAATGAGGAGAGGTGTCCCCTTTCCTTCTCCACACTGAGAATGTGAAGACTCTTAGAGGTGCAGCTTCTAGGGCTGCTGAAGCTCTAGGGTCCAATTGGAAATTATGTCCAGTTGTCTATTCGTTCTTTTCTAGCAGAAGCTAGAGAATCGGCCTAGGGCAGGCATGTCCAACAGGTAGATCACGATCTACCGGTAGATCACTGGATGTCTGTGGTAGATCACTGGCTCCCCCCAAAAGAAGCTCAGCAAGTTTTGCTCCCCTGGAAAAAAGCTCCCCTAAAAAAGGACCTGAACCCCCCAAAACAGGGCTTTCCTTTTTTTAAAAAAAAAAAGCTCAACAACTTTGACCTGAACCCCCAAAAGGGGGTAGATCACTGCCCGTTTTTACCTCTGTGAGTAGATCGCAGCCTCTTAGGAGTTGGCCACCCCTGGCCTAGAGCAAATACAACCTACTTTACCAAAATGAGATTCTGACTAAATATTAGAAATAAGTTTCTGATGGCCAGTGCTGTTGACAGTGGAACATACTAACTCAGAAGAAGATTGGATGGCCATCTGTCAGGGATTCTTTAGCAGTGATTTCTGTATGGCAGGGAGTTGGACTAGGTGACCCCCGGGATCCCGCCCAACTCTACGATTCTATAATCCTACGATGAACATCTTAGGTTGGTGTGGAGGTTATACTGCGGGATGCCAATATATCCAGTGTGAGATGCAATGTAAATTGATGCTTCTAAGGCTGGATTTGGCCCAAGGATTTGCTTTTGTAATTTTCCAGGTTAATATAATTGACAAACATGGCAAGAGTGTACGGCTTTCTCTGTGGTGGCACCAACCCTCTGGAACACCCTCCAATTTACAGTGCAGTAGGCTGAGTGATAGCTTCAAAGGACAGCTGAACAGTCATCTATTCTGACGGGCTTTCCAATATCCTGTGTTTGTGTGTGTGTTCAAAGTGTGCTGCTATGTTGTTGGGTTTGTTTGTTTTCCTTTTCTTGGATTTTACTGTATTTCATAGTATTGTTATATTTTAGAGAAAGAGATTTGTTATGCCACTCAGATACTGTTGCAGTATTAAATAGTGTATAAATATAATTAAAAAGTGGTGAGCCATACAATTGGACATGAATGGTTCTTTGCTATTTGTGTTTGCAGCTATTTTTCCCCCCACTGTATAAGAAAGCAGGGGGTGCTGGTGTTACGGCACCAATAAATATCTAGTTTCTACCAAAACGCGCTAGCATGCTTATGAAAGTCAGATCTGGTTCATTGTGGGTCATGTTGTTCATTCCCAGGGATTTGCTAATGGGAGGGACATCAGAGATCTGTGGCATTTAGCGATTAGCACAGAATGCTGAACTCGGCTCATTCCTATCTGAAATCTAGAGGAAAAGGAATACCAGTGGGTCATGAGACAGCTTTCTCTCTGTGTAGCCGATCTGTTGCTCAACCGTCATTGTAAAATGGACTCGAGAATATGCATTATTGATAGTATTCATTGACAGAATTCCTGGTAGCTGCCTTAGCAGCAGCTTCCAAAAGCACTCTGTGAGTTAATTCTATGTCAAGCAGCATTAACTGTAGCTCAGATTTCCAATCAGCAAATCCTTGGGTCAGTCCAGGACAGGGATATGGTGAAGCAATTGGCTCTAGGCTCTGCTCCCTCCAATCCCACCCCACAGAAAATTCAGCATACAAGATGTGCAGCAGTTCCCAGATAAACGGTCCTTCCTTTTCTTCTTACCCAAAAGACAGAACGGGCTGCACGTTTGCTTTCTCAACCCACATAAGATTAAAGAACAGCCTGTCATTGTGCATTTCATTACTGCAGCTTTTTTCAGGGTAGGGCGGATGCATCAAAATTTCCTATATTGAGCTGGAATATTTCCCCCACGATTGTTCTATTTATTCCTCCGATCTGCTGCATGCAATATTGGTGCGAATGAACCTGCAAAGACTGAGGGTGTATTCACACTTAAATGCACATTTGAGCCTCACTCCCTGCATCGGTGTCATGTGAGATTAAGACAAGAAAGATTGCGGACGATAATGTCGCTGCGTGTTCTGTCTAGGTTTACAAGCACATTGCAGAAGGTGGCTGCATATAGCTTCTGGTGTGCAAAACTGCTCTGGATTTACACGCTTGGCACAAGGTTAACAGGGTCCAAGTTTCTTATCCATTTGACCAGGACAGAAATATTAGTGAACTGAATAAAGGGAAATGGGAGGCTGCCTTCTACAAATTCAATCAATGCTATATCTAGCTCTGTATTGTCCACACCAACAGTGGGCAGAAAATAAATCGGGAATTATACCGTATTTTTCCGTGTATAAGATGTCCCCATGTATAAGACACCCTCTATTTTTGGGGACTAAATTTAAAGAAAATGAGGGGAGATGGCGCAAAGTTGTTGACCTTTTTTTAGGGGGAATTGCACGCGCGCCATCACCCCAGGAGGGCCGTTGCTGGGAGTTGGCAAAGTGGGCAACCGCTCCCCCCATGCTACTGCAGGCAGGAAGCTCCCTAGAGTGCAGGCTGCCAACCAGCTGGCGGGTGGGTGCACAGCTCCCCCCCCATGCCACTACCCATGTATAGGATGACCCCAGGTTTTTTTACATATTTTGAGTCAAAAACCCTCGTCTAATAAACGGAAAAATACGGTAAGTAGGTCTCTGTAGTTGCATAGTTGTTTTGTAGCAGAGCACCAAGGATTTCCAAGGTCCAATTGTTTAATGAACAGCTGCCCACTCCCCCAAATTAGCCTTTTGTTGTTGTTTTAGGGGGGGATGTTAGAAATGGCTCTTTTAATGAGGTGACTCGTTCTAGGACTAGAAGGAAATTTCTGGGCTGAGATGCACTCAGGGGTTCTTTGTGCATTGTCTGCCCCTCTTTTAAAGTCACTATTTGGTGCTTGGTTCTAGCTGAAGGGCCTTGGAATTCTAGGTAAAACCAATGCCAATTCCACAAGCTTGAAGTTTACCCATCCCAGGTCTGACTTTCCAATGTTCCATGCAGTGGACTTTCCCAGCCCTTCCTGGAGATGCCAAGGAATGAACCCAGCACCTTCTGTATGCAAAAAGATGAGCTTTACCACTGAGCTTTTGGCCCATTTTAAATTAAAATAGCCACAGGGAAAAAATGAGCGAGGTCACACATTTGGGGGTGGGGTGAGTCTTTCTGCATGTTGCACCCTCCACATCCCCATAGGTCCTCAGAGCAGCTTTTGTGTTGATCCGTGTCAAATGAGCAAAACAAACAAAAGCCATGCAGATCTGAAACCTCAGACTTCTCCACCTGCCAAATATACTTCTCTTGGTTCTGGAAGCTCGATGAGGGAAAGCAAAATACAGGGAAAGGGAAGAGCCAGAAAAGACCTGGCATTGGGCCAGACTTCCTGATTAGGTTTTGCTTAAAGATTTGAACAAGGGATTTCAAGGGAATCTGGGTCAGAAAAATCAAGGATCAGTATGCATGTCATTCAGTTACGAAAGGGATGCCATGGATTTAGGCACCACATATGAATCACATAATTTTGCTTCAAATACACTAACTTACAGTAATTATAAAATTTATTTACAATACGGTAACCCTTGGCTGCGCGTTCAGTGTCACACTCTTGACACACACACACACACACACACACACACACACACACACACACACACACACTAATAACTAGGAAGGGTTAAATAAAAGGTCCTAAGTATGCATTTTTTATTTACATTGGCTGACATTCAATCATACCTTTAGAGCATGTTTTCCTACACACACACACACACACACACACACACACACACACACACACACACACAGTACAGTGGTACCTTGGTTCTCAAACTCAATCCATTCAACTTCCAAAACGTTCGGAAACCAAGGCGCGGCTTCTGACTGGCTGATTGGCCCCGGAAACAGCTGAAATGGACGTTTGGCCTCCAAAAAATGTTCGCAAACCGGAACACTTACTTCCAGGTTTGTGGTGTTTGGGAGCCAATTTGTTCATCAACTAAGCTGTTCGGGAACCAAGGTACCACTGTACATTAAAACCATGCCAAATGAGTCACATAACAAAGCACATAAACAATATGATTTAACAATAAAACCAGAGAACACAACATGGCAGCAAAATATAACATTTCAACCAACACAACATAGAATCACTCACCCAATCTCACCATCCATTTTACACAACCACTATAACCATTCCCTACGTCAAGCATGATATTGAGCAACCACTCATACATATGCCACTCACACTCGGTGATATTACAACCCATCTACAAAGGACTGTTGCCAAGCATACACATATAAGACACTCTCCTAATCTCTGAAACGCTAATGAAGTCGTGCTCTACAGCCACTAAACTATATAATACTCCTCTTCCATCCCTCATCGGAGAAGGCCCAGATCTGTACCACAACATGCTCTCACCCTGGAGGGTAGAGAAATACTTGCACCCACTCACACGCTACTAACTACAGGCAACTCCTGATTTCTGCAGGTGTTGCATTTTGGGTCATTGCGTGTGACAGCAGAGTATCCATAAACCAGTTATTCCCCCGTTACGTCCCGATTACGCCCCCTCCCTTTCTCCCTCTTTTCCAGCCACTTCTGGATCACTGCAATGCACATGTCACACAAATATCAAATGTCTGTAAATCGGTCATTACCTGTACATGATCATAACATGCATAGTACAGTCATACCTTGGAAGTTGAACGGAATCCATTCCGGAAGTCCGTTGGACTTCCAAAACGTTCAGAAACCAAAGCGCAGCTTCTGATTGGCTGCAGGAAGCCCCATCAGATGTTCAGCTTCCCAAAATAGTTTGCAGAGTGGAACAGTCACTTCCGGGTTTTTGGCGTTCAGGAGAACTAAGCTGTTCGAAAACCAAGGTACGACTGTACTGCACAACCTCAACAACTGAGGAACAATCAGCACCGGTAGACGACTCAGCACCTCGGCCTCATTCTCAAGGTGGCCCTGAAGGTCAACATTAACTCAACTGAATTACCTCCCACTAACACACTGGTCCCACCCTATATATGTAATACAGTGGTACCTCCATCTACGAACAGCCCTATTAATGAACTATTCAGTAAACGAACTCCGGAAAACCTGAAGTAGGTGTTTCAGTTAGCAAATTTTGCCTCGGAAGCCGAACGGAAGCCGAATGGTGGAAGGGCAACGGCAGCAGGAGGCCTCAGTAAGGAAAGCACGCCTTGGTTTAAGAACGCTTTGGTTTAAGAATGGACTTCCAGAATGGATTAAGTTCAAAAACCGAGGTACCCCTGTATCTGTTGTTTTGTGGCCACCAATGCTTTGATTGGAATATATAGATGCAATTCATGGAGCTTTATTGCTAAGCATTGTGGTATCTGCTAAGGTCTTTTGGGAATTATTTTTCAATATTCTTCATGTGATTCCACTTAATACCGAGGTTAAGTAGTAGCAGCAGTAGTAATTACCTAAAACTCATCTAGGGATTTATTTATTTTTTAATTCTTTCTATACTATTTTAGTTAAAGATGTGATTTGTGAGAACTGCTCCCAAGTCCAGACGGAAGTTGGTAGTAGCAATGCATGTGTATGTCTATTTTGCTTTCTCACTTTTGAAAACTTAAGTTCTATATCAATTTGTTATTTTTGCTGTGTGTGGTGGTGGTGGGATGTCCTCGGGAAATTTTGTCAGTATTGCAGCGCGAATTTCTCCTACTGTACACATTTTTGTATGCAATTTTGCCTAATCTGCACATTTTTGCAAAGCACGTTTTCCTAATATAATGCTTTTGGTATGCTATTTTCACTAATATACACATTTATATGCATACTTTACACTAGGGTATGCATTTTTGTACACATTACTTGGCTGGAGAACTGCACTGCAAAATTCAGAGGAATGTGGATTTTAATGGACGGCTGTGTTTGAGTTTTCCTATTGCTTCAGAAACTGTGAATTAGCTTTCTTTCTCCGACTGATCTTCTCCTTATCAGTTAGTATAGATGTACTAATTTGTCTCAAACATTCTCTGTTATGTACTCACTTTATGTTGCCCCTTGCCTTATGTTTATTCCCTGTTACTATAACCATAAAACATGATTTATTTGTTATGAAAAAAATTCAAAAGAAAGTAATTGCTAATTAGCAGCAAGGGAGGCTTCTATTAACAATGATACCTTTGAGAGCATTTGAATCCGAAGGGTGCAAAACTATAGGAACTGAAGAATTGCTTTTATGAGTGCCATAAATAAGAAATTCATCTAAGGAACAAGGCCGCTCCACTTTACAGAATCTTCAAAGATCTGTTCTTGACCCCGTTGCAAAGCTCTTGTAAGCTAAACACACACAGTTGATAACAAAACAGGTTCTATGGGTACCACCCTGATGACCTTGTTTACATCTGTGTTTCCCTCCCATATGTGATTGGCAGTTTATGCATAAGCTGATATATCTAGCAGCTGCCACAGAATGATTAATCTGAACAGCCTACCAAGTCGCAGGCAATTCCTAAAGATCAGGAAACGAGCAGAAAGTGAAATACAATTAAATGCAAGTGTCTTCCCCGAGTGATAGAAATGCAATATCATTCATTTTGATAGAGATACTGAAATTTGCTGTAATGAAGATTCTGGTTCTGCTCACTGATGTTGCCGGTCCATCCATTTTGTTGTTGTTGTTTCTGAATTAGGGCATTCTAAATATCCAGAAAATATTACAACAAAGGTATTCAAGTTGGTCTTGGGAAGGTCCTCTTTCCTCCTCCTCCTCCTCCTTCTTCTTCCTCCTTCGCAAGAATTTTTTTGAGCTGAAATGCAAGTGAATAGGAGAAAAGTGCTTCTTTTCAAATGAATGAAAGCTTCTTCTGTTCTAGGAAGGACCTTCCTCTGATGGAGGATGCTTTTTCTGGATCCAACTCAATTGACGAAATGCTGCCTTCAGTCACCCTGGTGCCTTCCAGGTGTTGTGGAGCCACAACTTCCATCAGCTCCAGCTAGAATGTAGTCCAAAACAAACCAGGTCAGGGAAGGTTGGTGCAATGACTAAAGAAATCCAAGATTAGGTTGATTCATACAACACTCTTTTGTTGTTCTTCCATTGAAGTGCATTCCTTGTCCCCAAGGAAGGGACACCCTCTCATTGGTCATCATAGTTTTTTTGGCAGTCCAAACAACTCTGTCTTGCCTGTTTCCATTTTCTCTCTTGGCAAATATGCAGATAAATGCTCCTATCTGAATGCACTTCCCCTAGAGCATGCTACAAAGGTGATAAAGGTAAAAGGTAAAGGGGCCGCTGTCTGGCAATTAAGTCCAGTCTGCGAACGACTCTGGGGCTGTGGCGCTCATCTCGCTTTACAAGGCCGAGGGAGCCGGCATTTGTCCACTTCCACAGACAGTTTTTTTCTGGGGCATGTGGCCAGCATGACTAAGCCGCTTCTGGCAAAACCAGAGCAGTGCACGGAAACGCCGTTTACCTTCCCCGCCGGAGCAGTACCTATTTATCTACTTGCACTGTGTGCTTTCGAACTGCTAGGTTGGCAGGAGCTGGGACCAAACAATGGGACCATCTCGGGGATTCGAACCGCCGACCTTTCGATCAGCAAGCCCAAGCGGCACAGTGGTTTAACCCACAGATAGACCTCCCAGCAGCAGAGTTGTTGCAGCTTACCAGGAGGAATAGAGGATGGGGAGAGGCAGCAGGGATTTTGATGCTGTGTGGGTACACCGGGGGAGACCATCCCTGCCTGTCAGCCACTACTCCACAGGATAGCTTTGTGCATTTGGCACAACCTCTTCTATTGAATAGAAGCACTTTCAGGGAGTCCAAGGCACATTTCAGATCCCAAGGAACCATTGAACTTTTGAATCAGTTCAGTCTAGTGCCCTCAGGTCCCATACCGATTTTGTGTCAATATTTCAGTTCTATGGTTATTGCTATTTTATTGGAATCTTCAAATGGGATTTTATTTTTTTATTTATTAACAGTTTCATTTCATTTCCCTGTTCAAGCAATTTCGTCGATAAGGCTCTCCAGATTCAAGAGATTTCAACGAGATGTATGTGGGCACTGATTCATTATTTTAATTATATCGTGTGTAGACCAACTAGTGATCTGGCATGGCAGCACATGGTTCTTAGCAAATGTGCGGTTCCTTCAATAAGCACTAATAAACAGATTATACATTTATTGCAACTAGGAAGCATTAAATTAGCATGCCTCCTGTCTCTTAGAGATTTGTTTTTCATTAACATCTATAATCAAAATTCTATAGCTCGCTAGAGATAGGAGCCAGCTCTGAGCATTTTAGCAACATTAATTAATTAATTGCTACTGAAGGAATTTTTTTATTTTAATTAATTGCTGTGTTTGTATCCCACCGCTTTCTCCAAGGAGCTCAAAGTGACACGCATGGTTCTCCCTCCTCATTTAATTGCTACAACAGCCCTGTGATGTGGGTTAGGTTGAGAGGCAGTGACTGGCCCAAGGTCACCCAGTGAGTTTCATTGCTGAGTGGGGGTTTGAACTCTATTCTCCGAGGTCATAGTCCAACACTCTAACCACTACACCACACTGGCTCTCTCTTCTCATAGGAATAGAATTGTTGGATCTGGCCAAAGGCCCATCTAGTTCAACATCCTGGCCTCCCAGTGCCCAGCCAGATGCCTGTGCGAAGTACACAAGCAAGACATGAGCAGAACAGCACTTTCCCCACTTGAGCTTCCCAGCAACTGGTATTTAGACAGAGGTTTACTGCTGCCAACATTGGAGGTAATAGAGAACCATCATAGCTAGTAGCCACTGACAGCCTCCTTTTAAAGCCATCCATATTGATAGCAGAAGTAGTAGTAAAGGGACCCCTGACCATTAGGTCCAGTCGCGGATGACTCTGGGGTTGCAGCGCTTATCTCGCTTTACTGGCCGAGGGAGCCGGCGTACAGCTTCCGGGTCATGTGGCCAGTATGACTAAGCCGCTTCTGGTGAACCAGAGCAGCGCACGGAAACGCCGTTTACCTTGCCGCCAAGCAGTACCTATTTATCTACTTGCACTTTGATGTGCTTTCGAACTGCTAGGTTGGCAGGAGCTGGGGCTGAGCAATGGGAGCTAACCCCGTTGCGGGGATTCAAACCGCCAACCTTCTGATCGGCAAGCCCTAGGCTCTGTGGTTTAGACCACAGTGCCACCCGCATCCCTAGTAGTAGTAGTACTAGTAGTACTAGTAGTAATATATTATTTATACCCCGCCCATCTGACTGGGTTTCCCCAGCCACTCTGGGCAGCTCCCAATCAAATATTAATAACACAATACAGCATTAAACATTAAAAAAAATTTCCTAATCAGGGCTGCCTTCAGATGTCTTTTAAAAGTAGGATGGTTGCTTATTTCCTTGGCATCTGAAGGGAGGGCGTTCCACAGGGCAGATGCCACTGGACCTCAGTGTCTGGGCTGAACGATGGGGGTGGAGACGCTCCTTAAGGTATCCTGGGCCAAGGCTGTTTATGGCTTTAAAGGTCAGCACCAACACTTTGAATTGTGCTCAGAAACATACTAGGAGCCAATGTAGGTCTTTCAGGACCGGTGTTATGTGGTCTTGGCGGCCGCTCCCAATCACCAGTCTAGCTGCCGCATTCTGGATTAGTTGCAGTTTCCGGGTCACCTTCAAAGGTAGCCCCACGTAGAGCACATTACAGTAGTCCAAGCAGGAGATAACTAGAGCATGCACCACTCTGGCAAGACAGTCTGCGGGCAGGTAGGGTAGACCTGCGTCTCCATGGACAGCTGTGAGTCCAAAAAATGACTCCCAGACTGCCTGCTCCTTCAGGGGCACAGTTACCCCATTCATATTGATACCCATCATTACATCTTGTGGGAGCGAATTTCACAGTTTAGCTATGTCTACTTCTTGTATCCTGTTCTTTAAGGGCCTCTTCTCTTATTCTGTGACTCCTAAGCCTACTCAGGTGTCTTTGGTGATGGACTTTATCAAAAGCTTTTTTGAAAGAGCACAGTGTTGACTGAATCACCCTTATTTATATGCTTCTTGACATACTCACTCTAAATGGTTTGTGAGAATCCATGCTGGTTCTGCATCAGCTAGGCTTGTTCTTCTATATACTTGGCAATTTTTAATAATCTTTCCCCCAGTTTTACAGAAACAGGTGTTAAGCTAACTTTCTGCCGAATGGCTGAATACTTTGTGTTCTTATTGAAGTACTGTACAATGACATCATGATAAACCATGGTTTATCTTGCAGCTAAGGCAGCTTGCACAAGCAAGCAGAAGCAACATGAGGCTCCAACACATAAAGACTGGCTGTCTAAAGCGTGGGACATTAGTATGATAATGTACAAGGTGACTTTATAGGCGTGTGGGGCTAAAATTCGGGATAACAACCCTTCTGTTCTATAAACATAGTTCTTATTCCTGGTATATATCAGTTCCCCATCTTGGAATGTGGAAGTTCCTCAACACGTTAAATCTCTTTCCTTGAACTGATGGAATAAGCAAAAATTCTCCTAAGACCCTTTGAGAAGGCATACAATATTTTCTCCATCTCACACGGCTTCTGACAAATCTTCATTCATTTATTAATCATTTCTAGATTAATCTAGACTTCTAGATTAATCAATGAGCTGTTTAACAGCTTGTATTTCTTGTGGTACCGTGTTTCTCATATTATAAGACACGTCTTATATTTATTTTTTCCTCAAAAAAACACACTATGGCTTATTTTCAAGGGATGTCTTATTTTTTTCCTCCTCCTCCTGCCGCGGCCGGCATTGCTGCTGCGCCTATCACTATGTCTTATTTTCGGGGTATGGCTTATATTCCTTGAATGCTTAAAAATCCTTCTATGGCTTATTTTATGGGTATGTCTTAAAATATGAGAAACAGGGGTACCTTTTTGTTTTAGTTTTTTTATTGAAATCTTCAATAAATAGGAGAAGGGGAGATGTGGGAGACCTAGGTTCAGTGCAGTTTATTCCAGTCACGATAAATCCTGGTACATCGTAGAATTCAGCCCTTAATTTGACTGCATTTATAAATTAAGGGAGGAACTGCCCTCAACATTCTATTGGAAATTTGACTCAAAGCCATTAATAAGATTATACAGTGATGCTCTGTAGCCCAATGTCTCTATTAATGTATTTAATTATATTTATGGTGCTTGCATATATAAACCATAAATTAAATTATTTATATCTTCACGCATCATCTAACATGAAATTATCTTTTCAAATTCCCTTGATTATGCGCACCAGGGAATTAAACTGGTTGTGCTTGCAATACAAATGCAACATTACTCTTGCTAAATTCAGGGGAATTGATGCCAAAAAAATTGAGCAACAAATCCTTTTTATCAACTTGCATTATTTTTTTCCGGTGAGCTATGTTTTTCTCAGTATATTCAGACACATAATTAAAAAAAGGTAGCCAAATGCTGTCAAATTCATTCCTCTGATTGCATTGTGGCTGAGATCTCAACTCAAAATGCTAATCTCTCTAAGTCCTTCATATTTACTGTACATTTTAATGTTGAAATATGGAGTCCCCTGGATTCACCAATTGGTTTCCATTCAATTACCAAGTGTTAAACTGGGGGGAAACTGGAAGCAGAGGCGCTGGAAGCACAGGACTAAATGTTGCTCGGTCAGAAGCTGTAAGGTTTCTATTGAGTATGAAATTAATTCATGGTGCATTTGATACCCAATCCAGAAATTAAGATTTCTCCTCAATGGCTTTTATTACCTGAAACCTTAAAGGTAGTAAGACTTAATTAAGGAATAAAAAGACTATTTCACGCAGTGCCAGGGCAATCATACTACTTTACAACAATGCGTTTTACTATTATTTAATGGACTGTTGAGCAAAGAGACTCATATATTTGGATCATGCAGCACCAAACACAACACAGAATGCTAATAAATAAAATTCTCAGCGAAGCGCAACCACTAGGCTGGATAAAGTATAGAAATGGTTGCGCTGTGCTTTTAATTTAATAGCCAAAGGTGCACGTGGGTGAAAGAGGAAGGGTGCAGTGGATTTCCTGTTCAATAGAAGCGAGAAGAAGATTAGCGATGCAGGAAAAAGGGGGTGGGGTTAGGGAATCCTATGACATTGTGGAACTTTTTTGTGACAATTCCAGCCAGCATTCTAAGGGAATGCAAGTGGTGTAGTCGCACAGGATGCAGAGTTTCTGGGGCGCTGAGGCAGGTACCGCCACTATTATGTCCAATGGAAAGTGAGAGGCGGGAGGCACAGGATTTTGGCACAGATCTAAAAATAGTGTTGGCCAGATTCTGAATTGTTGTTGTTGTTTGTTGTTTGTTGTTGTTGTTTTGTTGTTGTTATTTATTACTACATCTATTACTACTATTTATTATTACATCTGGTCGGGCCTCCCCAGCCACTCTGGGTGGCTCCCAACAGAATATAAAAAACACAATAAAACATCAAACATTAAAAGCGTTCCTAAACAGGGCTGCCTTCAGATGTCAGGTAGTTGTCTATTTCCTAGACATCTGATGGGAGGGCGTTCCACAGGGCAGGCGCCACTACCAAGAAGGCCCTCTGCCTGATTCCCTGTAACCTCACATTTCGCAGTGAGGGAACCGCCAGAAGACCCACGGTGCTGGACCTCAGTGTCCGGGCAGAATGATGGGGGTGGAAACGCTCCTTCAGTTATACTCGGCCGAGGCCATTTAGGGCTTTAAAGGTCAGCACCAACACTTTGAATTGTGCTCAGAAATGTACTGGGAGCCAATGGAGATCTTTCAGGACCAGTGTTATATGGTCTATTTTGACGTGAAATGTCCATTTTGGGCTTCTCAGAAGTACGTAAAGGCAAGAAGTAGGTGGGGGGGAGCAGTGGCCCACCATCTTGTTTGCTGATGGCGAAACCACATCATTCCTATGCAGCCAATTTTGAGGAAGGCGCATGAGTTCGTGAATGACATAGCTGCACTTCTGAATTTGTCACTACACCACAGCTGCTAACATTGGGGTTACCCACGTCTTGTTTCACACTTCTTGTTTCTCAGTCCCATTTTGGGTAGTTTGCTGTCATCATAACTCAGCACCTGAGGGTTGCTGTTTGTGTAAACGATGATTAATTATAATTTTTCTGCTTGCCTATATGTAGTCTTCCGCCACAAGCAGACATTGTGCAAGCAGTGTGGTTGAGCAAAATAGAGAAATGTTTAATTTCTGCTGGACTTAAACATATGTTTTCCTTTGTGGGACATCTGCTTCTAGAATTTTACAACAAGTCTTGAGGCACAGTACCTTGAAGACTAGCACATATATGAATGGCTCTGTTTTTAAGGTGCTGTAAAACATAAATGTGTTGTTTTATACTTACGCGGCTACCTCTTCGGAATTTTACAGATTTTTTTTAAAGTACTGATTTTCAGTTACAAATGAATTATATATATATTTTAAAGGAGAAAAGGAAGAGAATAATATCAACAATAACAAGCCAGAGTACGGAGCCATCACACACACAAAAAGGGGAAAGTCTTTTTTACATAGCCATGTTGTATATCTAGTCATAAGACAAGTGGAAGTAAACACCAGTAAACGCACCAATATTTTGAGACTAGACTACTGAAGAAGCCCAAAAAACTTAGGGAGCATGCTTTTTGCCTACCCCTATGAATTGGCCCCACTGTGGGCAAAACAGCAGTCTTCTAACAACACGAACTGCTTGGGCGAAACAGCGGTAGAACGCCGGCACCCTGTCTTTTCTACAACTCTATAGACTGATTTTTCAGCACCCTACGGCTACCGGGAACAACGTTTTCTCTTGAACTTGTTATGGAAGAAAAAAAAACAAAGAAATGAAAAACCAGGCCAAGAATCTGTAAGAACTTTGTTTAATTGGACATTATAAGTTCATTTCATTTGGGGTAGTTCGAAAGTTTTTCGTGGCACTTTACAAGTAATCGTCTCTTGTTCACAAATCAGACAAACAATGTAAAAGCATCTTTGAAATAATTGTCGCCAATGTGTTGTATGTGTTGCACTGTCTTTATCAACAGCACAGGTTGCTTTTTCCCTATATTCAAGCAGCAAAATGTACCCAGTGGAAGTGTGTGTGTGCATCATGGAGTTATTATTGCTGCTTTGGGTTTGTTTTGCCTTGTTCCAAAGGAAAAAAAAACTACTTATCTAGATTGCTTTACAGCAGCTAAAAACTTCTCCAGTGTCCCATATACAGCTCACTTGGAAAGAGGAAAAGGAAAAAGAAAACCAGGCAGCGTCGAAAACAAATTTCACTGCATAATTTAATAGCGGGGAGGGGTATTCCTCCCACCCCCCAACCCTCTGCAGTTCAGATAGAATAAGAATACTGTTGTAGGCATCCTAGTTAGATATGCAAGATGATCTTCTGCTAAGGCTTTCTCGTTAACAGTTTGCTGGCTGGTGATGCTTGCCCTGATTCCTGAACACAGCCCACCCTCCGTGTGTGGGAACTGGAGGAAAGAGTTTGATGTTGGAGTTTGGAATATGCAGCCCACAACGGAGATAGAAATGTGAGTTTTGGAGCTGGCTGGTGAGAAGCAGCCTTGGGGGAAACTCAAAGGCTATGCCTTGTTGTCTGTTTGTGGTGCGGTGGCAGGAGGAACTGGTGATGTTAATGCTATCACTGTCTGCCTTGGAATCTGGCTGCTTCCTTTGTTCAATGTACAAATATAGGAAACTGTAAAGCAGGGATGGGGAACTGCTAGTGTCTGGGCCAGACTTGGACCACTGAGCCTTTTGATCCAGCCCATGGTCTCACCTCTATTGACTTTCTTCCACTCTCCTTGAGATGTACCCGTATTCTGGACCCCAACAAACACCTTGAAGCTTCTGCCTTCTTCTTTCCTGAAGGAATGATCAGGCACACAAAGGGATGAGTAATTCTGTCATATGATCTTAATTTCGCATTTTTCCACATCAGTTTTCAAATATTTATCTTCTAAGTCCTCATAAGAATTCATCAGCATAAGAAAAGGTTATTCTTATATGCCACAGCCGCAGCCAGACTATTACTTGCCAGGAACTGGAAGGGAGATACTATCCCCACAAAAGAAGATTGGATAAATAAATTATGTGAATTTATAAGATTGGCCAAACTAATGGCAGCCATGAGACACCAGTGCAACCAGAATTTAAGGAAGGAATGGCAATGCTTTGAGGAGTATATGAAAAAACACTGTTCTAAAGATAACATGCATAGATTAAGTATGTAAAGTTGATCTAAACTTGGGTAAAATTAACAATGGGTATATAACAATTAATATAAAGACACAATGTAATCAAGATCTTATAGTATAAAGGATGTCGGGGGTGGCGTGGCGGAGGGAAGCCACATGGGTCTAAATTATAGGTTTTTTTAAATTCTGGTGTATACACGTTTGCGTTTGTAAAGTCCGGTTCATAAAGTGTAATAATGTTTTTTTCTTTTTTTGAACAATAAAAAACAATATTGTCGCAGAAAAAATAAAAAATAAAAAGAATTCAACAGCATTTTAGGGCACATTTTTGCCTAATATACACATTTTTGCCTAATCTACACATAATCTACACATACAGTGGAACCTCAGTTTATGAACACCTCGGTTTATGAATTTTCGGTTTATGAACGCCGCGGACCCATCTGGAACGGATTAATTCACTTTCCATTACTTTCAATGGGAAAGTTCGCTTCAGTTTATGAACGCTTCAGTTTATGAACAGACTTCCAGAACCAGGGCCGGCTCTAGGTAGACCCCCGATGGCGCCGTGCGCCACGGCGCCGGGCTGGTAGGCAGGGCGCCGCGCGATGAAGCCATGCGGAAACCATGCTGCACCCTGCGAGGGCGGGGCGTTGGAGCGATCTCTGCCCCTCAGCACCAGGGCGCGCGACCTGCTCGAGACTGCCCTGTCCGGAACCAATTACACCCATGCTTCGGGTTAAGTACGCTTCAGGTTGAGTACTCCGCGGACCCGTCTGGAACGGATTAATCCACTTTCCATTACTTTCAATAGGAAAGTTCGCTTCAGTTTATGAACGCTTCAGTTTATGAACAGACTTCCGGAACCAATTGTGTTCATAAACCGAGGTACCATTGTATATACACGTGAGCGATTTCCCCCTAATATAATGCATGTTTGTATTTTCACAAATATATGTGTGTGCATGAATGCTTTCCCCTAGCACAGGTGTGTTCCTCGTCGATCTTTGGACTCTGAGTGTACTCAAACCCCACCCCCCCAAAGCTCAACAACTCTGGCTCCCTATAAAAAGCTCAACAACTTTGGTCAATCTTCCATTGACAATGGGTAGACCACTGCCAGTTATTTTATACTGGGAGTAGATCACAGTTTGAATGTCCCTGCCTAGCATATGCATGTTTGTAACATTACATGGCTGGAGAACTACACTACAACATTTGGAGAAATGAGATTTTTGAAAGACAGCTGTTGTTTTCATTGACATATTGTTTCAGGAATGTTCCTGCTATATTTTGTTCTTAACTTCATGAGGACTAGAAGCATGCCTCAAAATCATACCTGAGATTCTCAAGGGAGGTAGGGAGCATGAAACAGCACCTACCTCAGTTGGTTAGAGCATGGTGCTGATAATGCCAAGGTCATGGGTCTGATCCCTGTATGGGACAGCTGCATATTCCTGCTTTGCAGAGGGTTGGACTAGATGATCCTCAGGGCACCTTCCA
The DNA here is from genome assembly GCF_963506605.1 of Zootoca vivipara. Classification (NCBI taxonomy): domain Eukaryota; kingdom Metazoa; phylum Chordata; class Lepidosauria; order Squamata; family Lacertidae; genus Zootoca; species Zootoca vivipara. The sequence continues at coordinate 24,044,673 of NC_083287.1, read as the reverse complement.
ACTCTACCATTGTATGATTCTATATGCACAAGTAAATGTTAGCCCTTGCTGGGTTTAACTGTAAGATGTAAACAGATGGCGTACCTCTTTGGTCAAAGCAGAGCAGAATATGACAATGATTACACTCCTAATGAGCAGCTACAGAGGAAAAAACAATTGTAGTGCAAAGAGAAAATGAGATGCGCACACAGACAAAAACAGGAAACCTTTCAAAAGCATCATGATCTGTTTGTTACATGTTCAGAGTAAAAGTCAGCAACTATTAAGCAAACTAGACTTTATGTGGATTTGATGGGCTTAGAAGATTGCTGGTGCTTTTGTCTTTCTGTTTTCCTGTTTTGGATCTGTTCCCGAAAAAGTAATGACCATAGGTTTTCACCAAGCGTTGGCTTATTAGAGGTTTCTGAAAATGACTGGGGGGGGGCATCTAGAGTATTGCTGTCACTGAGTCACACTTTGCCATTTCATGACATCTCGTTCCTAAATGGGAAACAGGAGAAGAAATTGAAAGCAGAGCATTTCCTTTTCTCCTGCGATCGTTTCTATAGCATGAGATGCCCGCAAGGAGATGACTAACCTGGTTGTATACTCCACGCACGTTGAGCTGCAAACCATCCCATGTATCAGGGTTTCTTGGCAGCGAAGGGAAATCACTCTCTGCACTAAAGCTGTGCACCTGTGTTTGGGTGAAACCTAGATAGGTACAGTCATACCTTGGAATCCATTCTGGAAGTCCGTTCGATTTCCAAAACATTTGAAAACCAGAGCGTGGCCAATCGGAAGCCACGGAAGCCCCGACGGACATTTGGCTTCCGAAAACCGTTCCAAAACCCGAACACTCACTTCCAGGTTTCGATCGTTCAGGAGCTGATTTGTTCAGTAGCCAAGGTGTTCGAGATTTAATGTACAACCGTACATTAAATTGGCAACACTTTGTAGGGATTAGGAAAATGGAGCCCTTCAGAGGTTGTTGGATCCCACCATATTGCTCCCATTAGCCTCAGCTAGTATGGCTAACAGACTGGGATGATGGCAGTTGGGGGAAGTTGCACACAGCACCCATCAATGCACGGAGCAGATAGCAAAGACTCCAAGGAGGAGGAAAAGACCGCATTGGGAAGGGCAGCGGGGCGGGGAGAGAAAAAGAGAAGAGAAGAAAGGTGTTTGAGGAAAATGGAAAACAGTGGCGGGGGAGGGGGAGGGAAGAAGACGAGACCCCCATTGGCTGAAGCCATTATGCAGTTGGCAAGTTCCACACAGCCCCAGCCTGCCTCACATAGTTCATACATCATAGAACTGTAGAGTTATGAGGGATCCTGAGGGTCATCTAGTCAAACCCCAAAAGCCACGTGTCCCGATTTTCATTGGTGGAATGTTGAAGGATATGACACAGCAGGTGAGTAGAGGCATCAGGCTGTGCTTGAGATAAAAACCAGGATGAAGGCCAAGAAGGGACTGAGCCAGCAAACCTACCCTACCCACGAGCAGGATATGAACCGTACACCTCATTGCACACAGCCTCATGAGTCAGGCTGTACTCAAGGGCATTTTGTTCTTTGCCAACATTTCTTCTGTCCAAAGTCTGAGCCCTGGTATTGAGAAAAAAATCAGGAAATGAGCCCTGGTGAATATTAAGTTCTGCATGTCTGGAAAGAACTGGAGAGCTTTGACTCAGGCAGGCATTAATTCTCCACATCCTGGTTTGAAAAAGTGCTACATTAGCATGATCCATTAATCAGTAGTATCAAGGAGATTTCTCCATGTTTACTGGATGTGTTCTACTGCTTGGGAACCTGGAATGAGAAGAAGTTTCTGGAAGGCAATCATCTATTTATTGTTTCAGGCAACACCACACAGGGAGAAGCAGTTCCTGCTACCTGTAACAACAAAATATATATTGTTTTGGCAATACAAGAGGTATTATGGTTTGGGGTATATAGATGAAAACAGTTTTTATCTCTTTAATGCCATTAATTGCTCTGCTGTATGACCGATGATGAATACAGAGTATTGTTTCTATAAATAGGATCTGTGTGACCATGCTGTTCCTCCTCCTAGAACATGTCCCCACAATATCAAAGAAAGTAAGCAATAGAGAACAAGGAGCAATAATCCTTCGTGCATAGAACACTGGACTAGGGAGTGCAGACATAGTCAAAGAGATATGGTATTGTGCTCTTTTAACAGAGGCCAGGCCTTGTGGGAGCTTGTCATTTTGTCAAAGGTGCCTGCAAGCCAAGAACAGTGCCAAAGGAAGAAGCTTTCATTAGCATGTAGTATCTATTGTGTGCAAAAAAATTCTGCTCCCCGCAAAATGACAGAATTAATGACAGAACTGCTGTTAATCAATGCTGGGCAACAAATAGATTTTTTAAAAAGCATTTGACACTTTGGTTTGGACTGAATTACCATCTAGGGTTGCCACCTGTCCATGGAAAAATGGGATATCCCCATTTTTAGACAAAAGTATCTCCTGTCTCGTTTGGACTTCCTCCCGTATTTGAGTTCGGCCTGCCCAAAATGGCAGTTGCATCACTGTTGCTGTGGCTGATGAGGAACCTGGCCCAAAGCAAGCGACCATAGAGAGAAGAAGGAAGGTGCGACCTCCTCCGCCTCCCTCACCCCTTCCCTTCCCTCCTTCCCTCTCACTGGTGCTCCTCCTCAGCCACTGCCCACCAATCTAGCATGGTGCCAATCTGCCACCGCTTGGCCCCTTCCTCCACCCCAACCTGACCTCTCCTCCTCCTCCTCCTCCATGCTCAAGCCTCTTCCGACTTGATGTAGCCTGATGTTTTTGGACTACAACTCCCATAAACCCCAGCCAGGCCAGGGATGATGAGAGTTGTGGTCCAAGAGATCTGAAGAGCAGTGTTTTGGAGAAAGCTGGTTTACACACTCAGTGGAGGTAGCAAGTACAAGGGGAATCGCCAGACTGTGACATGGAAACTCTCTTGAGAAGTATTCTGGTTTTGCTCCTCTTTTTTTTGTGTGCAATGAAACCAGAGCACCCAGCCTATGTGAAAGTGTCTCATAAGCTCCTACAACAACAGATAATTTTAATGGAGTTTTCTGGAGAGGAGTCGTAGCTCAGTGGCAGAGCACATCCTTTTTTTGTGTGCAGGTCCCATGTTTAGTCTTCAGTGGGGAAGACCTCTGGCTGATATCTTAGGAAGCTTTTGTAAGTCAAAGTAGACAACGCCAGACCAGAAAAAACCAATCATCTGACTCAGGATAATGCACTTTCATATGCTGTGTCTCATAAATCAAGCCTGAGTAATTATATTAGACCCTCAATAACATTTGCATAATTGATGTCATTTTTCTCATTTACTCCGCATGCGGTGAAACTGCACAATTTGTCTTGCGGATCTTTGGTTTGCGACGTGCAATAAACCAGCAGTGTGGAGCGTTGCTGGTTACAAAATGAGACCGCGGTGAATGAGAAGCAGGGCAAACGCAGGACGGTAAGTATTCCAATCAGGCAATTTTGTTTTGGGGGATGGAGGGGTGGGAAAGAGTATAGAGGGGTCAATAAGAATGACAGCAACCAAATGTAGGCGCCACGTCCTACCTGGAATAGAAATGCCAAACAAAATGGAGAAAGCAGATGTCTTCGTGATGAGGGTCCATGTTTGTGAGGAGATGCCTCTGTGGAGATTAAGCATGTGAGAGAAACATAACTGGAGCTGAATATACAGGCTGGCCAGGGAACGAGTCAGCCTCCCACAGCAATCTTGAGGAAAATTGCCACTGTAGATCTTGAGCTGCTTGCCTCAAGCTCCCCAGAGCTTAAAGGACACATGGCAGCAAACACTGCAGTGCAGAAATGGTTTGTACACAATATGTATCCAAACCATGATGGGGGGGCCAGGGGGCTCACTGTATGTTAGATAACCACAAGGACCTAAGTGCAGCGACATTATCCCTCAGATTACCTGTATATCTCTCTCATCTCACTTCTCCCACTGCAAAGACAGTGTTCCAAATGGCAGGGGATCGGGGAAAATGTGATTTTCCCAGGGGGGCTAGTCCGGGTGTCAGGGAAAGAAATGGGAGTGGAGGGGGAGAGAGCAAGGGAGGGGAAAGGGAGACCTACTTCTTGGCTGTGTTTGCTGTTTCTGTAGTAAACAGCCACACAGGGCCGTCTTAAGCGTATCTGGTGCCCTGGCGCTGTGGTTCGAAGATCCCTCCGGCGGCCCCCCCGCCCTGTTTCCCAGCGCGGCGGGCGGGTGCTGCGCGTAGTGCGGCTGCCGCAGGCACAGCCGCGCGACGCCCCCTGGCGGCCCTGTGCCACCCAGCCTTGCCTTAGAGCCGGCCCTGCAGCCACAGTCAGGGGGTAACGGCTGGAGGGAAGAACAACTCATTCTTCCCCTTAATTCATCTCTGGTTTATATTATAATCCAAGACAGAGAAAAACTATGGAAGACATATTCTCTATTTGGAACATAAATGTGCATTGTAGGAGTGCCCAATTCATATTCTGAATTTGATAAATAGAACACCATCTGTAGTCAACAGATAACGAGACCTCTTAATCTACTATATCACCCCAGAATCCAGATAGGGGAGCATTTATTTCCTTTTTTGGGTAGAAATTACACACATCAGGAAGACGTCTTCTGGACCAATTGAAATGTTTATGAAGAACACGTGGTACAGTCCTCACAGACGAGTATCACCTTGCAGTAGATTGCATAAAGGGGATAACAGATTTGAAAGTGTCTTGATGTTACGGTCCATGGGACTACCCCATGTTCTCCTTCTAAGAGGTTGAACTCGCTTTCCAGCCTTTGCATCCCAAGCAATATTTTACACTTGGGAGCTTCCTGGAGACAAGTCATCCTCACATGTCTTCCAGGGTGGCTGAGAGAGAGGACTGTGCCACTTAAGTTAAGTGCTGGCAGGTTTGATTTGGCTCTAAGCCTAGCTGGAATTAGAAGCTGTTGTTGATGCCAGTGAGCCGAGGCAGGGGTGTTTTGTCAACCTGTGCAATTGACTCCAAATTGCTTCCCAGCAGATCTCTAGAGGCTGCACAGAGCTCAGGCCAACTGCGATGGCTGCCACAACTGTCGACGAATGTGCTCGGATGGAGCCTCTCTCATGGCAGTCCTGTCAAAAGATAACAACCAGCCGTGTTTGGCTATATATCCTTTAGGCACCGACAACCCTAATAGGTTGGTATGAAAAAGAAATGAAAAGCTCAGCTGTTCATAAAACGTCTGGTCAGCTTATAAACAAAATCAATCCAAACCAAGCAAGGAGAAAGCAATTGTGGGGAAGGGGGGGGGGGGAGTTTGACATCTGGAAGTGCTGAGTTGCCCTTCCTGCACAACAGGCAGAAATTTAACTCAGGCAGTTTATTTTCTCATTCAGTTCATTTCCATGCTGGGGGAAAGTTGCATGCTGAATTCCTATGCATTGTGCAGTTATTAAAGGCACATGAGTCCTGGAAGACACGAGAGAGAGAAAGGAAGCCGATTTGATAGTTATGCTTGGCATTAACTCGTTTTTTAAAATGCCAATTCAAGGTGAAATTGATGGCTAGAATAACAGGTTGAATGATTTAATGAGCCCAGGCTATTGGCACACTGCCTTAAATATCTACCTTCAGGGTACAAATCAATCAATCAATCATATGGGTAGGGAGATGCTCAGTCAAAACCACATTATTTGTCTGTGATGCTCTTGGTTTCTTTATTGGCATGTGGTTTTATAAAGTCAGAACTACGCTGGGAAGCTGGGAAGATATGCCTGTTGTTTGGAATCATTTAAAAAGACAGTTTTCTGCCACAGAGATAGACTTTGGGTAATAAATGTGCCCAGGTGGCTTATATTTGCATTACATGAAATACAGGCTGTCCTTGACTTGAGGAAAGTCTGCTGGATGTGAGGTGAATATCATTCAGCATCATGTACTGTGCCGCTCTGGGTCTTCCTTTCCCATACGCTGCTAAAGCGTTAAAAACTCCCCTAACTAGAAAGAGGAAGGCATCCTGTTCTGGATTCAACTCAGGTGTGCAGTCTGATGGAACTACAGCAGTTGCCAGCAGAAAATTAAAACAACTTTGGCTCAGCTAATAAAAAGCTATGGGCATTAATGTGTTCCTTTCACGCTGTCAGAAGCATCGAATGTTCAACGTACTATAGGCAGAGCATGTAGAGGTGGGGTGCAGAAAAACGGATGGTGCCGTGAGTTTGGTTTTATTATGCAAGAGGCATGTTTTAGGGTTCCCTCCCCTGGAGTTGCTTTGAGATTTGGTAAAGAGTAATTAGAAAGGGATGCAGGTTCATCCATTAACCTTTGCAAACAGGTTAACAGCACGATCAAAATCCAAGAGCATCTGGGAGGATGAGCGAGTGGGCTGTTCTGGCTAAGCTAGCATAACTCATTCAACCTGGCTTAGCCAGGGCTATGCCAGTGGGGCTTACACTGGCCTAAGTCTCAAGAAATGGGGCATCTGAGGTGTATGGCAGAAGCAAAATGGGTCAAGGAGGGCAGCCCTGCAGAACCTGCACAAGCAAAACAGATGGCATAAGCCTAGCTCTGTTTCAAAGGCTTGTTTTCCCTCTGCCACACAGGCTGGCTCAGACGGCAGCAGTCCTGCTCCTGAATGGAGTTCAGAAATGGGGTAACTTAAACGGGCTTAACGTACGCTAGTGTTAAGTTCCACTAACTTCCTATACTTTGCATTGCTCTGTCAGACTGGGTACCAGAAATAAAATTGAATGGCAGTCTGAACAGGAACACACACAAAAGGAAGGGGGGGTGTAACAGTAAAGCGAGATGAGCGCCGACGCAACCCCAGAGTCATCCGCGACTGGACCTAACGGTCAGGGGTCCCTTTACCTTTACCTTTTATGTCCACTGACAACATAAAGGGTAGGTTCAGATGCAAATGTGCACTTTCAAACTGGGTGCTTTCAAATGACCACACTGCAAATTAATTAATTAATTCAAACTAATCATACTTTTCTTTTTGCATTGAAAACCCAAGTGAGCACATTAAAATCAGAAGAAACTTTGGGATATCTCCGGGCCGACGATAGTAAGAACAACAAAGCGCAAACTGCATTGAGCTCACTTTAAAATGTAGTGTGTACACAGCTTTGCCTCTTCTGAAAATTATTGGTTCAGGTGGCAGAAAAGACTCCTTGAGTGAAACACCTACAAGTCAAAGGAAGAAAAATAACGGTGCCTTCCTGGCCTGTTTTTCCCCAAGAACTGCTGAACACTCGTGGAAGGCAATCATCATGACAGATGTTCATCCTATTGCTCCTCTGCTTTCATAGCTATGATATGGATGACTATAATAATACATTTTCTTTATCTTGCCTATCTGCCTGGCATACTAAATCCTTTGGAGGGATGATGGATGGCAGCCACTCGACAGGCTCTGGCAGTTGTTCAGGAACAGAGCTGGCCCGGCCACAATGTGCCCCCAGATGAGGCTCTACACTCCACAGAAGGGGCATTGGAGAGAACCGGCCGATCTGCTTCCCTCTCTCTGAAATCCAGAGCCACAAGGGGGTTCTCTCCATCCCTGAGTGCCAGCCTTCCAGCCCATCTGCTCTTCCTTCCTCTTCCTCTTCCTCTTCCAGCCAAATCCTGCTGATGGAGCCGAGCCACCCATGACAGCATACCTTTTTAATCTGTGATCTGTAGTAAGGATAATTGCGTGGACAGGCGGAGTTCCCCCCCAACCCCAGACGTCTCCCGAGTGGCATAACGACTCAAGACAACGTGCTATGGGATTAAAATTGGCCACAACTTCATTAAAGTTTCAGTTGTAGGGAGACCTTGGCTCAGGCATTGGGCGTTTATCCCTCCCAGTCCCTGGCTGGGGATCTGGGGAACATCAAGGTTATCCAGAGTGTGTGGGGATTGAGCTGGCTCTGGAGAACATATGTTCAAGCAGAGAGCCCACCCCACCCCCACCCCGTTTTGCCGCCGTTGCAGGGGAGAGCAGTGACATCCAATTGGCGTATGGCCAATGTCTCTCCTCACAACAACCCCTTTAACGGGGAACCCTGGGATCACCGCCATGGGGGGGGGCACCGCTTCACGCCCCCCCAATTAAGACTAAAGGAATCCGCCCGATGCCTGAAACAGCCAAAGTTGTGACATTTTGCTACAGGGAAGGCAAAACCTGCCAATTCAGGAAAATTCCCTTCCAGCCCTTCAACAGCGACCATGACATAGCAGCGCCCGCGTACCTGTGGAGAAGAGGTTAACCTGCAAAGGAAGGCTTAACTGAGGGAGGGCAGGGTGGGAGAAGCTCTGGAGTGCAAGATTGCACCGGCCATGCAATCCTATATGTGGTAACTCAGAAGGAAATCCCACCATGTTCAAAGAAGAACCGCTCCCAGATAGAGATGCGAAGAAATTGGAGGGAGGTGAAGATTCGATTCCATTCAGATTTGAAGACACATTAGTAGCACTTTTGTCTCAGGTTTGCAATGCAGTTGGAGGGAAGAAGATGGGGGGGGGGCAGATGAACTACCTACTTCAAATGGTTTGCATGACCTAATCCAGACAGTGGGCAACCCCTGATCTAAAGGATCAGAGAATAAAAAGCCTAGAAGCTGACCCTCAAGGAGCCCTGACGGACAGAAGAAAGGAAAAGGAGAATGAATTATTGATGGTGGGAAAGCATGGTAACTATGGTAGAAATATGATGTGAGAATAAGAATTTCACAGAAGTACTAAAACTAGAGTATACAAAAAAGAAAAGAAAAGAATGATCGACTGTGTCAAAGGCACTGAATAAGAAGGACCATCTGCTTCTTAGACAGTTGAATACAATTAAACCAAAAGAATAATCAGTTTAGAAGAGATCGAAAAAGAGTTCAAGGCAGACCACAAAATAGACAGTACTAGCAGAACATTGGGAGTGTGGGAACTTCTGAGCATGGGCAGAGGGATAAATGAAGTTGCCATATTAGGAATAGAAAAGGGAGATAGGAGTACACACAAGAAAGAAAAACAAGGGCAGGAGGTTTGGGCAAAGGAAAGCAGAGCAACATGTTTGACACCAGCTTGGTTGCAGGAGTTGCTGGAAGGAGGCATACAAGACGCTGCCTTAGGGACTCCACTCTAGATTTGTGCAGGGTTTACTCCATAGCCTTTTCTTCTCCCGAAGAGATCGCACAAGGCAGCAGAGGTTTATGATCAGAGTTTTCTTCCCAGGTTGATGAGCCCCAACTGTGATGTACCGTTGGTATCTAACACCAAGTGTTGTTGTTGTTGTTGTTTAGTCGTTTAGTCGTGTCCAACTCTTCGTGACCCCATGGACCAGAGCACGCCAGGCACTCCTGTCTTCCACTGCCTCCCGCAGTTTGGTCAAACTCATGTTGGTAGCTTTGAGAACACTGTCCAACCATATCGTCCTCTGTAGTCCTCTTCTCCTTGTGCCCTCAATCTTTCCCAAGAAAATTCTATGGACAAAGACAAAGACAACACCAAGTAAAATTGCTAAAATGTATAGAAACAAGTTCAAAATTGTGTTGGAAATGTAAAGAGAAGGAGGGTACTTTTTATCATATGTGGTGGACATGTGCATTGGTAAAGGATTTCTGTGAAATGATATATAATGAATAAAAGAAAATGTTTTTAAAATACTTTTGTTAAAAAACCAGAAGCCTTTTTACTAGGTGTATAATAGGAGAAGAACTACCAAGGGAAGGCAAAAGACTTTTTATGTATGCAACAATGGCAGTAAGAATGCTGCTAGCCCAGAGATGGAAAGAAGGAGAAGTACCAACTAAAGAAGAATGGCAGATGAAACTGATGGAGTACGCAGAGATGGCGAAACTGACGGGGAAGATGCAGAACCAGGAAGATCAAGCATTTTCTAAAGACTGGAGTAAATATGTAACTTATTTAAAAGACCGCTGTAAACAGTTAAAATCTTTGGCAGGGATGTAATGACACTTGTAATGACAATTATTTATGATAATATAGTTTTTCCTTGTTTTGTTTGGTCTTGATGTGTGTATTGTATTGTATTGTGTTTATTGTTCTATTATGTGTTGTTATAAAATGAATTTAAAAAATAGAAAAAATATTTATGATAATTATGGTTATATAACAGATGGATAATGGTAAAAGATGCAGCAAATTTAAACTTAAATATGAAACCCATAGAGGGAGGCAAGGAGGTCTGAAGGTTCAAAAGCACCTTGTATTTTAATGTTTGAAATGGTTGTGTTTTATATGTATATAATTATCAAAAACCCTACACACACACACACATGATGAGCCCCATCTATCCCACACTTCTCTCTACAGCAGGGTTCAGCAAACTTTTTCAGTAGGAAGTTCCCTCAGACCTTGTAGGGGGCCGGACTATATTTTGCGGGGTAAATATGAATGAATTCCTATGCCCCACAAATAACCCAGACACATTCTACTAATGTAAAAACATGCTGATTCCCGGACTGTCTGCGGGCCAGATTTAGAAGGTGATTGGGCCGCATCCGGCCCCCGGGCCTTAGTTTGGGGACCCCTGCTCTACAGCATGTGCAGAAACCACCTTCTTGACCATTGGACCCACTATTGGTCTTCACATGCAGGGGGAGTCCCTAACTCACTGAGGGTTTGAGATCCGCCAGCTACCCTCACCTGGTTTGGCTGACCAATGGAAGTCGTTTCCGGGGTGCAACCCCACTGTCTCATGCTGACACCTTCTAGGAGCCACAGGTGGAAGCAGAGTGCAGGTTGGGGACCAAATGTGTATTCCTTCTCCCCCCTCTCTTAACACCCCACACACCCTGGAGGAAATAATATAGCAAAATGATATAAGACAGATAACACTCCATAGGGAATGAAAGAATTACACAAAGAGAAAGAGAAAGCTAGCAAAATTATAGAGAGAAATAGATATGGAAACACAAGGGTCTGGCAGTTATAAAACCATAGATAAGATAGCCGTGTTAGCAAAGAAGCAATTATAAAAAGTTAGGAAATAAATTATAGGAGCTTAAACAAGGAGGAGAAATGTAAATGTGGCTGCTAAAATTGAAATCCTGTGTGTGAGGGGGGAGGAACTACTTTGTGGAAGAAAAGGAGCACCCAACTGTTTAGAAGGTTAACTCAGTGTGGGGGGAAATTGTATTTAAAATAAAATAAAATAACCAGGGTGTTCATATACTTCATTCCTTCCAAAGGCAGGAAGATATAGAGGCAATAAAAATAAGTGGAGGAATCATAGGATTCAATTTAAGCTGCATTCATGGTTTTTTTTTATAAATTAATAATAGCACAAAAGAGACTGGCATAAACGTGAGCAGAAAAAAGACATGTGCAGAGAAAAAATAAGAAAGTTTCTGGAATAGACTAAAGAAGTGTTTATAATTATATTGTCAAACCAAGAATAACTACCCACAACAATAAATGATAAGAATAAATGACTCTTTTTATGCTGACTGCTTACAGATCTGCATTCCATCTTTTTAATAACGCATTTTGTTAAAAAGAGGTGCTAAAATAGTAGAGATGGGGGAGAAATTTGATTCATTTTGCATTTAAAGGTGAATCTACCAAATTCACACTTTTTGAAACAATACACAAAGCAAAGCAAAACCATTCTTCAAAATTCACACTCCTGAGAATTTTGCATTGCATGTACTGGTGAAACTAACGTTTGAAATACAAAAATACGTTATATAAGGGGGGATTACTTGCAAAAGTATGTATATTGGTCAAAATTGCATACAAACATATCTCTGTTAGAAGAAATTTGCACTTGCATATTGTTGCAGAAATACTGTAAAGGGAAATAAATTCAAGATTGGAGATAAGGAGAAACTGACAGATTTGTTTAGCCACAGTGAGCAGCCATAAAAGTATTAAAAGAGTTGTATTAAGTATTAAAGTATTAAACCCACACACCAATGGAATCAGATCTGCCTACCAAGGGAGAGCATGGCATGTGGAAATTTTGCCTAGTGGGAGCCACATCATTGGGAAGGTCAAAAATAGTGTTGAATCTTGGACCCCAAGTCCCAAGTACTCTTTCGTGAGAAAACCCCAGCAGAGATTTAACATTGCAAAACATGCACCAAAGAAAATTGTAGAAATATAGGCTGTAGAACCTTTAAAATGTGTCCTTCCCATTAGTCCCAAAACATCCCCTTTAAAAGGCTCTTTCCAAGCTATCCCACTTCCCTAGCACAGAAAGAGATCACATGTTTGGTAAGTGATAAAATACCTACAAGACTTTTCAAAGGTCAGATTCATGGGCTTTTCCATACAGCAGTCAGAAAAGATGCACAGGCAGTCAAAATGTTGCTTAGTTACAAAATGTAAAAAATGCTAAACTATTGGTATTGAAAACCCCCACTAGTTCTGGACTCTGTTCTGGACTGAAACCAAAGAGGCTGGTTAAAGCCATGCTCAGAGCTCATTACATATTGAAATCCACATGGAGAGAGAGAGAGAGAGAGAGAGAGAGAGAGAGAGAGAGAGAGAGAGAGAGAGAGAGAGAGAGAGAGAGAGAGAGAGATATCAAAGCCTTGATGACTCGTTTCTTCTCAAGGTGGGAAACAGTGACATAGGCGAAGCCTGGCAGGACAGCCTACTCTATGGCTTAACCCCTTCATGCACTAATTAGATTCAAACATGAGGCTGAAATCCTACAAATGGGATTACTGAGGGTTGGGAGTGGGCACGGTCAAAGCTAATAGGCACAGATCTGCTACAGCCAAATCTTGTCAAGTAGTTACTGCTTCCTCAGAACCTGGCAGGACTTCCAAAAGGCCATTCAAAAAGGGCAGGTGTAAATAAATCCAACCCACAGGAGAAAATGGAAAGGGGGAAATTAATTTTACAGAGTGCCTCCCCGCACTTCCCCAGCTCATCCATATAATGTTAAACTATGGTTACCATTATGTGGATAATGCATAATCACAGATTTCAGAGTCTGTTTTCAGAAACACAGTGAAGGCTCCAATAGTTTGATGAACATGCAGGGCAGGGGAGTAGGTAAAATTGCTGCACCAAAAGATTCTACCTTGTCTTACCGGTACAGTGGTGCCTCACAAGACGAATTTAATTTGTTCTGTGAGTCAATTCGTTTTTTTGAAAAATTCGTCTTGCGAATCCCATAGGAATGCATTGATTTTTATTTTTATTTGCCCATAGGAACACATTAATTGAATTTCAATGCATTCCTATGGGAAACCACGATTCGCTAGATGAATTTTTCACAAAATGAATTTGTCTTGCGAGGCAACCTCCGGTCGCAAAACCCATTCGTCTTGCGAAAAATTCGTCTAGCAGGGCATTCGTCTAGCGAGGTACCACTGTATATGCTTTCCAAAATACACCTGCCTGCGGCGCATGATTGTAATGCAGCATTTAAAACATGGCTAGTATTGGTATATAATTTAAGTAAAAGTCAAACTTTTCTGCAAATGAAGTACACATTTCTACATGCAAAATCCATTATGTTATTGCTCAAAGTCTTGTAAATAAAAATTGGAAGCAACACCTCCACTCTGTCCTGGAGAGGTTCATTCTAAGGAGTTTCAGCACTCAGCGACTGCCAGAAATGCCTTTGGCGAACAACAGCCTCTTTAGCAGATGAACCAAGGGAGATTATGTGTTTAATGAGGATAATGATACATTTTTGTTGCGTTGTGCCCATCTGAATAGTTCTGAGAAGGCTTCCCGGTGTGCCTAGATTACATTTTTTAAAAGTAAATTAAATCATGTAAAATATGAGAGAACAATCTATATGAATTACAGAGCCAAGGGTAGTCAAGTAATTATTTTCAAACACCATGACAACAAAAGAAATGACTTGTGTACCCTGTAACTATCCTCCCTCTTTGCTGACATCAGTCCAACACAGAGTCCAACCTCCGCCCCCCTGCAATGCATGTATCCATATCACAACTAAAGCATTCATGACTGATGGCCATCCAACCTCTGCTTAAAAACCTCCAATGAAGGAGAGTCCTGATTCTGTCTTCTGCAGCAATACTGTAACTACCCTTCCCAATTTGGCAGCATCTACAAATTTGATGAGCATCTCCTCAATTCCTTCAAATCATTTGGAGTTTGGCGTCATCTGCAAATTTGACGAGCATCCCTTCAATTCCTTCAAGTCATTTAGAAGCATGCTGAACAACAGTGGGCCCAAGGTAGAACCCTGTAGCATTCCAATGATCAATTTTTCCCCAGGATAATAAGGAACCACTAATGAGCACTCTTTGGGTGCAGCCAGTCAACCAGTTACAAATCCACCTAACAGTTACCTCGTCCACTCCATATTTTACCACAGGTGAGAGCTGAGTGCAGGGTGGGAACCAACGGTGGGTAAACGACCCCAGCAGGAGCATTATGTGTCCCTTACCAGTATAAAATTATTGTATAATCTTAGAAGTGGCATGGTTTTTAGAAGTGACATGGCTATAAGGGGGCATGGTTGTGACTATCATGAAGAGAGCCTTCTGAATTTGCTACTACACCACTGTGTACAATGCAGTTAGATGAACCAATAGCGTGAATAAGCACAAGCCACTTTCTATGTTCCTATTTCTCCACCCGCTTACAGAAACCAAATGGGGCATAGTTTGTCCCTCTCCAGAAATGCATTGTGCTGTGTTTGTTCCTCTTGTCACGCCCCTTTTCCCCCCTCCTGGTGCTGCCACAGGAAGAGCCTTGTAAGTAAGCCCCAGTGCCGGATTTATGTATAGGGTAAGTAGGCTAAGGGACATGGGTGGCGCTGTGGGTTAAACCACAGAGCCTAGGGCTCGCCGATCAGAAGGTCGGAGGTTCGAATCCCCGCGACGGGGTGAGCTATCATTGCTCGGTCCCAGCTCCTGCCAACCTAGCAGTTCAAAAGCGCACGTCAAAGTGCAAGTAGATAAATAGGTACTGTTACAGCGGGAAGGTAAACAGCGTTTCCGTGCACTGCTCTGGTTCGCCAGAAGCGGCCTTGTCATGCTGGCCACATGACCTGGAAGCTGTACGCCGGCTCCCTTGGCCAATAATGCAAGATGAGTGCCGCAATCCCAGAGTCGGTCACGACTGGACCTAATGGTCAGGGGTCCCTTTACCCTTTAAGTAGGCTAAAGCCTAGGGCCTCACCAGCCCACCCGCTCCCCAGTGGGCAGTCTCCCCTCTCCCAAAATTGCAAATCCAAGACTCCATGCAAGGGCAGGTCAACATCACAGCGACTGATAACAAGAGGCATCAGCACACTTCAGGATCAGCAGAGTATAGGCAGTCAGCGTTCAGACTCAGTAGCGCAGCGATTTGGCTAAACTACATTTATTTACATATGCGTAACTCAGCTCCTTCCTCTTTAGCATCAGACAGCAAAGAGAAAGAGCAAAGGCCAAATGCCCTACATCACAGGCATGAAAACATACACCGTCATGTGATATAACCAATCCCATGACTGCAACACGGGGGGGGGAATCCTAAGATTGGGATGAGGAGGGGCCTCACAAGTGGAGTAGCCTGGGGCCTCTCTTCATCTAAATGTGGCCCTGGTAAGCACTAGAAATCCATTTAATTTTCTTAAAGGCAAGTTCCTAGCACTATAAAATATGATCAGAGTGCGATCTGAGAAATTAACAACCTCTGCAAATTTTGTGGGAGAAGGGACAGTTAAAGGCTCTGGCAGAGACCAATTTTTAAGCTCAAGGGTGGAAGCCTAAGAATAATGATGATGATTAATAACATTGAATTAAATCTTTATAGCCTATTAAAGGGGTTCTGGTTTTTTAAGTTAAGTTCATTATCTAGGGCATCTTTGTCCATTAGATTGCTTAGATGGAGTCAGCTGTAGCCTATGGACTATGATAAAATCCCTAATTCCTGCATCTTCTCCCTGCTTTCGGAATATCCTTGCCTCTTGGATTTTGAGATACAATTCTCAGCACTCTTAACAAATGACAGTTCTCAGAATTCTTTGGAGCAACCCATTTGCTTAAAATGTATAGTGTGGTTATGACCAAGGACTGCATTGTACCACTTCAGGTTCTTGTTTGTTTGTTTGTTTTTCATTTTTCAACGCTTCATAATACCGTGTTTCTCCTAAAATAAGACGGGCCTTAAAAATAAGCCATGGCAGGCTTTTCATGAGTAGAATAAATATAAGACATACCCCGAAAATAAGCCATACCGGGTAGTGTTGGGATCAGGTCTGGGTGGCGCTTCCGTTACGGTAGAAAGAGGAAAAGGACGGTGCCTGTCGGTGCAGCGCGAAGCCCCGACCCAGCAGGACCCAGAGAGAGGTGAAGCCCTGGGACCCGGCAAGAGCCTCGACGCGCGCCACGCGAAGCCCCAGCAGGAGCTTTGGCGCGCGCTGTGCGAAGCCTCAGGACCCGGGAGGACCTGGCAGCAGGCTCAGCGGGCGGCGCGCAAAGCCGCAGGACCTGGCAGGAGCCGGCAGCAGCTTCAGCCGCGCCGCATTGCGTGAAGCCGCAGGACCCAGCAGCAGCCTCAGCCGGCTGCGTGAAGCCTGGGACCCGGCGGTGGGCGGCGTGCGAAGCTGCAGGAGCCGGCAGGAGCTTCAGCCGCACCGCATCGCGCGAAGCCGCAGGAGCCGGCAGCAGCTGGCAGCAGCCTCAGCTGGCTGCGTGAAGCCCGGGACCCGGCAGCGGGCGGCGCGCGAAGCCGCAGGAGCCGGCAGCAGCCTCAGCCGTGCCGCGTGAAGCCCTGGGACCCGCACGAAGCCACAGGACCCCGCAGCAGGCGGTGCGCGAAGCTGCAGGAGCCGGCAGCAGCTGGCAGCAGCCTCAGCCACGCCACGTGAAGCCCTGGGACCCGGCAGCAGGCTCAGCGGGTGGCGCAAGAAAGCCCTGTACCATACTTAATAATGCTGTACCCTGCTTAGGTAATAAAAAAATAAGACATCCCCTGAAAATAAGCCGTGGTGTGTTTTTTGGAGGAAAAATTAATATATGACGTGTCTTATTTTAGGAGAAACACGGTATATAAATTTCATGCATCCATGTCATAAACTGATATATTAAAGAGAGAAGTTTCGCATAGCCCTCTCCTTGATATAATAGGAAGAAAGTGTTCTATTGCAAGGTCACGTTCAAAAATATGTCCCCTCCTACCTGCAACCCGAAGTAGCACAGGGTTGACTGTACAGCATGCCAACAAGTAGCCTTTAGCTTATGAATTGAGCGTTAATAGAATTGGTTGTGCTTCTCACACCTTCCATGAAAAATGTTTCTTTATGAATGATTGCATTTTGAAAGATGTTTTGTCATTTCTTCAGAGGGTCCAAAATACTGCGTGCAGCAGGAAGGATGCTGCTAAAATCAGAATACTTGGTTCAGAGAAATGTAGGTTGTATTGCCTTTGAAAAACATTAGAAGTCCCATAGAGCCACATTGCTCACTCCAGGCTATTCCAACTGTTATACATACAAATGTGAAAGCGCAGCAATGGAAATTATATTCCAATTTGATGGGCTGCTGAGTATGTCCTCTGATCTTGCAGGTCAGCGACCATGCTGTCACTTTGCCTTGTGGGCAAGTTTTAAAACATCAATCAATTAAAAGTATTAAGGTGGGGGTGGGGGTGGGGATTACAGGACAAGTTCCACCCAAAGTTGAGCACTTTTCAGTCTCATTGATTCAGATCTAGGCTTCTGATCTAGATTTACCTGGGAGTAGGTCCCATCGAACTCAGTAAGATTTACTTCTGAGTAGAAGTAGAAAGACCTAGGATTGCACTGTTAAGCACTGGGTTACTGTCTTTCTGCAATTAGCTGAAAGTGGAATTAGAGCTTCTACAAAGCACTGAATTATCTCAACAGTCAAGATCCTTCAATAAGGTCTAAAGGTAAAGGGACCCCTGACCATTAGGTCCAGTCGTGACCGACTCTGGGGTTGCGCGCTCATCTCGCATTATTGGCCGAGGGAGCCGGCGTATAGCTTCCAGGTCATGTGGCCAGCATGACAAAGCCGCTTCTGAGAAACCAGAGCAGCACATGGAAACGCCGTTTACCTTTCCGCTGTAGCAGTTCCTATTTATCTACTCGCATTTTGACGTGCTTTCGAACTGCTAGGTTGGCAGGAGCTGGGACCAAGCAACGGGAGCTCACCCCGTCACAGGGATTCGAACTGCCGACCTTCTGATCAGCAAGCCCTAGGCTCAGTGGTTTAACCACAGCGCCACCTGGGTCCCTTCAATAAGGTCTATTCACGTGTAAATTCCGTTTAGCAAAGATCCTTTCTAAAGCTGACTGAAAGCTCCCAATTTGCAGATTCTGTTTGTTTTATTGATTCTTGTTGAACCAGCCTAGGGGATTAGTGAGGAATATCTGCTGCTTTGCCCCTTGCAGAGCCTAAGTCTGTCGTGCTATATCCACACTAAAATCAAATATTTCTGATTTTTTTTTACTTTTCTTTCTTTGTTTGCTTATTGCACAAGGAAAACCTCAATAGAAACCAATTCAAAAATAATAATAATTCAGATTAACAAAAGCAAGCTCAAACACTTATTTACTCATTCATTCTAGGGCCCTGTTTCCTTTAGAGCATAATGACAACTCAGTTTGTTTGCAAATCACTCTCATCACTAACATCAGAAGGGCCTTTCAGTTCCGCATTTATAGCAACAAGGGCAGTGCCTACTTGCACATCTTCCTCATCTGACTGGACCACAGGTGATTCTCCTTCACTGGCATCTTGGCTGGCAGAATCAGTCCAGGCTGATGTTGTGGAAGACAACTCTCTCAATGCTGATTGAGTAGGAACTTGAAGGCTGATTTCATTTTGACCAGTACTACCAGTCTGATCCTATCATAGGAGATGGCATAGTACTGTCCTCTCCTCCTGAATTAAGGAAGACATCTAAGGCTTCTTGGTCAGACATATCCACAAGATCCATTTGTTCCAACAGGACTTCTATGGAACATTTGTTCCATAGAAGCAATACTATTTTTCTAGAAACAGAGGTGCCAGAACTCACCACAAACACCTCCCTTGTTCTCTTACCATGTCGGGGTGCCCACCTGAGAGGTGCCAGAACTGAGATGCCCTGCATAGAAGACACAATTATGATCTGACAGGCATAATAGTGTGCTGCAATTCCCTCAATGTCAGTTCCTGCTGGGGTGTAGGGGGAAAATCGTAATAATGTAATAACTGATATCCTGACATGTTTTTTTTAATGGTGAATAGAAAAGTTGGAATGAGTAATTAAAGCTTTCCACCTCTATGGGAAGAGAAACTGACAATGAAGCCACTTAGAGAGGCAAACAAAATGTTCATACACACACACACACACACACACACACACACACACATATATAATTAATAATATTATATATATATAATTTTAAAAGAAAATATAAATACAGTACATCTAACAAATCACACGTCGACTGTATTTTAATTCAATACGTTTGAAATGTGTTTTAATTATGTTTTCTTGTGTGTGATGATGCAAGAGAATATGGATGTGGGTGACGCTGTGGGTTAAACCACAGAGCCTAGGGCTTACTGATCAGAAGGTCGGCGGTTCAAATCCCCACAACGGGGTGAGCTCCCGTTGCCCGGTCCCAGCTCCTGCCAACCTAGCAGTTCGAAAGCACATCAAAGTGCAAATAGATGTGTGCTGCTCTGGTTCTCCAGAAGCGGCTTTGTCATGCTGGCCACATGACCTGGAAGCTGTACGCC
Organism: Zootoca vivipara; assembly: GCF_963506605.1. Classification (NCBI taxonomy): domain Eukaryota; kingdom Metazoa; phylum Chordata; class Lepidosauria; order Squamata; family Lacertidae; genus Zootoca; species Zootoca vivipara. Next base: position 24,025,020 of record NC_083287.1, on the reverse strand, counting down.
GGCTCCCTCGGCCAATAACGCGAGATGAGTGTGGCATGCTAGGTTGAGTGCTAAGATGTCGAAGGGCAATCAGTTTCTTATAGAAATATCCTCAACCCCCCCCCCCTCCCCCGGCATTGAAAAACGATTCCAGGGCAATACTAAGCTGTGGCTGAAAGATACTATGGACTCTTTTTGGTATCTTGATGTCACACCTGACCCTTCAACGAAAGCGGGTGGAGCATGACTCCCAGCTAAACAAGATAAACAAAGCATTGCCCAAGGAGCCGTGTAAGCTCATTGGAGCAGAAATAGCAATTCTAAGAAACAAAATAACCTCAGGTTCATTCCTAAGCATGAATCACCTTAATTTGGCCTCCGTCTTACTTTCTGAGAAAAGCCAAAATTGCAATTGGAAAGCATAGCTATTCGGAGGACTGTAAACGGGCTGAAATGTCTGCCAGAGGCAACACAATGGAGTCTGTAGACTTGGACTGGGATGTAGCGCCAAGTCCGCAATACTGCAAAGAAGCAGGAGGTTTGTTAGAAGGAAAAGAGTGCTTCGACTCCTCCTGTACTCTTGATTCCTGTGAATCAGTAGTCACGGACTTGACTAAGCAATGTTAATCTGTGAATGACTTCCTCCGGGCTTTCCAGCTGCAGGGGCAGGGTCTGAAATGAATGTCTCATGGGTGTGTCTACATACCTTCCAACATTTCTCCAATTTCATGATAATATCTATATATATATATAAATGTAAACTGGGCATATCCATTCCTCTCTAAAGTTCAACGAAACAACTTGACCGATAGTGTTGAAATTTGGACACAACGCCACATGCGAATAAGAGAGTAACCTAAGACACTTTCCGTACACAGATGTCACACCTGGGCCATGTAAAAAACCCCAAATACCATGTTTCAGAACACACAACTCACCCAAAAGTGCATGCTGGGAAATAGAGCCCGGAAGCTGACAGTTCCTTTTCCAAGGGTGGGGGCCAAGGAATAGAGATACAGGGTGGAGGCCTCGGCTTGCAATTACATACTAGGCTAAGCCAAGGCCTACAGACTAGGCCTTGGCTCTACTTTACAGCCTACAGACTAGGCTGAGTGGAGCCCTGAGTGGTGGTGGGGGAACAGGGGGACGGGATACCTCATGGGTTGCAACAGGATGAGAGGAATCACAGGGATGAGACACAACAACGGGGGGGGACACATAGTCCATGGGGGGGGGACACACATCCTCCCCCTTTCTTGGGAAACAAGGACCCTGAGTCAGGCACAGCAACATGTGCCCGGGCCAGCTAGTTAATAATAATAATACCCCGCCCACCTGTCTGGGTAGTCCCAGCCACTCTGGCCAGCTTCCAATATATTAAAAAAACATAACACAACATTTTACATTAAAACCTTCGCTATACAGGGCTGCCTTCAGATGCCTTCTAAAGTTTGTATATCTACTTAACTCCTTGGCTGAGGGGGTCGCAGAACTCCATTCCCTCCAACATTTCTCTGATGAAAATAGGGACATCCTAAGGAAAAGCGGGACATTCCGGGATCAAATCAGAAACTGGGACGGCTTCTGTAATTCTGGGACTGTCCCTGGGAAATAGGGACACTTGGAGGGTCTTTAGGATTTTTAATTCTTACACAGGAGAGTGAGGGGGGCTGGCTTGGAAAACTCTGCCATCCAATGTCCAATGTGGTTGATGGAGGTGCTTGTCTTCCATACTGCAAAGTAAGCAGAACCAGTTGTTGTCCACCTGCTGCTGTCCTTGAAACCCTACTGAGGAGAGGCAGTCCCACTAAGGTGGAACTGGTATAAATTATTGCTGACAATGTTGGGAAAGTGCACCTGTAACATTACAGCGACAGAGCTCTCCTGCTAGCATCCCTTCCTCAGCCTGCCACCATCTATTGCCTTGCCACCATCTATTCCCTTCCCAGCCGCTTCCTCTGGAGCGGCTAAGAAGCGTGTGTGGCTTGACACACATCCATCTATGGTCCCGCTGTCCTTTCCTGTTGACAGTGAAAGAATCAACAGTAGCCAAAGTGTGTGTTAAAAAACCCTTGGCATCTTCCGTTTTGCTTTGCATGGCTCTATGAGCGTGTATGTATATCAACATGGGGGAGGGGATTTGTTTGAATACTGAGCCAGCAAGACGGCATGACTCAGAAGGATATGCAAAGCTGTCTGATTTAAATCACTGTCCCAACAGGTAAATAAAATCCCACTTCTTAACATGGATTGCTCATGTTGAAAGGGCAACCAAAGGATACGTACAATTTGCTAAAGTCAGCATTGACATTTGGGGGGGGGGATGTAAAAGGGCCTGAATTTTCATAGCACGGCTGGGCATATGCAAATAGGCAATTAGTACACCACTCAGAGGGCTGAAGCGATGTACTCTGCACACAGAAATCGCATGTTAATAGGCCATTAATGTATGTCCTGTTGAGCTTCATGGCAGAAGTAATGTACTGCAAAATGTGCCAAGACCATTTAGGAAGCAAACCAAGTGACACCTTCAGCTCAATCCTATGTTCATAGGCAAAGGTGCAATAGGTTCCAGGTGTACGAATTCTACAAAGGTGAACTACCACTAATCCACAATGCGGCAGCCAGACTGATGACTGGGAGCAGCTGCCGAGACCATATTACACCAGTCCTGAAAGATCTTCATTGGCTCCCAGTACATTTCCGAGCACAATTCAGTGTTGGTGCTGACCTTTAAAGCCCTAAATGGAGGTTCCCTCACTGCAAGAAGTGAGGTTACAGGGAACCAGGCAGAGGGACTTCTCGGTCGTCATCAGGACAGTGGCAGGAGTCACACACATGATGCTGATCAGGGCTTGCATGTGAAACTAACTGTTTAATGTCATGTGTGTGCAGATACATCTACATCATTTGTGGAAAGCTCTCCCCAGAGAGGTTGACCTGTCAACTTCATTATATATATTTTAGGTGCCAGGCGAAAACGTTCCTTTTAAGCCAGGTCATTGGCTGATTAATATCTTACAGCCTATGAAATGTGTCTGTGGGAAGGGGGAGGTTATTGTTTTGCTGTTTCGTTTTATTTCGTTTTTATCCTGTATTTCATTCTGTGAACAACCCTGGGATCTTATGATGAAGGGTGGTACATAAAGTACGTTTCCCAGTACGTTTCCGAGCACAATTCAAAGTATTGGTGCTGACCTTTAAAGCCCTAAACAGCCTCGGCCCAATATACCTGAAGGAGTGTCTCCACCCTCACCATTCAGCCTGGACACTGAGGTCCAGCTCCGAGGGCCTTCTGGCAGTTCCCTCCATGCGAGAAGTAAGGTTACAGGGAACCAGGCAGAGGGCCTTCTCGGTAGTGGCGCCCACCCTGTGGAATGCCCTCCCATCAGATCTCAAGGCAATAAACAACTACTGTACCTGACTTTTAGAAAACATCTGAATGCAGCCCTATTTTAATGTTTGATATTTTATCGCTTTTTAAATATTCTGTTGGGAGCCTCCTAAGTAGCTGGGGAGGCCCAGCCAGATGGATGGGGTATAAGTAATATTATATTATGATTATGATTATTGGAACATGTAGGAGCAGTTATAAGTTACTGAGGGGCACTGTGACATAAGAGTTGTCTAGTATATTACCAGACATGCACTGATTGCGAACAAAGCAGAACATCCACCCCATAACTTTTGCGGTATACCATCATCGCCGGCACAAATAATCATGAATGCACAATAATAATAAAAAGACGTCTGAAAGGACCTTTAAAGTATCTGAAGACGTGTGCATGCACATGAAAGCTCATACCAGTGACAAACTTAGTTGGTCTCTAACGTGCTACTGGAAGGATTTTTTTAAAATTTTGTTTCGACTACGTCAGACCAACATGGCTACCTACCTGTGAAAGGACCCTATTTGTGAATCATTCCAGGATCAAATCAGAAACTGGGACAGCTTCTGTAAATCCTGGAAAATAGGGTCTGTGAGAAGCGGGCAGATCAAAGTTTAAAAGTGGGCAGAGACAGAAAAAGTGATGTGTTTTCTTTATTTACTAACTTACATACCCCCTCTGAAACTGGCGTTTGTCCTAACAGGAAAAACATATATGATAACAGCATCTGCTTTGCAGAGATCCTTGGCCTAGAGCAGAGGTCAGCAACGTGCGGCCCATGGGCCAGATGCGGACCACGAAGACACTTTTACTGGCCCATGAGCCGACCCCTGAACCGAGCCACCCGCTTGGCGAGTCCCCCGCGCACTGCGCTAAACCAGATACTGCACACACGCAGATACACATGTCTGTGCAGGCACGATTTTCGGCATCTGGGCATCCACAGAAGCTATTTCCGGTGCCGCAGACATCTGCAGGTACAATTTCCAGCATTGCGCTGTGCCAGTCTGGCCCACGGACGATCTTGCCAACCCCTGGCCTAGAGACAGCAGGAGCAGAGAGTTTCTATCTGGAGGTAGCTGAAACTCAGGGCGCAACTTTGAGGAGGTTGCACAAATTGCTCCCGGAAGATCTGCTGCTTGTTTTTATCAGTCTGTTTGCTTTCAGTGGGCTGTGTATGCATCTTTGTAAATAAAGCAAAAATAGCAAAAAGTAATATAAGTTTTCAGTACTGTTCCCGCCCCTCCCCCCGTCCCATCCAAAGGAAACTACGTGTTGCAACAGTCATCCTGGAACTTCTCTCTGTTCACAGAAGTGGGGCAATGTATATAATCCATCCTTTTTTACTATCATTATTTTGCTGAGAGTGTTCACTGCTAAACCTCTTACCAACACTCTGCTGGGTATTTCTTTTCTATCCCATTTTCACAGAGGCAGAGAGACCCATACGAATGAAAACTTTTTACTTTCTTTCTGAAAAGCACTCAAGACTTTGCAAACTCTAAAGGGAAAAGCCATTTGGGGGATATTTCCATTTCCATTTACAGCTGAAACCTCTGGAGCCACAGTAGGTGCAACATCTGAGTCCTATCATGAAACGTATGTTCAGCTGAGGCTAGGACTGAATTATTTATTTGTTTGTTTAACCAAATGTATATGCCACTAAATTTTAACAAATGTAAGCAGTTGACAGAAAATCGTATAAAATATTCATTAAAAATAGCAATAAAAGCAGACTTTCAACACAGTAGGCATAACAAAAATGATTTCAAAATCAATAAAATTAACAGGTGTTTTTTTAATGTGCATAATAAAATTACATGTCTGGGTAGGCCTGCCTAAAAAAAATATCTTTATTAGGTCTCAAAAAAAACAACAACAATACAGCAAAGTGACTGCCTAAAACCAATGTGCAGGGAGTTCCAGAGAGCATGGCCACATTCATACCATACATTTAAAGCACCATGATGCCCCTTTAAACAGTCATGGCTTTCCCCAAAGAATTCTGGGAGCTGTAGTTTGTTAAGGGTGCTGAGAGTGGTCAGAAGACCCTTCTTCTCTTCCCAGAGCTATAGTTCTCAGAGTTCCCTATGAGTAGGGTTGATTGAAGCGCTTTGGGAACTGTAGCTCTCACACCCTCTGACATTTCTGCAATGAAAATAGGAACGTCCCATTTATAATGATAATTTTACTGTTTATACCCCACACATCTTACCAGGTTGCCCACGCCAGTCTGGGAGGCTTCCAAAATATATAAAAACATAGTAAAATATGTTGCTGAATTACAACTCATTTCCAAATTAAAAACTATGGAGAGACATGGTCTGAATAGAGATATTGGATTCATGTCCCATTATACATACTAAAGCTAATTTTGGTCATCTATCCCTTTAAAAATCCCTTGCCCTTCCCTGTGGAACCAACTGCCATAACAGTCATCAACAGTTATAAGGCTGAAGTGACCTCTGCTTCAGAGTATCTGACAAAGTGTGTATACACACGAAAGCTCATACCTTGAAAGCTTATATTTAGTTGATCTTAAAGGTGCCACTGGAATTATTTTAAAAATTTTTTTTTCATCTTTCATCTTGTTATTTATTATAGTAAAACATTAAACGTTGAAAACTTCCCTATACAGGATTGCCTTCAGACAGCTTGGGAGTCGCCCTCCAACATTTCTCCAATGGAAAAGCGGGACATTCTGGGATCAAATCAGAAACTGAGATGGCTTCTCCAAATCTCTGAGAAAAGGGACGAGGGCCAGAGTGCCAGGCTGGAAGGGATGTGCCTCCTGTTGTCCCGATTTTGGGGATGAAAATGTCAGAAGGTAAGCTTACAACTTCCCTATTCACAGGGCGGGTGCCACTACCAAGAAGGCCCTCTGCCTGGTTCCCTGTGACCTCACTTCTCGCATGGAGGGAACTGCCAGAAGGCCCTCGGTGCTGGACCTCAGTATCCGGGCTGAATGATGGAGGTAGAGACGCTCCTTCAGGCTGAGGCTGTTTAGGGCTTCCGAGCACTTTGAATTGTGCTCAGAAACATTCTGGGAGCCAATGAAGGTCTTTCAGGACCAGTGTTATACGGTCTCCTATGTGGGAACATGTCTTTGGTGCTGTGCTGATAATGCCAAGGTTGCAGGTTTGATCCCCATATGAGACAGCTGCATATCCCTTCATTGCAAGGGGTTGGACTAGATGATCATCAGGTTCCCTTCCAACTCGGCAATTCTATGATTCCAGTCTGGTCCAAGCCTCTTTTTTAGGTTATGTCTGCCAACACCACATAATTGTATTTACAGATCACTCATAAGTGGTACCTCATATCTCGTAAAATGCCTCTGGTGGTTCCTGAGTCCCCACTAGATTGGAGAGGATGCCATGTTATTGGTTCATATATGCATATGGCGGAATGGTGCAAAGTGCAAAGTATTCAGAGAAATTGGATGAATTGTGAAACTGTCAATCTTGCCCTCTCCACAATCGGCATTGCTTAACTCTTTTTTTTTGAACAATATGCTGATTTCGAAACCACTTGTTACTTGCAGCAACGGCTATTGTTGCCAGTCTTATGAAGAACATCAGCATTACTATGTTGAAATCTTGTTTCCAAAGGTCTAGCAGGTAGCGCTTCTGGAAAAGCCTACCAACAAAATGAAAATATTAAAATGGCCAAAGTAAACAATATATTTTTGTTAGAACCTGCTTGGATTTTACTAAATGTACCAGTAGAAGTGGTCCTTTTCCAAAGTATGACCATTTATGGACCTGGCAATGAAGTATGGTTGATTGCTTCTTTTTGTAATTAAATATGAATATAACAGAAACATGACTGAGGAATATGTTTGTATGCATTCCCTCCTCCTCTCCATGTAGCTCATTTAAACTTAATTTAAACTGTTTGTGTATGTATTTTGATGAAACTTTATCAAAAGAATAACCTGCTAATAATATCCTGCTACATCTGTTTCCTGCCACACCAGAACGATGGATCAGAAGGCGCAGCCATAGCTAGCTCGTTACCAACGGTAAGAAAAAGTATCGATTTCGCTCTCTCACACACACCGGTTGCCATCAGAAATAATTGTAATATGAATGCTGTTGCATTTGTTATTTTTAAACTTTCCATGGCTCGTGTGTCTGCAGGCGCATTCCTTAGACCAAAAATTGAGCCCACATAGAAAAATAAGCAGATAGTTCCCACACTGACTTCCTAATGTAGAAGCACTCTGGGGATCACTTGTGTTAGATGATACGGCCCTACCATATTTCAGAGTAAGTTACTCATACTTTTAAAACTCTCTAGAGGACTAAGAGAAGATCTGCGAATGCAGTTTTCAGCAGTTATTCAACTGCACTCAAAATACTGTGTACCTCAAACAGGATATTGTAGAGATGGAAGAGTTGCAGGAAGGAGCAATCGAAATGATCAAGGGAGTGAAGCTACTCCCCTCTGAAGAAAGTTTGAGTTTGGGACTTTTTGGTTTATTTTTAAAAAGTGAGTAAGAGGGGACATGGTAGAGGTGTATAAAATGAATGTGGACAAAGAGGGTAGTTCTTCTCCCTCTTTTACAATGCTAGAATTTAGGGCCATCCATTGAAACTGAATGTTGCAAGATTCAGGACAGACAAAAAATAAATCCTCAACCAGTGCTCAGCTAACTGTGAAATCTCACACACTCCAACATTCCTCCGATGAAAATAGGAATGTCCTATTCAACAACAACAACAACAACAACAACAACAACAACCCTGCCCATCTGACTGAGCTGTCCCAGTCACTCTGGGTGGCTTCCAACAATATAAAAATATAATTAAGCATATTTTTTTAAAAAAAACTTCCCCCTACAGGGCAGCCTTCAGGTGTCTTCTAAAGGTTGAATGGTAACTTATCTCCTTGGCTCATGGGTCACATAACTCCATACCCTCCAATATTCCTCTCATGAAAACAGGGACATCCTAAGGAAAAGTGGGGCATTCCAGGATCAAATCCTAGGAACTGTCTCCCTCAGGAGATTGTGGTCTCCTTGGAGGTTTCTAAACAGAGGTTGGATGGCCATCTGTCATGGTTGCTTTAGCTGAGATTCCTGCATTGCAGGAGGCTGAATTTGATGACCCTTGGGGTCCCTTCCAACTCTACAATTCTATGATTCTATGAAATCAGAAACCAGGGTGGCTCCTGTAAATCTAAGACTGTCCCTGGAAAATAGGAATTCTTGGAGGATCTGGTCAATCAAAGGCTCTGAAGGGAGATTTGGCAAATTCATGTAGGATGAGGCTACCAACCCTGGTGGTTATGCACTGCCAGTGTTGAAGGCAATATACCTCTGAATACCAGTTGTTGGGAATTGTGAGTAGGAAGATGAGTGCTGTTGTGCTTAGGTCCTGCCTGTGGGCTCCCCATAAGTCCACTGCGAGAAACAGGATGCTGGCCTAATTAGGAATTCTGTCTGATCCTTTTTAGCTTCCCATGCATATATATTTCTCCTGATCCAGAGACTCTAGTCTACTATGATACACACAATGAACTCCTTCCATGTTGTGAGTCATTATTCGCATGATCTGGCTTAGCTTTTGGGTCACTTATAACAAGGCACTGCTGTTCACTTTCAATTCCTTGCGAAAAATCATTCAATTAAAGAAGTGTTTAATTTGTTAGATTTACAGTAGCTCGTCTCCAGCAAGAATAAAAATCCTGCTTGACATAGCCACAGATGAATGGCACACAGCTAAAAATCCACCGGCAGTCTCTCTCTCTTTATTTTCTCTCTTTTTATATATATTAAAAAAGACTTTCATCCTACCTTTTGAAGGTAGGAGGTCAACTGTGGCTTTCAGACAATATTCTCCTACCTTGACTCTAGTCAGCAACTTTCCTGCTTTTTGATTTTCTAAAAAGAAACCAGCCCCTTAAGCTTTAAACACCTCCCACAAGTTGTCTTTTATGTTTCACCCAAAGGTTTAAAAGTGCCTCGGTTGTTGGTAAAATGCATTTTAACATTTTTGTTTTTAAAAAATTACAGTGCTTGTGTGTGTGTGTGTGTGTGTGTGTGTGTGTATGTGTGTGTATCCATCATTAGGGAAATGGAAAAAGGTAAGGGAAAGAAATGTGACAGGCCAAAAAGGGGGGAAAGGAGGGGGTGTGTGAGAGATGAACATTCAAAAAAGAATCATGTCGTTTTGCTCTAATCATTTGAAAGAATCCTCAGTGTTTCTAACGGAGACTGGCAAGCAGAAGTGAGCACGTTTTAGACCAGGCAAGGAGATCAAGGGCCTGCTGGCAGGTTGCACTCGGCTTCCCAAGAAGAGCATTTGGCAGCAACGAAGAAGTTGCTGCAGGAAAATTTGCTTTTTCCTCCCTGCCAGTTGCCCTGGGACTGATAAGGCTGTTCACACACCATCCATTTATAGTGCATTTTAAGCATGAAACTTCTTCCCAAAGACTCCTGGGATCTGCTCTTTATTCCTCGCAGGGCTAACAATTCCAAGCGCTCTTAACAAATGGCAGCTCCCAGGATTCTTGGTGGGAAGACACGTCCTTCAAATGTGCTTTGCAGTATACAGTATTCATCCTACAACACACATGATGGCCTGCATGGAAATTCCAAATGGAAATGCTTTCTGTGTGGGAAGTTAGTCATGTGGGCCCTGGGAGTGCTTTTTTTCCTGGGGGTCCTCAAGAGTATGCAGTACCGAGAAGCTTTTCTGTTAGGTATAATAGGAGAAGAGATACCAAAAGAGGATAAAATACTTTTTATGTGTGCAACAACGGCAGCGAGAATGCTTCTAGCCCAGAGATGGAGGGAAGGAGAAGTACCAACAAGAGAAGAGTGGCAGATAAAACTGATGGACTATGCAGAGATGGCGAAACTGACAGGAAAGATCAGAAACCAGGAAGATCAAGTATTCTTAAAAGACTGGAGTAAATTCTTAATTTATTTAAAAGGCCACTGTAAACAGTTAAAATCACTGGCAGGGATGTAATGTCGCTTGTAATGTGGAACTAACTATAGTAACTATGGATGGATAATGGTAAAAGATGCAGAAAACTTCATTTTAAATATGGAACCCATGGAGGATATATATCCTATATAATAAAGTCCCTGTGTCTCTGCGTCCAGTCCCTGTGTCCCTGTGTCCGCGCTAATGCGCATGTGCCCCACGGACACAGGGACTGGACGAAGAGGCGGGACATACACACACACACACACACACATACACACACACACTCCCTCCTCAACACTCTGCCTCCCGTTCCCCGGCGGCGGCGGACCAAGATGGCGGCATCGGGCTCCGGGGCTGCCGCCGCGGGCCGCAGCCCCGGAGCCCCGGGGCTGCCGCCATCTTGGTACGCCGCCTCCTCCTCCTGACAACCCTACCTGGCCCGTGGGAGGAGCGGCGGGGCCGCGGCCTTCCCTCCCTCTCTGCACTCGGCCGCGGGACACGACAGGAGAGCGCATTGTTTAATTGCGTTCCCGCCGCGCCCCGCGGCCGAGCGCAGATAGGGAGGGAAGGCTGCGGCCCCGTCGCACCTCTAGCGCCCGTTTTCTTAACGGGCTAAATGAGACTAGTATATGCAGTACTGGCACATTTCCCCCCCTAAAAAACAAAACAAAAACACTGGCCTTGAGAGTCATTCATGTAAAGGCAGGTTGAAAGAGCTGGGTGTGTTTAGCCTGGAGAAGAGGGTGGGACACGAACCAACAACTAAACATTGGAACGAACTTCCTGATATGGGGCAAGCTATTTGGCAGTGGAACTAGAGATGAGGATATATGCCAATTTTGTTTTCTCATTTTTCCAGTCATAAGTTTGATTTTCCACATCTGTATCAGTTTTCATCTTTTAAAAGTCCTTGTGATATTTCAACAGCATTTTAATATGAACTTTGCATGCATTTTTGCCTAATCTTCACATTTCTGCAATTGGCCCTTGAGTAATGCATCTCTGAACATTATTTCCACTAATCTGTGTGTTTTTTATGCCACGCTACCCTAGCTTCTGCCTTTTTGCACACATTACTTGGCTGGAGAACATCACTGCAAAATTCAGATAATTGCAAATTTTGAAAGATGGCCATGTTTCGGTTCTTGTAATTTTTTGGAAAGTCAAATTAGTGATCCAAACTAGATTCATCTCCTATCCCGAAGTGCAACAGACTGCCCTGGCAGGTGGTGGAATCTCATTCTTTAGGTTTCAGGCAGCAGCTAGATTGTCACTTCTATCAAGGGGAGAATTACTAATGGATTTCCTGCATGATCAGGGAGTTGTATGAAATAGCCTTTGAAATCCCTCCAAACACCATGATCTTGTTTTATATATATATATATATATATATATATATATATATATATATATATATATATTGCACTATGATCTTATTATCTTTGACATGGCCCAAGTCCAAAGTGTGCAGGATTGGGTTTGCATGGAGGTGAAAGCATGCTGTGTGCAGGTCTTGTCTTGAAGAAACACCAGTCTTAGTGGCGTGCCTACCACAAACAAATTCCTCAACTATCTATTCAGGGCTGGATTTAGGTTTGATGAGGCCCTAAGCTACTGAAGGTAATGGGGCCCTTTATATGTCCAGCTGTCCTTTGTCAACAACAATTTGTCACTGTTTTTTTGTGTTGAATATATGCTATATGGTAATTTATGGAACTAAAGTGGAACCTCGATTTATGAACACCTCGGTTTACGAATTTTCGGTTTATGAATGCCGCAGACCCATCTGGAACGGATTAATTCACTTTCCATTACTTTCAATGGGAAAGTTCGCTTCAGTTTATGAACACTTCAGTTTATGAACAGACTTCCGGAACCAATTACACCCATGCTTCGGGTTAAGTACGCTTCAGGTTGAGTACTATGCGGACCCGTCTGGAACAGATTAATCCACTTTCCATTACTTTCAATGGGAAAGTTCGCTTCAGTTTATGAACGCTTCAGTTTATGAACAGACTTCCGGAACCAATTGTGTTCATAAACCGAGGTACCACTGTAATAGGTATCTAAAGCCATTTGCACATGAAGAATGTGGCCACCCTATATATAGAAATAAGCAAACCAGTGATATTTTAGGGAGCAGGCTAGCAGGCGGGGCCCATTACTTACATCATAGGAGCCTATGCAACACAAAACACTGTTGCTGTATGTAGGTTTTATTTTATTTGTTTTTTATCTTATGTTTTGGAAATGTACATCCAGTTTTTTTTCCTTTAATTTTTTTGAGCCCCCATTAGAGTGGGGCCCCAAGCTATAGCTTGTTTAGCTTTTACGTAAATCCAGCACTGTACAGTCATACCTTGGTTTAAGTACGCCTCGGTTTGAGTATTTTCAGTTTAAGTACTCCGCGGACCTGTCTGGAACGGATTAATCCACTTTCCATTACTTTCAATGGGAAAGTTCGCTTCAGGTTAAGTACGCTTCAGGTTAAGTACAGACTTCCGGAACCAATTGTGTTTGTAAACCGAGGTACCACTGTATCTATTCAGCTGCTGAAACAAATAGCACCAACAGGTCATCTTCCTTTATAAAACTGGCAACACTTGTGTTGTGTTAACAGTAGGTTCCCCCCCCCTTTATTCATGAGAAAATTCACAGTTCAACGAAGAGTGTGCATGTGAACAATTGTGATCAGATCCACGCATGTCCATTTATCATCTTATATGGTGACAGGAGCAAATTGTGCATCAAACTCAGGAAATGGGAAATTAAAAAAAAAAGAGCAGAAGGCTTGTTCATCATGTGCTGTACCATTTGGCCAAGGGCCAGTCCTGCAAGTACACTCCCTCCAATCAACCTTGCATCTAAAAACAAAGAGCAGATTTATTTGTATACCCTCCAAGTGTCCCAATTTTCCAGAGACAGTCCTTGAATTAAGAAAGTATCCCAGCTTCTGATTTGATCCCGGAATGTCCGTCCCCGTCCCCGTCCCCCCCGCCAGTGCCAGCACCACTGAGCTCAGGGAGGAGAAGAAGAGTTTGAAGAGTTTGGATTTGATATCCTGCTTTATCACTGCCCGAAGGAGACTCAAAGCAGCTAACATTCTCCTTTCCCTTCCTCCCCCACAACAAACACTCTGTGAGGTGAGTGGGGCTGAGAGACTGCAGAGAAGTGTGACTAGCTCAAGGTCACACTTGGACCTGGTGCTCGTCCTGAGGTGCACCAGCAGTGGTGGCTATGAGGGAGCTTCCTATGGCCTCTCCATGGTCACTGCTGGATGCCACCCTTGGGCTGCTGGAGAGCTGGCAAGGAGGAGGAGAGGCTGCCACTGATGAGGTCCAACCTTGTGTGATGCTTCATATGCCAAATATGGCGAGTGCTCAACGGCCCCTCCCTCTTTTGACAACCCCATGCAGGCACCAAAAGCTGGACTTTCCTCAAGCTGCTGCTGCACGTTGCTACGTTTGGGTCAGCGGTAAGGATGGGGCGGGGGGAGTCAGTTTTCTTTGCACTTGAATGAGAAACAACACTCTCATTCCCACTCCAGTATGAGAACTGAAACGCAGCTGGCTGTCGAAATTTGCACTTCTCCAAATTTTGGGATGCAGTTGGAGAAAGCGTGCGTAAAAAATGAATGCATTCAGGAAAATATTGTTTTAAAAAATATTGCATGGGGAAATTGCTTGCGAAAAATGTGTATATTAGTCAAACTGCATGGGGAAAGTGCCCATTGGAGGAAATTCCCACTACGTTGCTGTGAAATTTTCCTGCGAAAGTGGTGCTCTCCAGATGATTTAGGCTACAATTTCCATCAGCCTCAGTACGACTCTCCCTGACACAGAAACGAACGTTTTCGATAGATGGCAAAGCTTATTTCCCAGGGCTTTGTACAGGAGGGGGAATGCAAAATAACCAAATCAAACCAAACTACCAGGATCTTAATGCGCGAGTGTGAAAGAAAAATCTGGTTTCTGTGCTGTTAGTTTGAGACATGTGAAGCATGAATACTTGGCAGGATGCCTACAAAAATGTCTATCATAGGATTATTATTATTTTGCATTGTTTTTATTTTGTAAAGGCCCCTCATGTGTGCAGCTGGCCTTGGTGCAGGGTGTTCAATGGATAAAATACCATTTTAGGTTGTGTGTGGCAATATCTGACTCACACCCAATGAGTGAAAGGCGTTTAGCTCACCACACAGTTATAAAACCATGAATAGCATGGTTTGTGAAAGCTTTATTTGGTATATGCGCATGATTACTGTTCAGAGACACTCCTGTTGGCTCATAACACATACAATTTCATTCAGATTTAGATCCTAGCAAGGGACCCTTGTGTGTATTTTCTGAACTGGCCTTTATGAAATTATCGGCTTCCATGTAAACTGTTCTTAAAGGAGAAAACATGGGGGTGTTATTAAAGAGATCAAGCAGGGGCGTACCCAGGATCAAAATTAGGGGGGGCAAGGGGCGGGGGCAAGGGCCGGGAGGGGAGGGGCCACAGTGGGAATGTGGGCGGGGCTACGTGGCCTGCGTCCTCCCAGGTCTTCTGAGGAGGCAGCCCCAGGCTCTTGTTCCCGGCGCGAAGCTCCAGAGGTGCGTGGGGAACGCGAGCCTGTGGCTGCCTCCTCCACTTACACTCCCCGCTCCTGCTTAGCGCTCCTCCGCTTATGCTCCCCTTGTGCCTCTGGAGCTTTGCCCTGGGAGCCGGAGCCTGGGGCTGCCATGCTGCGCCCCTTGGCCTTTTGCTTCTAGGGGGGGCAATTGCCCCCTCCTGCCCCCCTGCCCACGGCACTGGTCGCCCCTCTGGGCAGCTCGCCCCATCCCCCAGGTGCGCTGTTTCTGCCCCGAGCGCAGACGGCTCAGCCTCCTCCTCCTCTGCTTCCCACCCGGCTCCCCACTGTGCCTCCTGGGCTGGCTCCGCAGCCACTGTCCCTGGCTGAGCTGCCCCTGCAGCTGCTCTGCATAGATATCAAGGCACCCAGCCAGAAAAGTGAGTGTGAGTGCCTCGATCCGGGGAGAAAGTGGGGGGAGGGAGGATCTTGGAAGGGTTGAAGGAGCCTGCAGTGTGTGTGTGTGTGTGTGCGCGCGCGCGCGCGTGTGTGTGTGTGTGTGTGTGCGTGTGTGCGTTTGCTGCTGCTGACTGACTGTATTTCGAATTGGGGGAGTGTCTGTTTCTCCTGCTGCAGGGGAGAAAACTACAAAGAAGTGACTTCTTGGTGGGGGTGGTCAGGGTGGGGTGGGGAGAACAAGCGAGGATCCCTCCGTCTCTTACGTTTACACCCCACCGCTTTTGCAGCTCAATAGTGGGAGGGGGAGAGGAGAAAGTGTGATGGGTTGTGGAAAGGGGAAAGGGGGGAGGGCTGGTCTGTTTCTTTCTGGCTGGGGCCGCGCGCCCCGCTTTTTGCATTGAGATTTCTTCTTTCTTTTTAGCTTGGGGGGGGGCAGCTGGCTTCTAGAGTAGGGCAGCTGCCCTAACTTGCCCCGTGGTGGGTACGCCCTTGAGATCAAGGCTGCAATCCTGTACAGACTTACCTGGCTGTAAGTTCTGTCGAACTCTGTTTACTTCTGAGTCAACTGAGCAGGCTTGTATTGTGAAATACCAAGTATTGCATCTTTATTCCAGTCCCCAATTTCTTTATCAGACTTGTCTTCATTTCTTTTTTACTTTTTTGCACTGGCATATTCCCATGGTCCCAGAACATGCTCTGAAGGCCTGTGATACTGCAGCCTTGATGAAACCAAGCAGGTCTTGTTCCAGTCAGTACCTAGATGGGTGACTGCCTTGGAACCTTATGTATACTGCCTTAAGATACAAAGGAAGATGAGAAATTGATGTGTTTTATAATGTTTCTTTTGGCTAACTTAATCCTGTTGATATGCCTGGTGTGTAAGAACATTGGAAGGATCCTGCTAGTTCAGAACAGCAGCCCACCTGACCCAGCATCTTGCTCTCACAGTGGCCAACCAAATACTTATGGGAAGCTCACTGCAAGAAGAAAAAGTTACCAGGGAACCAGGCAGAGGGCCTTTTCAGTAGTGGTGCCTACCCTGGGGAACGCCCTTCCATCCGATGTCAAACAGATAAAGAACTATATGACTTTTAGAAGACATCTGAAGGCAGCCCTGTATAGGGAAGTTTATAATGTTTGGTGGTTTATTGTGTTTTTATATTTTGGCGGAAGCTGCCCAGGGTGGCTGGGGCAACCCAGTCAGATGGGTAGTATATAAATAATAAAATTATTATTAAGCCCGTAAGCAGGGTGCGAGCACAATATAGCACTATCTCCACTTGTGGGGATAGTATTTGGGCATGTACAGCCATTGTGACTAGTGGTCCTTGATAGCTTAATCCTCCATAAACATGTTTAATTGCCCTTTTAAAGCCATCCAAGTTGGTGAGCATCACAACATCTAGTGAGAGCAAATTCTGTGACTTAACCATGCACTGTGTGAAAAGAACATTATTTTTCTGTCACAAATCTTTCCTGTATTCTACACTATGAGGGAGGGAAAAATGCTTCTCTCTATCCGCTTTCCCCACATTATGCATAGCCCATAGCTGCCAAGTACCCCGTTTTCCCCGGGAAACCCCGTTTTTATTTACCTTTTCCCGGTGGTCCCCCGTATCACTTCGTCTCCCGTTTTTCTCCGTTATTTTCTCCTGCCAGCAGCCATTTTTTTCTGATTTGCCCTTCTATGGGCACAAAAAATGGCCGCCGGCGGCTTCAAAAGTCGCATCTACGCATGACCGGAAGTGTGTAGACGCGACTTCCGGTGTCGGCGGCAGCCATTTTTGGTGCCCATAGATGGGCGGGGCGACACCGGAAGTTGCGTCGACGCACTTCCGGTCATGCGTAGGAGCTACTTTTGAAGCCGGCAGTGGCCATTTTTGGTACCCATAGAAGGGCAAAGCGACACCGGAAGTTACGTTGACGCAACTTCCGGTGTCACACAGCTGCCGATCCCGGATTCTGCATTCCGGGACTTGGAAGGTAAGGCATAGCCTTGTAGACAGCTATCGCGTTCTCTATTGACTTTTTTTCAAAGCTAAAAACTCCAGTGTTGTAACCTTTCCTCAGAGAGGAGCTTGAACATAGAGGAGTTGCTCTGTTCAGCACCTTTTCCACCTCTACAATATCCATTTGAGGAGAAGCCACCCGAAAGGCAAATGGTTACGCCCCACTCCACCCTCGGGCTGCCTTCTTCCAGGTCCAAAAGGGCCCACACATTGGCAATTGCGCATGAATTGGATGGACCTAAAATGGTCACCACCTGTATTTAGAAATTTTATATACTGCATAATATTTTTGGCAAAAAATCCCTAGGCGATTCAAGCCCCTAAATAATTGAAGTTTGAAAAGTTGTTCGATATTTCTTTTAAAAAAAGCAACTCACGCTTGATTTCCTTTTACAAAATATGGTTAAAAGAAAAGAATGTTGCTTGTTTTACTAGGAAATCATTATTTTTCCGGGCTTCCGGTCCAGCGCCAGCGCCGATCGGCGGGGTTTTGTCTCGCGTCCGAGACGGCCCGCTTTCGCTAGGGGGGGGAGGGCAGAGAGAGCGACTCTGCGCCCCTTTGAACCCAGGGTCGAGCGTCCCTGGGGCGAATTTACTCAGCAGTGCCCCAAATTCGGACTCCCCAACTCTCCGGTAAGCTCTAGTAAGAGCCCCGGAGCGAGGAGGGTGGAAGTCGCGGGGGCCATTTTGAGTGTCAGCGTCACCCTGGCGGAGGGAAGCTCCGAGCCGGAGGCGGAGAGCGCTGGATTCTTCCAAAGAAGAAATTTAAAATAAAGACTGTAAGTAAGAATTCGAAAATATATTATTTGATTTTATTTCGGCACTGGGAGGAAGGAAAAAAAAGAAACGGAAGCCACCTCCTCCCACCGGTATCTACATGACCCAGTTAAAAAGGGTCCCAAGCCTTGATTTGAAGATTTATTTATAAAGATTCCTTCAAAGACTTTAAGAGAAAGGAGAGTTCCCCCCCGAAAGCAGGGCAAAGGGGGAGAAACAGTGTGTGGATTAAAATTCCCTGCAAAATGTGGAAATAAAGCTGGGAAAACCTATCCCTTCCTCGGAGCCAGCAGCCTGACAGATCAGCAAGTATATCAAGTATTTAGAGGAAAAGAAAGAAAGAAAGAAAAGAACTTATTATAAACTTTTTGGAACTTATATTTAAAACATCTGTTTGATTTTGAGAACTTATATTGCAGCCAGTTTGTTAAAATGGGGTTGGAAAAATAAACAGCGACCATTTCCCGCTCCCCCAAAACGGACACTGACCTTGGAAGGATTGAAAAAATGTCAACAAAAGAGTACTCAGCTGGGTTCCAACAAAATGTTTTGAGAATCTTGTGGGAAATGACTACTGGAAGGCACTATGAAGAAGCACAATCGCAGGAGACAATGCAACAACCGCAGATGGTGGATAGAAATAGCGACTTTTCAGTCGGAGACAACACGGAAATTGAACTGAAGGACAATGATAGCGACTGTGACAGGAACAGCACAAATGAAAAGGAAGTACAACGCGAAGGAAAAGACAATTTGGTATTGGAAGACGGTTGGAGGAACACCCCTCCTTTGTGGGGGGAAAGACAGGATATGGTGGATTTACAGAATAAACACAAGGAAAAGATCAGTCAAAGAAGAGGAAAAACCCAGGGGGGGTACAAGGATGATTGGACTGTAAAACACTGGAAAAAGGGGGTGGGTTGAAGGAAAATTGGACATTTGATTAATAGGATTGATTAACAGGATTGAAAATTGGTCTGAAGACTACGAAGCTTGCTGTGATGGAGGGGGGTAGCTGGGAAAAGAGGAGGGGAAGGCGTATTGAGGATAGTTAATTATGGAATTGAAAATTAGTAGGAAAATTGGTCTAAAATTTATGGAGGTTTTTGGAGGGAAAAATTAGGCTAGGGAGGAAATTAGATTTGGAATAGGTAAAAGCAAGACGGCATGAAATGATTAGTAAGGAAGGAAGTTTTGAGAGGAATTAAAAAAAAAGATTAATATAGTAAAATATTAGAAAACTGGTAAAGGAGAATTAATATGAAGACCGGGGTAGGGGGGAGGTAGGGGAAGCCAGAAAAACAATGATTATGGATAAAGATTTAATAAGGTATTTTTTCTTTTTCCTTTTTTCTTCTTTCTTTTTCTCTTTTTTCTATTTTTCATTTTTTTTTTCCTACAGGACAGGCACGGAAAATAGTTGGGAGGGTACCCTCCCTTATCCTCCCCAGGCTCTTGGGGCTCTCTGGTGGCAGGGGAGGGCTCTGAGGGGTGGAGAGGGGGGTGGGGATAAACCCAACTATAAAATGGATTGTCTCCGTCGATTCGCCGCGCATGGGTGGCTCTAGTGGCAGAAGAGGGCCCGTGGGGGGTGGTGGAGGGAGGGAATTAATTTGTTATATATGTTGTCCTTGTGTGTAAAATCAATAAAATATATTTAAAAAAAAAAAAAGGAAATCATTATTTTTCCTTGTCTGTATCCCATGCTCCTCGTTCCCACTGATGTCCGGGGCTGGCAGAGCCTTCCAGTGGATTTGGTACAGTCACAATATCAGAGCACAGATCACGGAGCCACAGTTGCTACTGTAATTCAAGCAATTGCCACATCGGCATCTAATATTTCAGTCCCTTGATACAGGCCTCACTCACGTGAAGCAAGGCTTTATTTTCCTGGTTTTCGAATCTACAAAAGGGTTGTTAAGGATTGGTTGCCGTTTCAATTTCTCCTGGTAGGTCAAATGTAAATCTGTACCTTTTGAGCCTCCAGGTATGTGGAATTCAAATTGTTTGTTGTCAGGTGGAAAGGGCTACTGCTGCCTAGCAAATTAAAATCAATATGTAATAAATTTTGTTTGCAAGTGAACTTTAATCCCGAATGGCTGTGTTCCTGCACCTCATTATTCTCCCCACACACACACACACTTTCCGAGTTCCAGTCTGTCATGATGTATCATCCTCTTTGACTGCAATATGAAGGCTAAGGAAGGATGCATTCAAGTTCAGCTCATTTAACAGCACAATCCTCATTCTATGGCTGAGAAATAAGTCCTAAGGGGGCTTACTTCCCAGTAAACAGGGTTAGGACTACAGCCCATAGTCTCATAGATTTTAGTGGGAGAACACGCAGGTGTTTTTTTATTTATTAACCCAGCTATCAAAATTAATGAGAGTTGTTAAAACTGCTTACATTTGGGTGCATTTAGCCCCATATGTTCACTGTGATCTCGTTCTCTCAATAAAGTTCATTACCATGTCTATGTGCATTCCTAAATGCCATCGCAAGAGCCAACAACAGTGGCGTTTTGGCATGGAAATAGAAACATGAAACATCATCTGATTTTATTTTTGCTCACTTGACAGTTTAGATTTTCTTTTGATGGCTCAAACTCGTTCCCAAGCTATGAATGCTACGCTGTGGCCATTTGTTTGGATGATTAGCTCCTTTCTTCTGTTTGGATACTTTCCTTGGTGCCATTACTGTTGGTCACTGGCTCTGCCTTTTCTCTAGTAAAGTGTGTTGATACTGCTGTTAGTGTCAGCATAAACGATGCGGTGGGGCACACACTTGTGCTTGGTTATTCTCAAATGTCGCCAAATTTTGCAGAGAAATGCGAGAGAGTAAAAGGCAAATGAGTCCACTTGGCTGCAGTCCATAATCTAATTGTTGCAGAGCAGCCCTATTAAGGCAAATATAATGAATACCAGAGTGAGTGCACAACAACAACAACAACAACAACAACAACAACAACAACAACAAAAGTCCTTGAGTCTCAGTTCTTTCTAAAAACGTCATCTATGCAATGCGCATCTTAGTACTGTATCTCAAAACAGTTTGCTAAAATATTATATAACAGAAATGACTCTCAGAATGGCCATTCCCAAAGGCAAAAGTAGGGAAGATTTGCTTTGTTAATTTCAGCAAAGGTCAGTGTCACCCTAGCTAATTTCTGCCCACTGGGCACAAATCTCTGTGTTAGGAAGGCACAGCACTATACCAGGTAAAAAAAGGTAAAAGGTAAAGGATCCCTGGACAGTTGAGTCCAGTCAAAGGTGACTATGGGGTTGTGGTGCTCATCTCACTTTCAGGCCAAGGGAGCCAGTGTTTGTCCACAGACAGCTTTCTGGGTCATGTGGCCAGCATGACTAAACCACTTCTGGAGCAACGGGACACAGTGACGGAAACCAGAGTGCACAGAAACACTGTTTACTTTCCCGCCTCAGCAGTACCTATCTATCTAGTTACACTGGTGTGCTTTTGAACTGCTAGGTTGGCAGCAAAAATAAAAGTAATGTGCATAGGTGTACCATAGCTGCATCACACGTAGGAGCATAGAAGTTCCCTTGACAACTTCTGTCCTAGCTCCTCTGGCCCAGAATTGGTGTCCAAAGCGAGAGCATGGAAGCGATTTTGTAACTCTAATGACAAAGTGTGGTTTGTGACTGTCCTACTTCTGTGCGTCACATTCCTCAAGGGGTTCCAGGGGTCAGCAACCTTTTTCAGCCGTGGGCCAGTCCACCGCCCCTCAGACTTTCGGGGGGGGGGGGCGGACTATTTTTTTGGGGGGGGGAATGAACAAATTCCTACGCCCCACAAATAACCCAGAGATGCATTTTAAATAAAAGGACATATTCTACTAATGTAAAAACACACTGATTCCCGGAACATCCGTGGGCCGGATTGAGAAGGCAATTGAGCCGCATCCGGCCCACGGGCCTTAGGTTGCCTACCCTTGGGTTAGACTCTTGCAATAGGCAATCTTTCTCCACCCTGGGGGCACCCCATCTATCTTGATGCTCAATCTCAATCAACTCAGCTCTATCAAGTAACTCTGCATGTTGCCCTGTTGCTTGAAGTGTGGCTAGGCAGGGCCTCAAGTTGCTGCACCTTCTCTTCCAGCAAGACAACCAACCATCTTGCACTTGCTACAAGTGTACTGTTGCTTGTTTCCTGGCAGAATGGCAAACATGGCAACGGTGTTGCAGGTCACTGTAGCAGCTCCCTCGCCCTCCATGTCTCTGGTCCGATGCACACCAAGAGACAGAGCTACAGTAATTGTTTTGGACAGTGTACAGCAGCCACCCTCTCATCTGCTTTAAATCTGGGTTGCAAACTGTATCTGTTACAAGGAACATTTTGGTTTTGCCTTTTATTGTTGTTTGGGAATTACTATGTACTGTATTGTATTTTTAACACTGCCTTGCTCATAAGTTGCTATGGGGATATTTATTGATGAGATGGTTACATGCACTTTGTAAATAAATAAATTCTGTTTCTTGCATGAGCCTTATGCCACAGTCCTGCACACACTCAGGAAAAAGCCACATTGTTGTACTGGGCAGCCAAATCCTTTCTTCAGTACACAGAAATGCACAGAGGCTCATGGCACAAGAGTTTTTTTAAATCAAATTTCCCTCTAAGCCCTTAACTTTGTTTCCCTCAAGATTTCTGTTGAGGTTATCAGGTTAAGATATGCACTAAAACACACATACTGGGCCCCCAAAGGACTGCAGATCAATAACTAAGCATACCTGTCTGCCATTTTAGTAGAAGTGTCAATCTGAGATTGGCACACAGACCTAGGGTGTGGACCTCACTGAACAAGAAAAAAAGGGGAGAACAATGCATTTGTGACTGTTCATAGCCTTTACTTCAGTCAGAAAACATGCTGAAGCTAGTCTGTAGTATACAATGATATAGGAACAGGAAGTACAGCTATACTGTACTAAAACAGAAAAAGTACTCTGCTACCTCATGGTTGTTTCCTGCTTTTAAGAATGGCCTCTTTTCCCTGCTTTTAATACCATTTCCATAGCTTATGAAAATCCTCGTGGATCTTTAAACATGGGAAACAAAGCCTCAGATTTGTTATGCATAATTCATGTAGTCTAGGGTTTTCCATTTGGATTTTGTTTGTTATAATATTATAACAAATTGTTCTTATCATGGCTATTAATGCTAATATTGCTGCTATTATTATTATTATTATTATTAAACAAACAGGCTGCATTGCAAGATCAGTCCACACAAACTATGAACAAGTGATTATCTATTTGAAGGTCAACTTTATGGAAATCAATAGTTTATTGTCAAGTATATGTTCTGTCTTGGCTGTAAAAAAATGTATTGCATGAACAACAGGAGCACGTTCTCACTTAGCTCAGATAAAAAGAAGAAACAATCATTTTAATTTTTTATATTAGTATTAGTATTACAGTACACCATTTATATCCTAACAACCTGTTCTCCCCCTCCTTTTATTCTCACAGCAGCCCTGTGAGGGAGGTTAGGCTGCATATACACC
Organism: Zootoca vivipara; assembly: GCF_963506605.1. Classification (NCBI taxonomy): domain Eukaryota; kingdom Metazoa; phylum Chordata; class Lepidosauria; order Squamata; family Lacertidae; genus Zootoca; species Zootoca vivipara. Next base: position 24,001,392 of record NC_083287.1, on the reverse strand, counting down.
ACGCATTTAAAGCACAGTGTCTCCCTTTAGAATCCTGGGAACTGTAGTTTAAAGGTGTTGGGAACTGTAGTTATGTGAAGGGGGGCAAACTACGATCCCCAGCATTCCTTGGGAGAAGCCATGCGCTTTAAATGCACGGTGTGCCCGCAGCCTACATAAACCCTAGCTACCTTTCCCCCACATCGCGCCCTGCAGTGGGGGGGAAAAAGCCTCTGATAAGAAGGCATATTTACAGTGAAATTCTTGCGATGTTTACTTAGATATTAAAAGCTGCAGCGCTTTACTTCTTCAATCGGGCAACCCTTTGCTCCCAAGCGAAGCGAGGCTGGATCCAAAAAAATAAGGGGTTAAAAGGGGGAGGAGCCTTCGAAGAAAAGGGGTGGGGTTTCCCCGTCCTTCCCGCACGCTCGCTCACCCGCTCCCAGCAAGATCAATTGGGGAGCCAAACGGGAGGGAAAACTTTCGCGCGCGCGTCTCCATCGGGGCGCGCGCGCGAGAGAGAGCGGCGGATTCCCGCTTTCTCCTCTCTGCGCGTGTATTGTGGGAGTGCGCGCGCGCACGCGCTCACAGAGCCACACACGCGAGAGATACAGTGCCTCTCTCAAGAGGCAGGGAGCGCTCTTCGCGCGCGCCCTGCTGCTGCTGCTGCCGGCGGTAGTAGTGGCGGTGGCGGTTTCGCGGGCTCCTCGCTGGAGACTTCCAGAGCGTTAGATGGGGCTGAGGCAGAGCGGCGCCCACTGAGTGAGGAGGAGGAGGAGGAGGAGGAGGTGGAGGGTGTGCGCGAGCGAGCGAGCGAGACGAGGCCAGGCAGCCGACCGACCAGCGTTCCAACCAACCAACGGCCGCCTCGCCGGTAACTGCCCCAGCAGCAGCTGCTGCCTCCTCAACAGTCCGGCGCGAGCTGTGCCGGGCGAGCGGGCGGGCGCTCGCGCCTCTCCACGCGGAGGGACGGCGCGGTCCTGTTGCTCTCCCCGCCCCGGGTGTGTGTGGGTGGGTGTTTGTGTGTATTTGTGTGTGGAGCCGGGAGTTTCTCTACTATTCGGGTTGAGGAAAGAGAGGCTCATGTGGGACGAGGGGGAGGAGGCGGCAGCAGCTGCCCCGTGACTCTCCTCTCAGCGCGAAGGGAGCCATGGGGCGGCCTCCTCGCCTCGCCTCGCCTGCCTTTTGCTTGGCGGGGCTCCCTCAGGTAGAGAGACGACCCTCCCCCTCCTCCCCGTTGTGGCTCCTGGCGCCTCTCTTCTGCCCCCCCCAGCCCTTTTGGTCGGGCCTCGTATGGCCCCTTCTTCTCACAGCTCCTTGGCCAGCCTCTCTTAGCGCCCCCCTGGATTATCCCCGGTGGTGGTGGAGGAGGAGAAAATACTTGCGAGGGGGAGGGGGAGGGAGGGGAGATAATCTTTTTCCTCCCGCCCGGGATTATCTCCCCGCCCTCTGCGGGATTATCCTGTCCTCCGCCCCCCCCTTTCCTCGCTCACCCCGCCTCCTCCAGCAAATCCTCGGGGCGGCGTGGGGACAAATCCCACCCACCCAGAGTCGCTCCCGCGCGCTCCTTCCCTTCCCCAAAAACCTTGGCTGCTTCCATCAGGTGAAAGGCACGTATTTCGTTGGGCTGTTTATTATTTTTTTAAAATTCAATTTCATTTTTGGGAATTAAATTGGGAATTGGTGGTGGGGAAACCGGTGGCTGCGGTCCGCATTGAAACTGAAGGTGGAAAGGGAGAAAAGGGGTGGTGGGCGGGCTGCGATTGCCACGGCGGTGCTGTCACCTCGCTGGATTTGGAGCTCAGGAGGGCGGGAGGCAGGGCGAGCGCATGGATTGGCCGCGGGGGAAGGGAGGCTGGAGGGGGAAGAAGGTAGGTAAGTGTTGCAATCTGCCACAAATGCAGCGAGGTGGGGGGGTTGCGGGTGGCAACGTGCCGGCGCCCCCCTCCCACGGTAGCAAGTCTTGAGTGCCCAGGGTGTTGCTGTACGGGGGGGAAAGGGGAAGGCAGCCAGTCGGTTCGTTGGCTTGATCATGCTTTCTTGGTGTGATCGGCTTCATCCTTACGAAACTGTAGAGCGTAGCTTTCTCCCACCTATTAGCCCACCCCCACCCCCATTTTTTTTGGATTTTAACTCCTCGAAATGCCTTGGGTGCCTCTCACACCACAACAGTTGAAATAGTTTTACTTAACGCACAAAATGTGAATGGGGGGAAAAAACCCTGCATGGGTGTCATTTGTTGTAACTTGGGCTGGGCTCTGAATGGAGTGGACTTGCTTCTGGCTTTCCGCCAATTGGTTGTGGCTATTGCTGACAGAAGGAAGGGCGGGCGTCATTTAAATTAATGCTCTGAGGACACAGCAGTATAAGATAATCACGTTTGGCTCGTGGTAGAAGCAGTGGTGGTGATCTGGTTATGTTGTTCCTTTTCACCTGTTTGAGCTAGGTGCAGGGATCTGGATGACTGGTGCTGCAGAGCTCCTTTCCAATTCTGCTGCACAGAGATCAGGATTACATCCATCCATTAAACTTCATTTTATTGGCTTTGGGAAGAGGAGGGGCCTTTGGAAACTGAACAGAGGCAGGGTAACTATAAATAGACCTTTGGACTAGAGGAAGCTTTGAGCAAATTCTGGTATATTGTATTTGAACCACTAGTATCTGTTTATTGGATGACTGTCATAATGTTCTTATGGCTGATGGCTTCTATCATGTTAGTGGGGTTTGTTTCTAAAAGGCTAGCTACTGTTCTCTGTCATTCTAATAATCTTGTACTTGATATATAAGCTGATAAAACGGTAGACGGTTCAACCATCTCCTTTTTGCTGTTTGTGGACTATTGAAAATTATTAATTAGAGCTAGATGTTTATTGCAGCAGGGCATTGTGCCCTGAATGATAATGGAGTTTGTTTTTGGATATATAGGCCACTTAATTTTGTGAAATGTTCCTTTAAGTAGCTGTCTTTTGTATTAATATTACAGTGGCATCTCAATATTTCACTGTCCATCGTCTCATCTGAGCCTTGATCATATCTAGAGTTTTACTCCTGGATCGTTATTCTGACTATATTTATGTTGTCAATAATTATTTAATATGGAGACTGACAGAACCCTGAGGAAGTGACTGTCTGCTGTACTGGGACAAATTTTGCAAGCCAAAAATCTTTATGAAAAGCCTGAATAGCTCTTATATAATTGGTACAATGGTGTTTCTTCTAAACGAAGCAGCTGTATTTACAAATGGCAATAAATTAGTATCATGTTTTAATTAACTTCCTATTCCCTTTCATTAAAGGGAATGGCTGTGTGGAAGAAAAAATGATGTCTCACGAATTAGCCTAAAATCCTGATGAAGACGTGTCTAAGCAGGTGTGTTGCAAGCTTTATTAATGAATTGCAGTGTTAGATATGTATTCATACATATTTTTGATATTATTTAACAGCTCATTGAAAATAATTCCTTGTCAGAAAACATTGATAAGAGGAAGTCATTTTATGCAAACTGCTTAGAGGGTTTAAAATTTTTTATGCCGTATATAAATACTGTTGAAATAAATAAATGACATATGTGGAAAGCTGTGCATCTAAAGGATGAATTTTATTTTCATAATGATTTCCAGGTTTCAGTGCATGCTGAGGTACATTTGGATAAGATTTAAATTATCAAAGCAACTTGTAGATCATAGCACATTATTAGTATGCAGCTGTTGATTGCTACAAAAAGGACAAGTGAAAATTATGTTTGGAGAGAAAAGTATTTTCAGATAGCATGAATATGGAATTTGAAGTATCTAGGGGGCTGTTGGATAAGCCAATTTTAGACCTTAGACTTCTTCTTGGGTCTTGTTCGCTTTCTAGATCATTTTTAGCCTACTTGGGGAGGGTGCACTGTGTATGTAGGATAAGTAAAAACATGTAAATATGGAATATTATATCCGTTCAGTGTCATAGTTTAGAGTTTTGAGAAAAAGACATACTGGGATCTAGTGGGGGTCTCAAGGGTAAGAACACTTTTAAATGTTGTAAACTGACAAATGATATATTGACTTGTGTGGTAATAGTGTGTGTGCGGGGGATTGAAATGCTACCAGAACATGTTGCTATCCCCAGAATGATTGCCTCATGATGGTGTTCCTTTCTTAAACTTGAAAGCTGGAGCCATAGTGCAATATACTGCTTATGAAAGTGGATGTTAGTAAAGACTAGTACAGTAGTTCTGCAAATTGACACTGCATTGATACAATGCCCTGTGTTGTGTTTGCCAATCTTATATCTTTGTCAAATGTGTAATGTGTTTGTCTGATTCAGTCTTTCATCACACAAAATCCAGTTGAATAAGTCTTTCTCTTACGTCACTGGCCTGTGAGTTTTGAACACACATGGTAATACAATGGCCTGAATCTATACATAGTAGACAATCAATAGGGCTCTTGAAAAACATTTCATTGGAATGCTGATGTTAATAAATAAAATGGGTTAGATGCAATAATAAAGTCACAAAATTTCATCAAAAGTTTTGTATTAATTTAAAAAATATTAACTTTAAATTCGGTAATGTACTTGAAATAAGCGTATTTCACTGGAACTTCTTATGTGTACTTTGGTGCATATCTTGAAATTAAATCTTAAATTGGCATTCTTTGTGTGTTAATCATCAGTTTAAAGCAGGCACCCCCAAACTGCGGCCCTCCAGATGTTTTGGCCTACAACTCCCATGATCCCTAGCTAACAGGACCAGTGGTCAGGGATGATGGGAATTGTAGTCAAAACATCTGGAGGGCCGAAGTTTGGGGATGCCTGGTTTAAAGCAAGGATTGGGAATTGGGTGACTTCCAGATGTTGCTGCACTATAACTCACATAATTTCCACCCAGCACCAGCAATGATGGGAGTTATAGTCCAACTATCTGGCAGTCACCAGGGTCCTCTTCCCTTATTTAAAGCAGTGAAATACTTTTGGGGGGTTGGAAAAGGCAGTTGTAACTTGACATTGCTCACCTGGATTGGGTTAGACCAGAAGTTGTTTTCACGGCCATGCTAAGTGACTATACATCTAAAGCAGGGTTTCCCAAATTTGGGTCTCCAGTTGTTGTTGGACTACAATTCCCATCACCCCTAGCTGGCAGGAACAGTGGTCAGGGATGATTGAAATCCAAAAGCAGCTGGATACCCAAGTTTGGGAAGTCCTGATCTAAAGATATTCTTAATGGCAATAATTAGCTTGACAGCCTTTCCTATTACAGTAGCAAGTAGTGTAGCATTGAAGTAGTTTCAGCATTCCAAATAAGAAAGGAAACTAAAAACTGACTTTAGCTAATTCAGTACGACTCTTATAAACCCACCTTACTTGCCAGGGACTGAACCTGTGTTCTTCCAGATGTTGCTGGACTACAACTGGAGATCACCTGGAGAAGGCTTGGCTACATGTTACTCTGGGGTTATCCAAACACTAGTTACTGACAACCCTTACAAATGTTCAGTCAGCCAAGATTCTGCTAATTGAAGGCACTCCACACACCCAGTCAGTCCAAATGATGTAAGTAACAGCAGTTAACAAACCTACTTAGGACATGCATTTAATTGTTAGACAGATCTTATATAGATATGGCTGACTCAGATAATCATATATATATATATATATATATATATATATATATATATATATATATATATATAAAATCAGATGGCTGCTGGTTCTTCGGTGAGAGGCTTTTCATGAATAAATACATCATGATATCAAGGCGCAGTATATATAAGAGAACCTTTGATGTAAGAGCTGGCAATAAAGCTTGCATAGAAAACCAACCTTATTCAGTAGTTGGTACCACAGATCAGTCTTGTAAAGCAAAGGGAAGTTTGGTCAAAATGTACCTCGGAGAAACAAATGTACTGAGTTGTCTTACAGAAAATCTTGATTACTAGGAGCTGACTTATTGCCTAGCACAATGACATAGAAACTATTATTAGAAGCAGGAGTGATAACCTTTGCTCTGCATTGTTTTGGTTGAAAGAACTTTATTACACTTGGCATGGGGGATATCAGGTTTTCCTATCATCATGTTAAATCTTGCTGTGGAGGATGCAAAACCTTCAGGAGCAGCTTTCAGGGCTGAACTATATGCCATTGGAAGGTAGAAGAGAAGAAGAGTTTGGATTTGATATCCCGCTTTATCACTACCCTAAGGAGTCTCAAAGCGGCTAACTATCTCCTTTCCCTTCCTCCCCCACAACAAACACTCTGTGAGGTGAGTGAGGCTGAGAGACTTCAGAGAAGTGTGACTAGCCCAAGGTCACTCAGCAGTTGCATGTGGAGGAGCACAGAATCGAACCTGGTTCACCAGATTACGAGTCCACTGCTCTTAACCACTTACAGGTGCTGGAAAACTACACCCATAAATGGTCTTTGGCTCTTGGCCTCTGTTTTATTTTTCTCTTCCTCTTAATTATTTTGCATACCAAGCAGAGTCAGCAGCATCTGATGGGGCTCACATATTCCCCAAATGCAAATAATAATTCAGTCAAACTTAGAGGAGTTATGCATGTACTGTGAACAAAGGAATTGTACAAGGCCTCCAAAACATGCAGAAAAAACAATGTTAGAGTAAAATGTTATGGGTTATGATTAAAATGCTTTTGGCTACACCCAAATTACACTAGAAATCGTTTGTTGGAAGGACTTTTCATAAAAAATATTCTGAAAAACCCAGTATATGGAGTTCATTTTGCTGAAAGCCTTGGAGAACTCAGATAGTTTGGTGGGATGTTACTTACTTTGCTGAAGCTGTGCTGACACTTCTATGCATGGCATGTACATCTATGTTTAACAATTCTAGCCTTGGTGGTTTCTACCATAATGCTTGTCAAATGTTTGGTTGATGTCCTGTGTACTGATAACTCCCTGGGTCCTTTTTTGAAAAGTCAGTTTTTTGCTGGCTACCTTCCATTGTCTGATAGGGGCTAACGTTTTGTTAAAGGTTAAATTGCCTTGCCATTTCAGATTTTAAGTGACACCTGGTTCTTATGCTTTCTTACTGTTTAATTGATTTTCTTTTACTTTTCATTTATTCCCTCTACATGAATGTATGATTCTGTTGTATTGACAAAGTTGTAGCTTAGGTGGTTATTTTTCTTCAGTAGTGTCTGTGATGAAGCAAATAGAATTTTTAAATTAAGGTTTTTCAGGGTTGCTTTTATGACCTTCATCTAATCCTTTCCATGTCCTGAGTTAGTGCTGCTACTGAGTGTTCTTAAACAGACATCTTGGTGCCCTTTAAAATACAGTTACCTTGCTAGAGTTGTGTTCTTCCGTTTCATCAATTTGGAGAAGGCTTTTCCTTCTATAAAGTCTTCCTTTGCTTTGTAGCTCTTCCTTGGCTCTGTTTAATTATATTGGTATTTTCTGGCATTTGTCCTTTGTCAACTGAGGTTTTGATTTTTCAAAATGCATGATATTTGCACCAGTGATACAGATGTAGGTTTCCCTGGGTTACCTGGTCTAGCAAGTGAATATGGATCTTCATAATTTGATTGTATACGTGTATTTCTTTTCCTTTGAATCAATCTTCAGTTTTATTATTACAGTATTTATTTATTAAATTCGTATACCGCCCTTCACAGCATAAAAATACAAGATAAAACTCCAAAATACATAATAACAAGAACAAAACAAACCACTAAAAGGACATAAGATGTTAATCATCTTATGGTTGAAGAGCTGTATAATGAAGGTGCCAGCCAAACATCCCTGGGAAGAGCATTCCACAAATGGGAAACCACTGCAGAAAAGGCCTTTTCTCGCATTGCCTCCCCCCATACCTCTCATGGAGAAGACACATGAAGAAGGGCCTCCTATTTGATCCTTTAGTAATTTGCATGCTCTCTGCAGTAATCTGATTTTCAGCTGCGTGTATTTGGTTGTTGTTTTTTAGCCAATTCTCTTTCTTTCTGGTGCTGTTCTCCTTGAAATTGAATGACTGATACCCTGCCCACATACATGTTGAACTAAATAGTATTATTGTTGTTGCTAGGATACTTAAGCTGCAATCCTAAACTTACTTGGAGCTGTGGTGTAAACTACTGAGCCTTGGGCTTGCCAATCGGAAGGTCAGCAGTTCGAATCCCCGCGATGGGGTGAGCTCCTGTTGCTCTGTCCCAGCTCCTGCCAACCTAGCAGTTCGAAAGCACGTCAAGTGCAAGTAGCTAAATAGGTACCGCTCCGGTGGGAAAGTAAACGGCATTTCTGTGCGCTGCTCTGGTTTTGCCAGAAGCAGCTTAGTCATGCTGGCCACATGACCTGGAAGCTGTACACCGGCTCCCTCGGCCAATAACGCGAGATGAGCGCCGCAATCCCAGAGTCGTTCGTGACTGGACTTAACTGTCAGGGGTCCTTTACCTTTACCTTTTTTACCATTGAAATATTTCTGAGTAAACATGATTAGGATTGGACTATTTTTTAGATTCTCTGCACTATTTGAGTTATTTGACTTTCTATTTGTGCCTTTCAGGAGTTGCCATATGAATGTGTTAAGTCATTCTCTTGTTTTTGTAGCATTTCTGATTTCTTCCATTTCAGTTCACTAGATCCATTACTGAATTGGTTAGAAGATTGAACCCAGACCTTTCTGTTTATGATAAAAAAATTGTCTCCTCCTGCTCTTCCAAATGACCCAGCCTCTGAAGTTCCCTTAACTTTCCTCTTCTACACTAGCATTTTGAAATATGACCAGAATATCATCTTCCCTGAACCCTTGGCAGGATCCCCTTAGCCCCCTTTTCTTAGTTCATTCACACAATTTTCTTAGTTAATGGGGTCTGATGTTTGCACCATGTTGGGCAGGCATGTATTTTATTTCTGCCTGGTTCTGGAAACGAGAGCCCAAACGATTTGAAGGTAAAATAAATGTTTACATTTGTGTGATGTGTGCTCCTTGTTCAGACCTCAACTACATCAGATACTCTTGTCAAAAAATTGGTGTAGGTTAACAGCTGCCCCACAAGTACAAGTGAGCAAGACACCAGTTTCTAGAAGCTTGAAAAGCAAGTGATTTAAGCAAGCAGACTTAACTGCTAGAGCAGGCATGTCAAACCTGCGGCCCTCCAGATGTTTTGACTACAATTCCCATCTTCCCCAACCACTGGTCCTGCTAGCTAGGGATCATGGGAGTTGTAGGCCAAAACATCTGGAGGGCCGCAGGTTTGACATGCCTGTGCTAGAGTGAAGGCAGAAAGCCTGGAACAGAACTAGGGAGAATGCAGGAAATCAACCAAGTGCTCCAACTTATTTAATGGCTTTGTATGAATGACATTGTTTACTCAGAAGTTAAGTCCCATTGAGTTAATGAGGCTACCAGGTAATTGGTGTTAGGAATGCAGCTTTAGATTGTTTGGAATGTAATTAGACAAGAAATATGAAAATATTTAAGATTGTGAACTAACACAAAACAGGATGCTGCTAATCAGTTTTACATAGTAGCTCAGCCAACAGTTGCCACATGACACACTTTCATCAACCTGTGTAGGCAGGGTTTGGCAGAAAAGCCATCCTATGTAGGATGACACAAGCTTCAGCTGTAGCTCTTGCTGGATTCTTTCCTCTGAGGAGCTTACGACAGTGTTAAAGCCAGACTTGTCCAGTGTATTAATTGAACTTCTTAGCTGAACAGTGGCTCATCAGCTATCTGATGACTATACAAGGCTGGCTGTTTCCCACCACCTGAGAAATCTGAGTTTGATACAAATTAAATGTACAAATTGTCTGACACACTCTAATCTGCCTTTCAGATAATTGTTTTAACAAACTAAATGTGGATATCTGTTTTCCAGCACAGGGGAAGCTTTAGATATATAATCACTTTTTAATACTGAAAAAGCCCAAACAGTTTGATTTACAGTATAGAGTAAACTTTAGACCACTCCCCTCATCAGCAGTTTTTGAGGATTGTAAGTTAATTGATGTGGCTAAATATAAGAAACAGCATGTTTGTTTTTGTTTTAAAAAATTACAGTACTCATGTCTGATGTCCCATTGTGTATGATACCAAGACATCAAAAGACACGAACCCCACTTCTTACAGTGGTAGATTGAGATGAGAAAATTAATTTTAAAGGAAATTCATTGAAAAGTTGACAAAATGTCTTCCTTTTCAGAAGCACTTCAACTTTTTTCAGTATGTTCACTTCCTCAGTTGGCAGTCTCTTGGAAGCAAGCACTGCTATTGTTCTTTCCAATAAAATTTCTTTAATAATAATCAAAATAGTACATGCATTTGCAGCTCTCAGTTTGAAATTTGGAAGGAAAAAAGTCCCCCCCCCCTGAAAAAGGATGGAGATAGCCAAGTATTTAGACACCCAAGTTTAGCCACTGATGATGACATACCACTTACATCTGTACATATTGAAAATATGTTGTGCTGCTCATCTGAAAGATTGTAGTCACATTTTTGGTTGGACCCATCTTTTCCTTCAGACATTAGCAATTACTTAGTCACACACAACATAAGCAAGAATATTGTTAAAGTTTTGGCTGTTAAATTAGAAAGCCCGGCCATTCTCTCATATATATATATATATATATATACATATACACATATACACACACAGAGAGAGAGAGAGAATTCTTTCCTGCATACGTACCTTTGGGATTCTCAATCTTTGTTATGTAGGCTCTTTATCATGAGGGCAAAATCACTCAAGATGCCCAGATGCAGCTTTACTTCCTCTCCTGTCACTGTAATTGTGCGCTCCATATCAGTTGCTAATAAGGCACACGGGCAACCAGAGTGCAAACTAATATTTTTCTAATTATGTTTGTTGAATTATTTAGAACTAAATGAACTTGGTGCCCTGTTAGATTTCTTTTGGGATAGTGGTACAGCTTTGATATATTTTTAGCAACTTTCAGTAGGTTTGGCTTCAAGTGACTAAAGGTAGAGTTCTGGTAGCAGTGCAGCCTACTTCTGCGGTCCTTTCATCTTATACATGCAGTTATATAGCGATAGAAATCGCCTATGGCCCTTTGATTACTCCTATTGCTGTGATCATACCCCTTCCATTTCACAAGCCATAGAAAAACTTTTACAGGTTCAGGCAGTTTTTAACACTTTAATGTATTATTGGAGCATGCATTAAATCAATAGTCTGAGAAGCAGGAGGAAAGAAAAACTATGGCAGTGGGTGATGGCAAAGCAGATGCTGAAAGTTAAATGGTAAAAATAGCCATTTAAACACTGAAAGCAAGGCTTAAATCTTTCCTCGGAGGACAATTCAGAAAACTTAAAAATGTTGTCATGGATTTTTAGCTATTGCTCAGCTTGTGAATGTATCAAATAAGGAATACACACACTTAATAAGGAACACACACACTTAGTTGGACATACACACTTAATTCCAGAGCCTTTCATAATGATAGCATGGATAAGGGATTGCCTAGATAGTAAGCAGTTTGCTCGGGGAGGACCCCAGTTTGCATTCTGTATAAGCTGATAATTTCTGTCTCTGACAATGATTTTTCTTACATGACAGGTCCTTTTGGCTCTACTCTTTGCACCCTTTGTACCCATGTGTGCAGATACATCTGCGTCCTGAGAACACTTCATGGCATGCATCTGACAAAGTCGGCTCTGATCCATGAAACCTTATGCTACCACAAATGTTTGTCTTGAAGGTGCCAGAAGAATCATTAAATGTTCACAGGAGTCATCTAAAACACTTGAGGCAATTACTTAACGTTTTTGTAACCCCCAAAAGGCATCAGCTAGTATCAGCTTTGCATCTTTCATGGAAAAACAATCCCTTTGATGGTTGTTTGTATCCATATATTAATCCCTAGGATCTCCACATAGCTGCTATATATTCCTCAAAATTACTAGAGGCTCTAACAATGATGTAACATTATCTGAAATATAGGGAACTAAACCTTAACTCACCCAGTCCTCTTGGGTACAGTTGCAAAATAGAGAAATAGTTGTGGGTAACACATAACCTAGTCAATTGGCTACAATAGGATTCTGCTTTCAAGTTTATATATAATGGGGGAGGGCCCTGCAGGCACTGTGTTGGTAATCCCTGCCTTAGGAGAATCAATATAGCTGAGTTGTAGAACACATGCTTGGCATGAAAAGGTCCTAGGTGCAACCTGGCGTCTCAAGGCTAAGAACATAAAGAGACCTGCTGGGTCAGACCAAAGGTCCAGTATTCTGTTCCCACAGTGGCCAACCAAATACCTATGGGAAGCCCACAAACAGAAAATGAATGCAATAGCACTCATGTACTATAGAAAGGGCTGGAAAAGGCTGGCCTATAGGGAAGCATAGTCTGAAACCCTGGAGCGCTGATGCCAGTCAGTGCAAACACTGAACTAGATTGGCCTGTGGCAACTTGGTATAAGGCAACTTCCTGTGTTCTTCATTAACTGAATCAAACTATAATACTTGAGTTGATGCCACTTAGACCGAAGCCCTGGTTTTGAATGATCAATAAACTGTGAATCTTGCATGAGATCAAGGGTCGACTTGCACTCTGGCGCAGCATGTGCTCTATTTTCATAGTAGGGTGCCAGGAGCAAGTCAGATTTGCCCTACTCTCCAAGTTTGGATGTGGATTTATGCTGTGCATACATGTGTCCAGTCAACTTATTTGCCTGCTTTTCTGCCTGTCAAACCTGATGTGGCACATTAACATGTTTGCATGCCACACTAATGTGTGAACTGCTGTGAAACAGTGTGGCAGGTGGGAACAAGCCTGGAAAACCATTTTAACATTTGTGACATTTTCAAACCGAGGGCTTGTATTTTGTATGGTAGGAGCTGTTGTAACCCAGTTAGGGACCCAATTGGAAATCTAGCAGAAAACAAATAATGTTACCGCATCTGTGTTGTTTTCTGATGGGAGTCACTGCTTGTATTGAATTATAAGATTGTTTTCTGTCCTTCAGATGTTCAGTTTTCTCCAGTAGCTTGCAAAAGTCATAGATGTCACAGTTAATGTAGAATTGTGGCTGTGATAACAACTGTTCAGCTTGGGAGAACTATATACGTGATAAATAGTACTGGCAGATTACTAATGGCAAGCATATTCTAAATATCATGGAGTCCTAATCTATATAGAACATAGTTTTGTGGCCAGAGCAGGAAAATAGAGAGATGTAATCTGTTTAAAGCTTCATTCCTAAGTGCACTTACTTAGAAGCAATTCTCATTATACTCAGCAGGATTTTGGAGTAAGCATGCCTAGAATTGCACTGGGAATTTTTGACACTACATAGCTGCTGTGGATTATGAATAGGTAACTATGCAAGCCTGGAATAAGCAAAGGAGTGGCCTAATTTTGGAAAGCATTTTTTTAATGGCATACTTGTATTGTGTAAGAAACAATATTTAAGACTTTAATGTATCCACCGTTCTTTACACAATTCTGCTGGAAGCGCTGAATTGAAGCTACTCTTGAAGGGGAAAAATGTATCATTTCCTTCAAAATTGTAGAGTAATAGAATTTTCTCTCTCTCTCTCTCTCTCTCTCTCTGTGTGTGTGTGTGTGTGTGAGAGAGAGAGAGAGAGAGAGAGAAAGAGAAAGAGAAAGAGACCCTGAAATGAGAAACAGTTGCCTTCAACCTTTTACATTGTACCTTAAGATGAAGAATGTTTGAAATATCCTATGTTTTGCTGTGCCTCTAAAATATGTGGGGAAGGGCCATACCTCAGTGGTACCACGTCTGCTTTGAATGCTGTAAGTCCCAGGTTCAATTCCTGGCATATCCAGGTAGGAACAGGAAAGACTCCTCTCTGAAATCCTGGCGAGCTGCTGCCAGTCAGTACTGTATTGTGATAGATAGACCAGGGCCATTTTCCTAAGACGTGTGTAGCTTTCAGATTAGATGTTATAGTATCTTATACATTCACATGTAAAGACTTAGGGTTTATAACCTCGATAAATGTGAATTGGTGTTCATGTGGAATATGATGGGCATAATTCATGATAAGTATTTGGTTTCTTTAAAGATAACTTGTTTCAAGAGAACTGTATAATTTGTATGTTTACTTTAAAGAAAAGGCCTTCATGCATGGTACTAAGGAGCTATTGATTAATTGCTGAAGGATATTACCAAAGCCAATAACATGACTGGGTTCAGAAAAAGATTAGACATATCTAAACTGGTAGTCCTGATTTATAGCTATTAACCAGTATGATGACGCTCATTTGTAAGATGCCATTAAAACATTGTCTTCCTTAAGCTTAGAGTGAATTACAGTTCCATATAACTTTTCTTGTAATACATGCCCTTAGAAAGAAATTATACTGGCCACCACAGTTGAATATTACATTCTGGGCTGGACGGACATTAACCTAACATGTTAAGATCATTTATATCCTGCTGAGGAAGCCTTTGCTTCCTCACAAAGATAAATGTCAGCCACTGCATTTTAATAGTATAGATTAATATAATTTATACAAGACTGATATTATTGTTGGATACACTGCCACTGCTTGAAAATGGTTGAGATAGTCTTAATTGCCTGTATGTGGAGCTTTATATGAACAACTGTTGATAGAAGTCTGATATGAAGTTGTTTTTTAGAATGGTGGACATGAACTTAATGGATTGGGCTGGTTGCCATCTATCTCTGGATTTTGAATAAAGAGAATAAACATTCATTAAAATTGCAGACCTATCCACACACTAAATTATTCTTTTATATAATCCAAATGACAGTGTGTTAAAATAAAGGACAAATGCCTGTTGAGCAAATGAGTTTTGAAGAGCCAGCCAATCTACACACAACAGAGAAAGTCAAAAAAACTCTAGAGATACCATGGTGTCCTTCCTTGTCCCAGTTATAGCAACTGGACTGAGCCAGAATGAGAAGCCATTGCTCCTCAAACTTCCAGTGGAGTGGCAAGGATATGAGGCAAGATATGAGCAAGCCTGGTGGTAGTGGTATGAATGCAAAATTTGTGGATCTGTCCCCGGAATGGGGTGGGATGGGATGGGATGTTGGGAAGAGAAGCCGTGGTGATTCACTGCCAGTCACACTGTAATAGGTTATGTTCTAGCCATGGCATTAATTGGGTCATCTTGGGCCAGTCTCATTTCTCAGAATAGCCTCTACCTTACAGGGTTGTTTGGATTAAATAATTCGGATAGAGAGACAGTGTCATGCACATGCTCCCAAATTTATTAGAGGGAAGTTGTCCCAGCCCACTTTCAGTCATCTTCTAAAAACTAAACTGTTTAGATAGGCTTTCACAATATGAGTTTTTCTTTAAACCAGTATCTACTGATGCTTTATTTGGTCTATAAGTATCTATAAAACATAGTTAAAGACTGATTTCATTGCTACTATTATGTTGTAAGCAGCCTTGTTACATTTTATGAAATAGCATATTATTCATTTTCTAATAATAATTCATTTGCTTTTATAACAATTAACAGTCATAATGTGGGCTCATGTTGCAAGATGTGTACCTGAAATGGCCCATATCAAATAAATTACAACAGCAAGACTGATTGTGTTTTGTACAATTGGCACAATATAATTTTTCAAGAGCTACTATACATATTGATTAGGAAGTGAGCCTTGGGTTTAGTGAAGTAGATTTTTTTTTGTAACCCCCCCCCCCGGGTATATTCTCAATTATTATACAAAACTGGTTCCAGTAATAGGTATTATACAAACATCATTTGTCTCTACCACATTACTCCCTAAGACAATGGCAACTTCAGTTACTTGGTGAAACATAGCCATTGAGAGACAATTTTAACTGTGTGCCCTGTAAAGAAGTACTTTCTTTTGTCTGTCCTGAATCTTGCAATATTCAGCTTCACTGAATGGCCCCTGTTCTAGTGTGTCTGTTTTTGTTCACACCATGCATAATTTTACACACATCTGTCATGTCCTGCCCTTACTTTTTCTTCTTCTTTTATCTAACCTGAAAAGCTCCTGATATTGTAACCTTTCATCATAGGGGAGTGGATCATTTGGTTGTCCTTTTCCAGATGTTTAATACCTTTTTCTGAGGTGTAGAGACCAGAACTGAACACAGTGTAGCTTATACATTTGTCTCAAGCTTGTAGAAAACCTGTGGGTGTACACAGACATATTAGATGTGAAAAAAAAATTCTGTGCATCTTTCAAGGTCATTGAGTTTAAACATAGTGGCAGCTTACACTGGTTGTCTTGGTTTCTTTAGGCAGAACTGGAAAAATATTTTAGACGGCTAGGTGCTACTATCTGTTTCTTCAAGTTCCAGAACAGCCTCGAATATTAACTTGAATTTTCTGCCATGCCTGCGTTGCTCCCCCTGATCTTTGTTAACTAGCACAACTGCATTATGTTTCAGAAACCTTAAGAGTGATTGGCAACAACCTTGGTTTATCCACTAAAGAAAAAAACTCCCTTTGCTATCAGAATTTCTGAAAGCATAATGTGACTGTCATTAGCCTCCTACACATGCTTTCAGTGAGAACTTGTTTGCTAGGAAGAAATGGGATGCATTTATTAGAAAGTGTGGATATAGCAGCTATTCCTTAAAACCCAACTCCATTTTACTTTGAGATTGGTACTACCGTGTTTCTCACAAAATAAGACACCGTCTTATATTTATTTTTCCTCCAAAAAACACACCACGGCTTATTTTCAGGGGATGTCTTTTTTTTTTGATAAGCTTTTTTATTTTTTACCGGTATTAAGCTTTCAGAGAGTTTTGCTGGGTCGGGGCTCGGTGCGGCGCGCGCTGCTGTCCTTGCCGGGCCCCACTCAGTCGAGGCTCGGCACAGCCGGCAAGGACAGCGGGGCTCGGCGAGGCGCGCACTGCAGAAGCGCCATGCAGACCTGCTCCCACCACTACCGTAACAATACCCCAGTACGTCTTATTTTGGGGGGATGCCTTATATTTTATTGCCTCCAGAAAATCGTGCCATGGCTTATTTTATAGGCACGTCTTAAAATGTGAGAAACGCAGTATATGGCTGAAAAATTGTACTTATGGCAGTACAACTGGCCAGAAAAAGCTGGGACAAGGAAGGACACCATGGTATCTCTAGAGTTATTTTGACTTTCTCTGTTGTGTGTAGATTGGCTGGCTTTTCAAAACTCATTTGCTCAACAGGCATTTGTCCTTTATTTTAACACACTGTCATTTGGATTATATAAAAGAATAATTTAGTGTGTGGATAGGTCTGCGATTTTAATGTTTAAGGCACAAGTATACACTCACAGTTGCATTAAATTTTAGCTTATCAAAATAATCCCATCACCATTAAACAAAACAATAAGCTGAGAAGAAAAAGAAGCTACCCCTTTCAAAAACACAAGCAACAAGACTGTCAAGAACACAAATCTCATTTGAGAAAATTCCAGTAGGTTCTGCACTGTTGTAATCCATATTGCCTTTATTAAGATGTGTTCTTAACAGTCTTGTTGCTTGTGTTTTTGAAAGGGGTAGCTTCTTTCTCTTCTCAGCTTATTTTTGAACACTGCGATACCCCCTTTCTCAATATTATGCACTTAAGATGTTTTGTTTAATGGTGATGGGATTATTTTGATAAGCTAAAATTTAATGCAACTGTGAGTGTATACTTGTGCCTTCAAATACAATTGCGGGCCAGTAATTACTGGTACATCCATTTAGGTTCAGCACTACTGACCATGTCTTTTATATCTCTTGTTCTGGGTTTCATCTGTACCATAGGCACTAATAATGACTTAGTTTTTACACACTTACATGTAGACTGTTGAAGTGCTTCTTTAAAAAATAGATGATCAGATGACGTGAAAACAGTGTGCTTGAGCCTTAAATAGTTTAATGACAGTTTTAAAAGAAATATTGGCATGCTAAATTTATTCGATTAAACCTGACTTTTTAAAAAATGAGCTCTTACTCAACTTCTACCTTTTCCTCTTTGTTTTCAGCAGCAATGCAGCAAGTTTTGGACAACCTTACGGACTTGCCTCCATCAGCAGGAGCTGAAGAAATAGACCTTATTTTCTTGAAAGGAATTATGGAGAATCCTATTGTAAGATCTCTTGCTAAGGTGACAGTGTTGTTTAAAAATATATATATATAAATTAATATTCACCTTCAGAATTTAGCATGAAGGTGGGGCTGGAAAGAACTCAGTATATGGAGAGTTGCTGGACTTTATCATGTGTGCAGTGGGGCCTAGATTTCTGTGTCTATAACCCTCTTGGTATGGACCAGCAACATTCTACAGGGCAATGAGTGTGAAGAACTTGCCTCACACTCACAGCTGAATATGCTTCAAGTCCCTGTGTACAAAGTGATGTCATCCAGCATGGAAAGGGGATTGTAATGTTTTAGAACTGGATTGTTGTATTTGATGTTATAATGTGTTGAAAACTGATTTCAGATTATTTTTCCTTAATAATACTAAGTGATATAGAAATGAAATGAATTATAATTATAAGCCTTTTGAAAGGCACGAGCATTTCGGGGGGGGGGGGTCGTCTGCTCCTTTCAACCCGGTGTTCTACTCTTCCCACAGACACACTAGATATGTTTCTGGTGACTCTGAGTTCACTGGCAACTATTACTTCAGGCAGTGTCCCATATTATAGACAGTTAAGTTCACAAAATTGTATACATAATTTCAGTAAAGGAACACTGATCTGTTTTTCTAAAATTTATAATTGTTGAGGATAAATCTATACTTGTGCCAAAAAAATGAATCAAGTAGAGAATCTGATGGCTGCTTAATGAGAGAAACAAAATACATGAGTTTAAAGTTTCCATATCAGAATTCTTGAATGCACTGTTAACAGACTTTTAAAGATAAAATGTGTTTATGCTGGAAATCTGGATATCCAGATTACAGTTTGCTAGCAACATCTTCCTTGCATCAAGATCGCAAGGACTGTGATTACAATTTATTTGTATGCTGGTTTTTTTAGCTCAAAGGCACTCATAGCAGTGAAGAGCAGACTAAAGTAATAAAGTGCCATAAAAAGATCAGTGAGCAAAACAGTATACAAGACAGCAACATCACAATTCAGGAAGGCCAGAGAAAAGCCTTCCCAATGAGAATTTATGATAGCTCAGTTGGGTAGAGCATGGTGCTGATAACATCAAGGTCTCAGGTTCGATCCCCAGATGAGACAGCAGCATATTCCTGCATTGCAGAGGGTTGGACTAGAATGATCCTCAGAGTCCCTTCCAGCTCTACAATTCTGTGATTCTGGGTAAAAGGTGCTTTCACTAATCATATATCACCCACAGTTGCCAACTTTGTTGGCCTATTTATGCTTTAAGAAATCAGTTTAGCATGTATGGTGATTGTGTACAGAATTTTTTGGAAGTGAACACTAGTCACCATAACAGTTGCCAAGGTGAGGAAAAAACCTGCTAACCTTGTTTCTGTGGCTGGATACATTTCATTGGTCCCACAGAACTGTATGCTAGGCATAGTATCTTGTTTGTATAGCTAGAGATAGGGGAACCAAATAACTATTCAGAAGATAGAGTTGTATGCTAGACTATCTGAACAAGCAACTCAGAGGCAATACAGTTGGAGAAGCAGAGTTGTTAATCAAAATTTTTCCAGTCAGTGTAAGGTCTATTTTCCAATCTTCACAGGCTCATGAACGACTGGAAGATTCTAAGCTTGAAGCTGTAAGTGACAACAATCTGGAATTGGTAAATGAGATTCTTGAAGACATCAGTCCATTAATAAACAAAGATGAAAACATTGCAGAGTTGGTTGGTATACTGAAGGAGCCACACTTTTTGGTAAGATTACTTCATTCTTAACAATAGAAATACTTCCGTTCACTTACTATAATTATCAGAATCAATTTTCATCTAATTAAAGATAAAACACTGTGTCCTTTATTCAGAGAGAGTTAGTTATGCTTTGCGTCCTGCTGAAATGGAAGAAACCTCTGTTAAGCTTAAACAATTTGTTGCTCTAGTTTAAATGAAATTTAAGCACCACTTTCTAAATTGCAGCACATGCATAGGAAGAATGACCTTAAAATGGAAACTAGTAAAAAGGGGTTAACTAGAAGCTCACTGTCTTGCTCTTTTGACATGTGAGGTGAGCTTATGAAATTTTGCAGTGTCTACTTGTTCACAGAAATGTTGAAGAGTTATCACATTTCTCCTTTTCTGACTGTTGGGGCAATTATCACTTAGATAGAAACAAATGTAACTTTAGTAACTACACTGCTACATATGTTTTTTTTGTTTTTTTGCAGTCACTCTTGGAAGCCCATGATATTGTGGCATCAAAGTGTTATGAATCTCCTCCCTCTAGCCCAGAAATCAATAATTCTTCAGTGAACAATCAGATAGTGCCCGTGGATGCCATCCGTATACTTGGCATTCACAAAAGAGCAGGGGAGCCACTGGTAAGTAAATTGTGAAAGAACATTCAGTTTTCCCATCTTCCCTACATACAGAGGGGAGGAATATTTGACATGTCTGTGTATACTGACTTTCTTGCTTCTCTTAACCTATGTTGTAAGAAGATAAATGCATTCTGAACTGAAGCTATAGCCTAAGGTGGAACAGAAGTAGGGAAGGGAAAGCTTCTTAAGTGTATCTGAGTAGTTCAGAGTTTTCAAGAGCTGTTCAAACCTTTAGCTGTGTGGGGTAAAATAATGCCATTTACCAGAAACTCCTCAGGGGCCTTGGTAACAGCAAGCTTGATTATATATATATATGTTAACTGGGTAGCATACATTCTTGCTATCTACACCATTGAATAAACCTTAATGAACTCAGAATTGTCTGGAATCATTGCTGTCAGTTAGATGAAAGCCTGACAAATAGATTTTTGTTAGTCAGTTCTTATTTGAATTACTTTTCATTTTTTTTGATTTCAGGGACATAAAAATGTACAAGTTTTAACAAGTCTCATGTGATAACCAATCACAGTATTAAGAGTCTAGTTTTAAAATCTGGATATATGTTGCAGAGATAAACTGATGCCCTTCTACTGTTCATTTAGGGTGTGACATTTAGGGTGGAGAATAACGATCTGGTAATTGCAAGAATCCTTCATGGAGGAATGATAGATCGACAAGGTCTTCTACATGTGGGCGATATTATTAAGGAGGTTAATGGTCATGAAGTTGGAAACAATCCAAAAGAGTTGCAAGAACTTCTGAAGAGTATTAGTGGGAGTGTCACTCTAAAGATCCTTCCTAGCTACAGAGATAATATTATTCCCCAACAGGTGAGTAGTACTATGTTTCACTTGAAGGCACTTCATTTGTTTTCTTTCCTTTACTCTAATGTTAATTAAATCAACTATTGCAGGGGATAAATTTGGTTATATGTTTTATTTTATTTTCTTTATATTTGTGTTTGTGTGTGTGCATATTCTCATAACTATAGTAATCAGTTGTCTACAGTCAGTGGATCACCAATGGCCACTTGATGGAATATAAAATCCTTATGTAGAATGTATACTATGCAGGATTAATACGACTCTCTTGTTAGATTATAATGTGCCATAATTGCACGAGGTTTTATTTCACTTAGAATACATACGTTGCCACAACTCATCAATGTATCAACAGAGCAGGAGATTACCTTTGAAGCTACTCATTACTGTCTACAAAAGGGCTTTACGTTACTTTCCTGAAGGAGTTCTATTTTTGTGAATTCCTCTTAAATGAGAAAAAGTATATCATTTACTTGGATACCTTTGTGTCCAACATATGCTTAAACTATATACAGTTTATAGCTAAAACAAAAAAATGAGCTACATTTAGTCTTTTATAAATTCTTAGGTTAGCATTTTGTTTTTGCTCAAGATTACAACTTTCTATATTTAAAATATATTTTTTCATATTTATGAAAAATATTAAGTCTACACAGTACTAACATGTTGGGAAGCTACATTTGGCTGGCTGGGCTCTGATCCAGTTCTCAAATAGGCAGAGTAGAAAAGAAAACCTCATTGCATAAGAAGTGAGCCCATCTTTACAGAAGAAGGATTTGCTGGATCAATTTGTTATGTCAAAAGGGATATTTTTCTTTGAAAAGCACAGAACAAACTATACTGATGAAATGTTTGGAAAGTATTAGTTTTGTCATCAAATGTAAGTTGTTGGTAGACATTCAAAGTGTTCTCATTTCTTCGGTAATGTGTATCTGACTAGCGTTTACATTTTTGTTTTGATTTTCCCCTAGTATTTTCTCCCAAAAAGGCTCTTGGCAGTTTGCATTTTATAAAAAAATAAAATAAAGCAATATGCAGCATAACGTATAGAACCACCTATGTATGCTCTGCTAACCTGCAGAAAAACTGGAATAAAACACACCACATAAATGTAAACTTTAAATGCATTCAAAAAGAAGTCTCTTAAGGCTTACTATTCCATTGATAACTGAGGTGGTTGTAGTAGGAGGAGCAAGGAGGGCATATTAGCTGAGCATGTAAAGAGTACATTTCTTCATTCCGTTGGTCATCTGCAGCCTTTCTTCACTTGGAACTAAGGAGCAGGTTTCTTTTCATGGTAGATAGCAGGGATTGAGACACAAGTTTCAGTCGTGCACCCTTCTTAATTAAAAATTAATCACTGCTCTCACCTCCTCTGATTATTGTTAGCGAATGTTTGGGAAATATTTTAAACACTTAAAACATAGTTAATGCAGTCACTAAGTTTAATGCCCTCATTCATACATCACACAAGTCAAATGTGCATGAGTGAATGTGTAGGCACTCAGAGGGGAAATTGGAGCTGCTGTGCTGCTCTCCAGTTTCATTACTGTGCTTTGCTAAGACAAGTTCATGGTTTGGCTTAGTGTGTTTGAGCCCAGGCTTGTGCGTCAGCTCTCTCTAGACAAGCCACAATCTTTAACCACTGTTTACCCTATGGTGTACAGCTTGTGATTTGTCTGGAGTGAGATAAAGCACAGGTCTGGGTTCAGACAACAAGTTCAGCAAAACAATGGCTTAGCAAAGCACAACAACAAAACAACCAGGGAGGACCAAGCTGGCTGTGCTCTGCTCTCTGGGAGCCCACACACTTACTCATTTGGGCTAAGCCATGATTAGCCATGGTCGGGGTAAGTGATGTGAAAAGCAGGCCAATGTCAGCAATTTGTGCCCATTTGTGCTAACTGCTTTTATACTTGCTAGAAACCTAATTGTTTCTCTGTGCATTGTCTGGAGTTAAGCAGTAAGCATCATGTGAACTTGCTAAGCCCTTTCATTATTCATTACAGGTATTTGTTAAGTGTCACTTTGATTATAATCCATATAACGACAACCTGATTCCATGCAAAGAAGCAGGGCTCAAGTTTTCTAAAGGAGAAATTCTTCAAATTGTGAATCGTGAAGACCCAAACTGGTGGCAGGTTAGAAGACAATAAGTTTAATTCAATCTTCTCTAGACTTGTCAATTCCTAAGCTTTATTCATTCATTTATTGCATAACTTATCGTTTTGCAAAGTCTTCCTATCCAAGACTGATCTGCCTATGATTCAGTGTCTTAAGGGATTGCTTTCAAACTTCAATTGTAGGCAGCTATTTTTAATGCACCGTACATCCCCTCATGGTCAGAATTAGACCATTCATTTCAAATGGTTGCAATGAATTTTTATATCAAGAAAAATAATGGAATGAGAGATACAGGAATGATTTAAATTGGTCCACGGCTGATTTCTAGGGAGACAGGTTACCTGAGGCTGCTTTATTCAATCTGAATATAGCATGAATGTTTCATAGAAAACCTAGTGAGGAACAATGTGTGAGGTGGTAGGTTTCTTATATAAATTTAGGCTAGTGAGGTTGGCAGATTTTGTGTATTTTAGTGAGCAAAAAAGGATGTGATA
This sequence comes from Zootoca vivipara, assembly GCF_963506605.1. NCBI lineage: Eukaryota > Metazoa > Chordata > Lepidosauria > Squamata > Lacertidae > Zootoca > Zootoca vivipara. The sequence continues at coordinate 23,977,614 of NC_083287.1, read as the reverse complement.
GAACTTTGATATTCCCTTGGCTCTGTGATTCAAACCATCTCATTTCACTAGGCTCACTGCTGGCCATGCTCTAGTAGCTGTGGTTCATCCTAGCATTCTGTCCAGTACATTCTATTTTTTTTTTCTAGCTTTCTTTCCAGAGCGTGACTGGGGATCCTGCTGTGTAAGTGGAGATCAGCCCAGATATTTCAAGAGAAATGGAGATGGAAGAAACACTTCCTATGGAATTATTTGCCTTATTTCCATATAGCTTAGTACAATAAGCAGCTTTGCTCTGTTTTTGCTCCATTTTTCCTCACTCTCCCACCCCTTGCCAGAATATGAATTTCATGTGAATATTGTGGTTTTATTCAAGTTGTTTGGATTACATTGGTTTGCATTTTCTGACATTATTTATGGGCTGTTGGCAACATATGCAAGTTTTTGAATTTGAACTGGATTTAAGTTTATACACCAGTATAAAGAATAAGTATAAGGAGAAAGAACGACACCTGCTATCTTCAACACTTATGGTTGGGTTACAAAAGTCAAGCTTGTTTATCTTTCTAAGAGCACAATCTACTGAAATTAGAGGAAATAGTTGTGGTTTGTGTTGCTTTCTGTTCTAAATAAATTGGTAGAAAGCTTTGGAGTGCTTTCCAATGGAACTTTTCTGTGTGGTTCAGGGCCTGCAATTTGGCCCATATGGTGATGATAAGGAATCCAATGGGACTTGTATGCAAAGCACTTCAAGGATAAAGGCACTTGTGTCTGCTGTCTATCAGATGCAACAATTTTAATCATGTCAGTCTATGAAGTGATAAGAACATTACTTGGTCCTGTGGTCTTGATTCAGTTGGATTCAGTTTTTGAGGTTGAGGAATGTGGACTAGCTACTTGGACGAGTACAGCCCACTTTGTGTCTTTTCAACCCTTGCCCATCTTGATTCATTACAAACAGCCAGGGATTCATCAGCTGTGTCCAGGAAGGTGTTAAACATCTGCTTGATAGTCAAAGTGGCCCACTTTTAAAAGAGACAGTGGCTTGACTACTACTGAATAAGCCTACTCTGGGCCCAGAAGTTCTTAATTATTGCTTGGTTGCTGATATTCCTGTCCGGGCTGAATATTCAAGCACAAAGTTGCTATAGAACTTCAGGCACATGGGTCAGGCACAGTTTCTAGATCTTCTTCAGTCAGGGTTCAGGTCTGGCTTTTGAAGCATGGGCAAGCTATTGAGACTGCTTTGTCCTTCCTAGGCTGGGAGAAAAACAGAAGGAGAGCAAACCATTCTAGACCTCTCAGTGGCTTTTGATAACTGTTGACCATGGTTTCTTTCTGTATAGGCTTTATGATGTAGGCAATAAGAGGGTTTTGCAATGGTTCAAGAAGGGGGCTATGGTAGTTACTGTCTGACTCCTTGTCACTAATGCTATCAGATCCTGTAGGCTTCTGTGTTGTCTCTCCTGCGATGCACATGAGGCAGAAAATCATACCTTCACATTGGGGTCTGAACTGGTGGTGGCTAATCGGGAAAGACATCTTTGTTATGGTGGATAGCTCCTAAAGAAGCTGTGGTGTGCAGCAGCTGTAAAAAAAGTGAATTCCATGCTACGAATGATTAGGAAAGAGGTCCGAAATAAACCTCCAGCATTGTAGTGCCTTTATACAAATCTATGGTGTGCTCTGTTGGTCCACCTATACTTGGAATCTTTTGTGTAGTTCTGGATGCTGCATCTCAGAAAAGGATACCCCACAGCTGGAAAAGGTGTAGAAAAAGCCAGTCAAAATGAACAGGGATTGGATGTAACTTGCAAGAAAAGGCTCCAACATCTGGGGCTTTTTAGTTTAGAAAAAGGGTGAGTAAGGTGAGGGGGGAAGATGAACAAAGGAACATTATGTCTAAGGTGGGGGGGAAATGGTCAAAGGTTTCTCTCTCTCTCCCGTAATACTTGTACTCTGAAGTAATTTAATGAAGCTGATTGAAAAGAGATAAAGGAGAGACAAAAAAGGGAAAAAGGAAAAAGGAAGGACTCCATACAGTGCTCAGTTAAATTGTGAAATTTGCTGCCACAAGTTCTGGAGATGACCTCTAGATAGATGGCCTCTAGCTTCTTAGAGAATAGACAAATTCATGGAGGATAAGTCTAGTATGGAGTACTTGTCATGATGCAATTTCCAGGATCAGAGACAATATGCCACAGCAGCTGATTTTGACAGCAGCAGAAGGCTGTGGCTCTCATTTCTTGCTTGTGGGCTTTCAAATGCATCTCCTGGGTCACAGCAAAAAGCAGGATGCTGTAATAAATGGATCTTTGATCTGATTCTGCAAAGCTCTTCCTTGTGTTGGGATGACATTTTGGTTTGCAAAATAACAACAAATGAAGTTCTTGGGAGATTTCTGAAGAAATCGGAAGATTCATGTAGACCTCAGTCTAAATCTGGCTATAAAATGTTTGAAATTGTTTATGAACCACTTGAGTCAACTTTTCATACTAGAAATAAGACTATGAAATGAATGCTTAAACATTTAACTGGTAATAAACCAGTAGAACTACACTCTAGGGATGTTCAATGAAGAGTAAGTTGTAGTTGGGTTTTTTGGGTGGAGTGCAGGGGAGAAAATTCAAATCACTGTTTCAGAAGATCCATCTATTCTGACACCCACATTGAACTAAATGTTGAACTACTAGTAGCAGTATGTGGTGTTGCTTTAAATCCAAACATGTTGATGTAGCAAAACTGCAGCATATTAAGTAAGATCTTTGTAACATTATTAGTTGTTATTGTTGTTTTACTATGGGTTGGTGCCAAAATATGTTTAATTTGATTCCAGGCTAGTCATGTCAAAGAAGGAGGAAGTGCAGGACTTATTCCTAGCCAGTTCTTGGAAGAAAAGAGGAAAGCATTTGTTCGACGGGATTGGGACAATTCAGGTAAGGAGCACAGCAGTGTAGTTCTTTGCATCATTTCTGAATCTGCACGATCAAGAAGGTATGAATAATGGAAGTGCATCAGTGGTTTTGGCAATTACAAATTATTTGACCCAAGATAAAATAAAAAGCAAGAATTAAAACATTCACTCCCTTGCAAATTTGAGACCTTTCTGCCACCTGCTGGTACACAGGCAATATTAAGTAGAAAGCAAACTCACTTTATAAACACAAGAATTTGTCTGCTACAGCTGCACAAACCCAGTTTACTCAAGGGTAGCATAGCTTTTGCTTGTAAAAGATCATTCCAATCTTTCCTAGCAGAAGGTTTATTCTGAGTTGCAATGGAGTATTTAAAACTTTCTGTTTTTACTTTTCCCCATTAATTTTCAGGTCCTTTTTGTGGAACAATAAGTAGTAAAAAGAAGAAAAAGATGATGTATCTCACAACTAGAAATGCAGGTATATGAAATTTTAGCATCACAACAGAACAAACCCAGCAGGAACATTTTGAATCATGCTTGATTTGTGTTTTGTTTCTTAATTTATAATTTTCAACATAAGGAGAATATTAATTTGGAAAAAGGCACTTTTATCTTCATTTCCTCCTGTTATGATACTTATATATTGATCACCTGTTCTTATCCATGCCAGTCCAGAAAATGGCTCCTGGCGAAATTTAGCTTTTCTCTATTTCCATTGGTATATTCTTGCAATCTAGTGTCGTGTTTTCCAAATCATATTTGGAATATTTTATATTAATCTTGAAATTTACAATATTTCTTTGCTGCTTTTTATGATAGCTGCCTTCCCAATGGCTTCTATGTAGTATTAAAGTACAGGACATAACAAATGAAATGCAGAACCCATAATAAAAATAATAAACTCCAAAGTGTTTTCCCCATATTGTTTAGTGTTGTGGTGTAGGGAGTGGGAGGATACCCACTGGCTCTGCTCTGTGTCTGCATTCAGCACTAGTGGGCAAGGAGTCCCGTGTGCATAGGTTCCTCCATTCTATTGGGAACCATGGGGTCTTTATTATTCCCAATTGGTGTGAAGGAATGAACCCCTTTCACAATGCATGGATGTTATGATTCAGTATGTGTATGTAGACCACAAAAAGCCCAGCAAGGATGTTAGAATCCTTGGGAAAGTTCTGTCTTGGAGGAAATTGTCTGTATCCTAAGGTATAGCAAGAGTGCTGAACAGTGTCGAAACTGTATAATGTTCCACTGTCTTGTTTTTATTATGTTAAATGTGTCCAGAATTTGACCGCCATGAAATTCAGATATATGAGGAAGTAGCCAAAATGCCTCCGTTTCAAAGAAAGACATTGGTGTTAATAGGAGCCCAGGGAGTGGGCCGAAGAAGTTTGAAAAACAGGTTTATTGTACTAAATCCCACAAAGTTTGGAACCACAGTGCCATGTAAGTTGTATGTACCGTCACCCTTGATTCTGATCTTTCCCTTCTTTCTCTTGGATGCTGTTAGATTCAGGCTGGTATTATATATTGTGATGCAAGAAGAAAGCTAGAGTAACTGCAGATTAGAACACTAGAAATAAACTTGGCTTATATTTTGTAAGTAAACATTTTTACAGTGCTTTTGGGGTGGTGGTGTAGCTTTGTCTGACTAGCAGTAATTGAGTGCCAGCAAACTGCATACCAAAACACACTCGCTTGGGGAGAATAAGCTGCATGGAGCTTGGATTTATTTCTGATTAAACTTTGGGCTGTATGTTATGTAAGAATGTCTGCAGTTCTGGTTTAAAAATACCTTGACAATTTTGTTTATAATAAGTGACATTTGATGTTTCTGTTCAGGAACTTCTCAGATTTTTGGTGCCAACATTTGAGAATACAAATTGGTAAAAATGGGGACCCCACCCTTGGATGAAATGCCATTCCGCTCATGTAGGACACGTTTTGGATCTGAGCCCTGTAAGATCCAATTGCATGAATACACAAGTGGCGATGTCAGTCTAACTTTTGATGTGTTGTGCATTTGTCAAACTTATCTAGTTACATCACGAAAGCCAAGGGACGATGAAAAAGATGGTCAAGCCTACAGGTTTGTGTCCCGAGTTGAAATGGAGGCAGATGTTAAAGCTGGAAGATACTTGGAACATGGAGAATATGAAGGAAACCTTTATGGCACCAAAATAGATTCTATCCTTGAAGTGGTTCAGACTGGAAGGACATGCATCTTGGATGTAAATCCACAGGTATGCCGGAGTAATACTATATTCAAATAGAGAAGCAAAAGGAGAGATTGTATAGCTGACCATATGAAGGCAATTTTAACCTTAAGAGAGCCTCTGCATTACAGATAGTGACTATAATCCCATTAACTAAGCAGTGAAGGGAACATTTGATTTACAGATGCCAAAGCATAGCAGAACCCTTCTCATTAAAAGTGCAGCTAAAGATACTGTACTCCAGGGCCGCAGCCTTTGGCCATCATTAGAGAAGCAAGTAACACTCAGTTATGACGTTACATAATTTCTTCTCACTATTTGCTAATTTATTTGAACCATGCAAGGCTGAATTTTAATATTTTAAATGGGAGAGGTGGATATTATGTATTAGTAAGGTAGCACTTTTGCACACTGCCATCATCTTAAAGTTTCCTGCTTTTAGTGTATGAAGTTGTTTGCACTAATGCTCCTTTCTAATTAATCTCAGAATGTTGTGTGATCTAGCTGGTGCTCTCTTTCTCTAGGCGCTTAAAATATTGCGGACTTCAGAGTTTATGCCCTACGTAGTGTTCATTGCTGCTCCAGAACTTGAGACATTGCGTGCCATGCACAAAGCCGTGGTAGATGCAGGGATTACAACCAAACTGCTTACAGTAAGGCAAATCTAACTTTTAAAAATGTATATATGAACAAACTAACATTTCTATGCCTTGTGTACTTGGTGGGCACCTTCAATCCCTGTGTTTCTTACCTTTCCTGGGTTTTTACACCATGAATGCTTCCATGAATTGCTGCAGGTGGTACTTTTCCTTCCCCCTGATAACTGCTGCCTTCCAGAAGGTCTAGGTAGGTTCATGGCTTTCCTGAGTGATGTTCATAATGGGTTTTTAAAAACCTCCCAATACACAAGGATTGGGGTGTGTGGATAAGGTTAATGCAGCAAGTAAAGTTAATGCAGCATTTCCACGAAATGTGGCTGTTTAATTGAAAGATGGCCATACACCTTATTTTTGTGAAAGGATGTGATCTTAAAGATGCATTATATTATCTACTTATCTTAGCATGGCACCTGGGTTTTTTTCTTCCATCCCTCAATAAAATCACTTGGGGTAGAATGCATTAAAACAATGAAAATAGAAAGTATATGAAAGCTGCGCAATGAAACATCAGGAAGAACAATGAAATCAACCCATAAATTCACCAGTACTGTATGAGTAAAACCATAATCAGGATGACTTGCTTTACATGTTAAAAACAGCTAGGCAAATTAAAAGGCATTTCCCTGGTGCTAAAATTACATAAAAAGAACTTGAAGAGTAAAGGCTCCCTGGGAAGTATATTTCTCAGGTGGGGCATCTCCCAAGTCACCACTCATATATAACTTCAGATAGAGGAGGGCCTTAGATGATGATCCCAGAATTTGAGCAGCTTTGTGTGGTAGAATGCTGTCCTTCAGGTACTTGGGTCCCAGGCTTTTTAGAGCATTATACGTATATAATCACTAGCTCTTTGAAATGTATTTGGCAACAAACTGGCATCATTTGTAGGGTTAGCGGTGAGATATGTTGGTACAGATGCAGCTGCTTCACTGTGTTACTAACTAAAGTTTTCTGGGGCTTTTTCAAGTGCACATGCATTGTATTGCTGTAATCTGATCTGGAGGCAAGAGTGCTGCTTAAAAAAATATTTTCAGAGTTGGCTGATTCAGAGCTATAGTCAACTTACTAACGTGCAAATACTATTCTAGAGTATTTATATGTAATTATGGACATCAAGAGGATTTTAGACCTTCATATAATAAATATAGTATATTCATGCATTGAATAAAACTTGTACTCTTTAGGATATCATTGCATTTCTAAGCCTGTCTCTACCACATTTTGCTAAGAAGCATTCCCACTGAGATCCTCAAGAATGTCTTCTGAATAAATTATGTTTAAAATCTGGCTGCCAGTTTTAAAACCTTAACTGAACAAAAACAAAAGCAGAATTTATAGTTCCCTTTGCTTTTAAGATCATGTTTTTATTTGTTTCAATCTTCAAACAGGACACTGATTTGAAGAAAACAGTTGATGAGAGTGCACGGATCCAGAGAGCTTACAGCCACTATTTTGATCTGATCATTGTGAATGACAATCTAGACAAAGCCTTTGAAAAGTTGCAAACCGCTACAGAGAAGCTGAGGACGGAACCACAGTGGGTTCCAATTAGCTGGGTATACTGACAGTTCTTTTTGAAGACTGGTGTAAGCACCTAACTGGGGTTTCTGCACATCATAAACATTATACCGATAACATATTGTACAGAGGTGCCAGTCACTAACAGCACCTGATGCATTTGTAATCTGTGTATATTTAGATAATGGTATGCTATTCCAAGTTTTTATACAATATATTGAAGGGAAAGTGTACTTAATATGTAATTTATTTTAATTTTTCTAACTTTTTACAAATCTTTCTATTCATACCACATGAAGGAAATGCGTTGAAGCATTTTTATAAATGTTTTGATTTACTACTTTGCCTTTTACTCATCTAAGGAACATTCACTTCTACATCTGGTCTTACATTTTCACTGTGATAAGGAGAAAAATACTTGAAAAAATATTGTTGTTTTGTAAAACTCTGTTTAAATCAAGTGTTTATCTGGCTGGTTTTTTCTTATTTAGAAGAAGACACTAATCCTTATCCTAATAAACATGTATCTCTCCTTGACGTGATCAGAATTTTCAATACTTAAGCAACCAGCACTGAGCCATGTTACTGACACCTTTTTGCTTAATGTTTATAGACATGTTTTGCAGTTGTCTTGTCTTAGGCAGATGTACTGTAGACTTCCCTGTATATCTTTTTACCGAAAGTAAAAGCAATACCTTGAACTTTCCCTAGGAGGCTGCTTTGGTGAGCCAACATTTCTACCCATTAGAAACAAGTATTACTGTCTGAGTTATGTAATGTGATTCATTGTGTTTGGGATCATGGTGAAATAGCCTAAGAGAGCCTTACAACACAGAACCTTACAGTGAGGCTCAGCATGTAGGATGTTTGTTCTCACTTGTGAAAAACCATTGCTTTAAAATAACAGAACCTGCTCCTTTACAATGACTTTGCCCTGTATTCCTATATTGTTCTGTGATGCGCTTTTATTTTACGCCAGAATATTATGAGTGATTATGTGTGTTATGAAATATGACGTGATGGGTCCTTGTGTTATTCACCAAATAGCTTGTGAACCTAAAATTATTGTCAGTTCTTAAAAATCAATGTTATTTATAAGTGGGTTTATTTATGTTTTACAATCATGTTTCTTTTTCTTCCAGTGTTCATAGTAACTTTTCCCTTTCAGCAAAATTAATCCATCTACTAACTTAGGTTCATATTCACTTAAATACTTTTGCTGATGTATATTGTTTAATGAATATAAATGCAGATTGTCACTTAGACAGACTAGTCTGGTGACCATAGTTTATATTATGCTTGTTGTTGTAAATATGCCCATTCATCACTAACATGCTAGGTGCCTGAACTGGTTGTCATCTGCCATTTCATTTATTTTTTTTCCATGTGAAGGCAGGCACTTGGCTTCAGATTTTATTTTCAACACCAAAGTTCCATACATAGGATGCCAACAAAGGAGAAGCTTGGAAAAGGCTGAGACAGTGCAAACAAGTTCTTAAAATGTTTTCTTTTATTTTTGATTGTGCACAAGAAAACAGGGTTTGGATAGTTTTTACCTTATACAGAGACACGATGAGACACCAAAAAGGTATTATATATTTAAAATCTTTAAGGTATTTTTTTAAATACTTCAGTATATTTTGTAAATGTTATGCAAATTATTGCATACCTTTGTCTTAATTGCTGTTGCTACTTAAGATTTTAGCTTCTAACAATATAACATATTTTTTAAGAACTTCTATTATGTTAAATCTCTAGGCTACGCATTTGAAAAATGTATTCAGCTGAGACTGTGGAAAGATTATATTCCTGTGTGGTGCCCAGAATGACACTTTAAAAGAGTATGTCTGCAGTTTTGATGCTGTTGTAGGATTAAAGGATGAGGTACAATGTGATGATTACTTTTGATGGACAAAGCTGTGTTTAAATGGAAGCTTGCAAGAGGTCAGTGAATCCTAATCTCAGATGTTAACTCCTGCTCCTTTTGAAACAGAATTTTAAAAAATCCTTCCAGTAGCACCATAGAGACCAACTAAGTTTGTCATTGGTATGTGAATGCACATGAAAGCTCATACCAATGACAAACTTAGTTGGTCTCTAAGGTGCTACTGGAAAGAATTTTTTAAATTTTGTTTCGACTACGGCAGACCAACACGGCTACCTACCTGTAATATCCTGCTCCTTTGTTTTCCAGTGCTTCAGTAGGTTTGGTGCATCATCTTTGGACCAGCTTGAACAAAGGTAGCCTGGGCTTGGGGCTCTTCTTGCTCAGATTCCAAACGTGAACTATTTTTGAGAGAGAGAATCCTAAGACTTAATAGCCGCATAATCTGCTCCCTATCCTCTTAGCGTTCTGTTCTGCTTTTAGCACAGTGGATGGGTATGGCTCACTTTGGTTGGAAAGCAGGAAGAGCTACTAGCAAATAGGTCAGAGTTTCATGAAAAATTAACAGGAATTAGATGTTGGTTATAAGTCCCACAAGCTCTGAAAATTGATAGTGATGCCCAGGGGCTGTAGACGAAAAGAAAAGTGATAGGAAACACTAATGTTTGTCTTAACTGCTGCCTCTAAAGTCAGGCACATTGAGAGAGAGCTAGTGAGCTCTCTGGACATGCAGTTTTTATACTGCTACTGTGAAGATTTTGGAAGAACTGGTTAAACTGTGTCATTAGGAGCAGCAGTAGCCAAGCCATGGGTTGATCCTTTGAGTCCAACTGTGGTCTGGTGTGTGTTTGAAACAACATGTGTCATTGCCATTCTCCAGCAGGAAACAGATCTAGGAACAACTGTGTTTAACATGAAATCATGCCTTTTCTCAAGAAGGCAGAATAAACTGACTTTTTGAACTGTGATGCCAAAGGAGGGTTGAGCTAGCTCCTCCCCAATACTCAAAAAGTGATTTTACTTTCCACACCACAGTGCCACTAAATCAACTTTTGCTGTACTTGTACTTCGAAATGCTGAGCTTGCAGCATTTTCAAATGTTGAGCCCGTGTATTGTTATCATACGTTTGGAGGGGAGAGGCAGATAATAGCAGCCAAAATTCCAGTCCTCCTTCTGAGGACAGTGCCATGGCGATGTGCTCTGTATTGTACTTCTTTAAGAGAAGGGCCACAGCTCATTGGTTGAGAATCTGCTTTGCATGCAAATATACCAGGTTCAGTCCCTGGCACCTCCAGGTAGTCCTGGAAAGACTTTTGTCTGAACTCTCAGAGAACTGTTGCCAGTGTAGCTACACTCCAAGGCAGAAGAGCCATTTGCCTCTGCAGCTTCCAGTACATAATGATCCCAAACGATACTGGAAAGAGCACTTGCTACATTATGTGCTTTTAGGGGCTCAAGTTGGGTTTTTAAAATATTGTTTCCCTCCCTTCTAAAGTGAGAAGAATGCAGGCAACTTCACGTGTATATTCCATTACCTGAGAGTAAGCACCAATGAACTCAACTGATACTAATTACCCAATGAAGCCATTTGTCAATTCTGCCAAAACACAATTGCTTGCTGTCAATGAGGCATGCCACTTTTTGACTCATTTACTGAACTGCACATGTTCAGCTGTGGGCCACCTATACAATAAAAATAGCATTGGTTTATCTGACTGCCTCTATTGGACATAGTCTAAAGTCACACGGAGCAGCAGGAATTAGAAAGATGGGTGGATATGTCCTATAGTAGATAAGTCTGGTAGAAAACAACTGGAACACCTTTATGTGCTCAGTGTCTCTTGAGTTAGCTTTTTATTGAGGGATAAAAATCTGGCAATCTTCTAAAAGTGAACTGTAGATCTTAAGCCAACTTATATGTTTTTTTAAAGAAATTTTTTATTTTGAATTCCTTGGGTACTATGCAGTTCATTGAGCGATACAGAGTTTGATACTTGTACATAAGCTTAGAAAGAATACTGGAATTTTGTTTGCAGTTTTTTCACTTGAAAAATTCACACCAAAATGTTGAGGATTGCAGACAATATGGATGAGGCTGATTCAGATCTACTCAAAGTTAAGTTTAGCTTATATACAGCTTATTTGTATGTATCCGGTTACTTGATCTTTTGAACAACAGAGCTGCTATAGTGTTAAAATATTCTCATCGAGTAAAGGGTGGATGTAGAGCCAGGACATGGCAAAGGCACGGGAAATTGAGACTAGGGGTTCTTGGGTCAACAAGTGTTTCCCTTTTTTACTTCACACCATGCAGTTATGCCTTAGAGGTACATGTATCTCTTTGTCATCCATGCAGGACCTGTGAACTTACTGGGTGTGTATGCCAAAAACACAGATCCATTTGCTTAAAAGTGTGAGGCCCTGTTTGCCTTGTGCTAACAACTTTGCTACAGTTGTAATGAACTCTCTTTTTAGATAATCTATGAATAAACAAGCCATTTAACCTTGGAGAAAACTACAGGAAGGTTGCTAAATCTTGCTTTAGGGGTCACATATTTCCAAACATGAGTTTTTCCTGGGAACTTTTTTTTTTTAAAGAAAACCCAGCAACTTAAGGCTTCATTTTAAAAAAAAATCAAGTCTGAGTGAAATGTATGGGCTAGAAATCGCAAAAGGGAGATGCAGTGGTATAGCCAGGGTTTCAGTGCTTTGTTTTTATACTGTCTACAGATGCAGAAGAAACTGTGTGTCAGCTTGGGTACTGTATTTTATATAGGCTGTAGAATCTTTGGGAGGATAGTGGCAGCTGCTTTCAAGAACTCCAGTGGAGTCTTGTGAGCAAGGGAGAAAGATGATCTTGTTCCGTTCTTCAAAAGGCACAGATATGCACAGAGTTGGGTATCAACTAGGTATTCCATATTGGTTTTCACCCTGGGAATGATGATACTAGACACAAACAAAACAGGCAAGCAAAATTACTTGATGTAATGAAATAGTATGAAACTTGCTGATTTGGGATCTTGAGTACTGTACCTATTTTTTTATAACCTCAGAGCAAGGTATAGCATTCCATAAGCCGTAAGGAAGTTGTGTGGTCTAGCATGGAGAAGTTAATCACAGTTTTGGTATCACTGATCCAAATTTTAAATATTTCCCCAAATTTAAATCGGAAGCTTTTGTCTTGGCTGTAAACTAGTTTGGCTTACATTTGAAATTACAGTTCAGTGTTATGACTATAGCTGCTAAAGAGGAACTTTGTCGTTATAAAAACTAAGTAAATAACAGCTATGGAGAGGATAAAACAGTTGACCACAATCTAGTTGTAAGTGAAGACTTGCTTTTTTTGTATTTAAAAGATCTATAAAAAAGTATTGAAGGGCTTTGCCTCCTATGGGTTTATTTTGTAGAATGCTATAGTGCAGCCTCTATAGTAGACAAACAAATAGTTTATTGCAGCTAGGAGAGTAATCTCCCCTTAATTTTCCCTACTGAATAGGCATAGGTTAGATCTGTTGTTTTGGCGGCACTGCAGCAGAGAACTATGCTCAGTCTTCCATGAATTAATTTTAACCTGCTTCTTTCAGTTTAAAGACAAGAGAAATGTGTCATTGAGGCTGTCCTAAAATAGCCATTCTTACATGCTACTAGAAAATTGGTAAGCTTTATCAAATGGGCAGTGCACTGATCAGGAAAAACAAACCTTTGTACAGGCATCAGTATTCAAACTAACGTAGCATATCAACTGCCACTAACATGCATTTTTTATATTCAAGTCCTACACAACTGTACATTATTATTATTTGTATTTTATAATGATATATTCCAAAACTTTGAATTATGTCAAGGTTATACAATTCATAATTTAGGTTGCTGGTACGTTTTAGGTTTTTATGAAGCATCTGTCACTTATTAGTTTCTGTATGTGCACTGAAGTTGATATGTATTATTTGTGCAATCTGATTAAACCTTGGACTTTAGTCCTCTCCAGGCCTTATTGCCCTAAGAGACAGCATTGGTAGAGGAAGGCTGTGCATAGTTTAAGTAAACTTCTGTGGTGAGGAGACTTGTACCTGGAGGCTTCCTATACAACTGAGAACCAGGAAAGTCAATGTTTGCAGTATCATGGGGAGCTTCAGTGGAACTAACAAGGCTCCTCGCTGCAGAAGTTTATTTCAATTGTGCAAAGGGCTGGAAGGAATTGCATGGCCTCAAGAGACAGAGCTAAGTGCACAGCCTTGCGCTTCCCTTCTGTTCATGTTGTCTCACTAGGCAGTCACACCCGAAGAGGACTTTTGTTGATAAGAATTGTAAGATGTCCCTCAATAGCCTAATCTCAGAAAAATATTGTCTGGTATATTGATCAATTTAGATTATTCTGATGGACCACGGGGAATCGGATTAACTGCTAAAGTAGTTCCATAGAACAAGGCTAAGTACTACTCAGCTAAACTACAGTAACTTTTTTTTAAAAAAAAAAAATCCCTCAATGTTTTCACGCTAAAGGCATATGTTGTTCTGTATAATTGTTGAAATGTACAAAGCTGTGAAATCCTGTTAACTCCTAATAAAGTATTTTTGTATATATGAAATAAATTTAATATTGGGAAAAAGGGTTGCCTCGCAAGTTTTCCTAGCCCTTTCCTGAATGCCTGTGACGGAATGTTGCTGAACATCATTTTGTAGGGTAAATGTCACCACTGAACATCACTGCTTTGCTGAGAAAATGGGGAAGCAAAGAGGGGCCAGACAGAAATGTATAGATTAGCCATACGAGTGAATTCCCTCTTTTATTGAGTAAAACATTGAATACGCCATCCCAGTTAACATAGGGCATGTTTCAAAGGATGGGGTGGAACACAGATGAGCAGGACGAATACACAATGCTTCCTTATACTATGCACCCCTAGATTTCTGCTAACACCTACATGAAGATGTCAGAGATTAAACCAAGGGTCTTTTGCACTCAAAGCATATGTGGCTACAACCTCTTCCTCAAGGAAAGGGAATTGGGTCAGATTTGAAATGACTCCTTCCACAAAGATGTTCTGGATAACAAAACACTCTAGTACAGGGATCTTCAACCTTTTCAGGCCTAAGATCGCTTTTAACTGAAACATGCATTTGGAGATTCCTTTCCTACTCTTTCACTATATATTTGCAATGCCGGTAGATCAGGCCGAGACCCACTAGATCAGGCATAGGCAACCTTGGCTCCCCAGATGTTTTGAAACTACAACTCCCATGATCCCTAGCTAACTGGGCCAGTGGTCAGGGATCATGGGGGTTGTAGTTCCAAAACATCTGGAGAGCCAAGGTTGCCTATGCCTGCACTAGAGGTCCCAACTCACTGTTTGAAGACCTTTGCTCATATACAAATGCTAACAAAGCAATAAAGCAAAGGCTGCTTATAGAACAAATAAATGCTTCTGAATTAACCTCTGAGGGGACAAAAACTGAAGATGTGTTTTAATATGTGCACTGCAGATGAATCGCCCTTGCATGGCTCTTCAATATATTCATTTATACACTCCATTTCAACTTCTGCCATGCTCCAGTGGCACAGCCAATTTGCCCATGTTCCCACTGTAATGATGCAAATCAGCCAGGTCCAACTCTATTATGACAGATATTAAATACTGCCGTTAGTTATCCTATTAAACCACCCAGGCCGCTGCTTCAAGCCTGAGCTGTTTTACAGCCTAATGCACGAAGTCCATACAATGCTATATAGAGAATGATTGGGGAAAACCTGGGTTTCTTCATGGTTACAGCTTTTATGCAAGACTCGGTCATCTCAAGGTTAATGTTTGATAAAGCAAACAGCCTTTGTGCTATCTGAAACCATTGGGTGTCAGCAAGGGGAGCTAGTGCTGGATCTGCAAGTGTTAGTGTGCCATCCGCCGAGGTCACGTTAGGCTGTTCAGAGACAGAAAGAAAGGTTAAGAGGCATTTACAACGAAGTTTCAAGTGAACCTCTTCAGTAGCGAGGGTGAACTTAAATATGCTGAACTAGGAACTGAGTTCAAATCCCAACTCGGGCAGGAAACTCGCTAGATGACCTTGTCAAGTCAGTATCTCTCAGCCTATCCTTAGGGCTCACATGAGGCTATAATGGGGGCGGGGTCATATGTGCCAGGAATGGCAGAGCCTCTGGCCCTCCACATGCTACTGATGACAATTGTCAGCATCCTTGATTACTGGCCATGCCGGCCGGAGATGATGCAAGGGGCAAAGCCACGCTGCTATCGTGACTTTGCACACGAGATTGCAGGACTTACCAAGCAACATAGAGCGGGGACAACCTGGAGTTCGCAGCAGGCGCGAAGCAGGACAAGCGCATAATCGGACAGTTCTGCAGCAAGGAAATATGAGGCAAACCGAAACTTTCAGAAGGATGAAATTGAACATTTGTACATATCAGTGAAACAAGCCTATATGGAAACCTTAACGACGTAAACTCAGGGAATCTAGAAATGGGACGGGAGGGAATGAGAAAAATAATCCTTAAATATATATATATCAAGTAGCAGAACAGACATCATTATTACAGTATTCAGGAACCAGCAATAGCTTAACAAGTTTCCCAGCAGAAGCGAACATCTCTCCAGCCTCAATTTCCAAGCCATCAACTTCACAGAATGTAGGAAACTGGCTTCTTGAACCAGGCAACCGAGCTTTGCACTCACAATGCTGCTGCTCAAGACTGCATGCTATTCTATCACAGGAGAAAGCAAAATTGCTCAGTCGGCAGAGCATGAGACTTTTAATCTCAGGGTTGAGGGTTCAAGTCCTACGTTAGGGAGTTGTAATAGATGACCCTCAGGGGTCCCCTCCAACTATCTTACATGATTCCACGCAGTTGAAAAATAGAACAGTGGAGAAAGAGCCAGAGTAGACAGATGATGTCAGGGAAGAGAAGAAATGGCAACTGCTTCACACAAAATTTGGCCATTGACCCAATCTAGCCTACAGCTGTTGTCAGTCTTCCAAAGTCTTTCAGGGTGGGTGTTTCTTTCCCAGTTCTAGGACCACCAAGAGCTAATTTCTTTTTTCTTACTGTACCTGCTATAGCACTGAGGAGGATATGAGCCGCTAAGAGGAGCTCCTTGTTGGAAAGTGGGTCCTTCTGCAGGAACTGTTTGCTCCGTAAACGGATTCCAACAAGCTGTAAGAAATCCTCTATGTTTTTCTGCACTGGTGGCTTTGACTCCACCATTACAAGGAGTTCTGGTTTGTCTTCTGTACATATTTGGTCCAGCTGTAAGGAACAGACAATGTTGACGGGATGCTGAATATGGGACCAGAAATACATCAACCCATGGGGGGGGGAATTGAAAATCACCTATTATTGCTTAAAAAGAAAGTTTGTGTATTTGTGTATTTTTAAAGAAATAAAGAAGATTACCACATCCTCCAGCTCAGTCACCATTTCTTCCTGAAGCAAAAAATCACAGAGTAGTTGGTATAAAGTTCCCTGCTTTTCCTCCGATAGCTTCATGAAGGGCTGGAAATGGGTCTTTAACTGCAAGGCATCTTTCAGAGACAAAAGGGGACACACATTAAGCAAGTACACACATTAAGCAAGAAACCACACTGAAGGGGATTTGAAGGGGCAACACTTTCAACAGCATCTCAAACAAAGGTTACCAGTTCAATGAAGCATTTTTAAAAGCAGGGATGGGACACCAGATGTTATTGGACTACAACTCCCATCATTTCTGACCATTGGCCTTGCTGGCTGGGCCTGGGGCTTGCAGTTGGGGGGGGGAGGGACAAGATCTCCATTTCTGAATTAGAGCATTACTACATATGTTTTCAAGGCGTAACAATACAATCTTTCCTGGGATAGAAATCACAGCGCAGTGGAAAGTTTGCCCACCATTTGTTAACTTCTTTGCACTCCACTTCTGGGTTTTGTTGCAGGAAAGCTTGCACTGCATTTGAGAGGTAAAACTCTGCAAATGGTTTAGTAAGATGTTTTAGGGGTGTGGGGGACCGGTGCCGCTCCAGAAGTTGGACTTCAACTCCCATTGGCCATGCTGGCTGGACCTGATGGAAATTGGAGTTCAACAACATCTGGAGGGCGGGGCCCCAGGTTCCCCACTTTTTTAACAGCATATCTGTTCCTAGTTTCTGTTGTGCCTCTTCTTCATTAACAGAAACATGGGTTGTTGTTTTTAAATGCTGAATTTGCCCCTTTTCACCCAATGCACTGCTTATTCCTTGTTTTTTGTTTCATTTTAATAAATGCTACATCTATATAAATATACATGTTTTACTCCATTATGATTTATCAAGGTGTATATGGGGCAACTCTACAAATGCAGCATTCATTTTGAAAATGGATTTCTTTTTTTAAAAAACAACCTGCAATTCTAGAAAGAGGAAGCTTGTAGGTGCAGAAAATATATGAAGAGTAGCTAGCACAGTGAGTGCCCAGAACTCAAACATAACTCAAACTGCAACATAAATGCTTTTTCTGGATGCACTCGGCCAGTAAAAGAGGAAAACCCCTAGTACATTCGTGTACTATTCATTTATAGAGCAGATAATAAAACCTGGGATTGAATGGCAAATGAGGCCTAAATTTGGATCAGTTGCAAATACGTTTAAGGATTGCTTGAACTGTGTAGAGTAAGCCAATGAAATCAAGAAGCAGCCACAAACCTTTGAAATAGTCACCTAGAGCAGTAAACCAAGAAAACAGTCATGGGGAGACTTTCAACAAAAAAAACACTTCAATTTCAGCAATACAAAGAGATTCCTTTTTTTCAATCAATTTACCTATTCCAGAGAAAGTCTTATTTTGTTTCATTGATTGAAAGATGGCCGGTTTTATTGATTGAAAGATAGCTCTGGACCAACCGGGTTAAAGACCACATTCAGAGGCCTTATGCAAAGGTGAGTTGTGGAACAGCTTTGCTGAAGCAGTAAAAGCAGCTAAGAAGCTGTAAGGCAAAGCAAACTACAACCTGCTCTCTCCTGTCCTACAAACTAATTCTTTTTCTTGTCACAACTTTGTCTGACTAGACCTTAATTGGGCAAGATACAGCAAGCACACACCAGCACACAATTTTCGCTGCCCTAAATCTCAATTTGACCCTCATTTACAGCTTCTGCATCTACCTCTCATGGTTTTGTCAAATAAGGCAGCGCTTCCTGAGCAAAAACAAGGTTCTGTAGGGTCAAGGTGCTAAGTAAGCCTCTGCTGGGGAATTTAATTAAGAAAATGTTTCCATGCTGTGCAACAAATGCTCTCAAAAAATTGCTATTCCATGCGTGCATCCTAAAACATTAATTTGGAACTGTTTGGCAGGGGCATAGTGTAGCCAAAATAGTTCGCAATTAAGTTCACGGCAAGGGATGATCTACCTTCCGAGCAGAACAGGAAGCACATGTTCCAAAGCACCACATTTTGACATTTGGTACCTTCACATGCCATGATGGTTGTCCAGGAGGGGAACTTATAGACCAATAACATGCTTTGTAAAAGGAAACCACACCTTGAAAAACGTGTGCATAATTGTCTATTTCTTAGGTTCAAGAGCTGGAAATACAGACCAGGAGGGGAATTTTAACCCCTCCTCTCCATGCTGCAGCAATCAGGTTGGCAAACTTATCTCCACCACTCTTCTCCCACACACTTCCCAACTTTGATTTCTAAGAGCTTTTCAGAAGACCTATTTAAAACTGAAAACAGGTTGATCTCCCATTTTGTTCTTAATGTGAGCCAGGTTTTCTTTTGTACTTCTTAACACTAACTCCCCCCCCCCCCCGGTCCTACCTTTGTTCAAAACACTTAATGGGGCATCACTGGGGACAGGGCCTGGCAGATTCTCGCTATCGACAGCATCCAGAAGATGGGGGAAGAAAGCATCTCGGAAAGCTGCAGAATGATAAGCTTGTCCTTCCATGCTCTCCCTTTCAAAGCCACCCTCCTGGTCATGAAGCAGGCAGAATTCTGTCAAACAGAAAGGGCTTGATTTGAGTTATCCAGAAAGACTTTGGAAACACAGCAACAAAAAATTACCCAGCAGATGCCTTTTGATTACATGTTAGCCTGCCAAACACACACGTTTTCAATTTTTCTTCCTGTGCACCTGAACTTTTAGAGAGAAAAAGGAAACTGCTAAATTACTGCCCAGTAAGTTAAACTATACAAGCCACCTGGAGTGTCTTTAACTGGTTGGGAAGGAGGGCTACAAAATCGTAGCTAATTAGCAAGTTTGCTAAAACATGGTATGTTTAGTTTACAGTTCCTCAAAGATATAAATGAGAATTGGATCCATGTACCATGTTTAATTTTTTTTAACTAGTGAAGGTTGCCATGAGAAACATTCCCCCCCCCCCATCATGTTACGGTAAATACCACATCTCACCACGAGACCCAGTTATGTGAAAGAGATTGTATCTGTCGATTTACTCGGCTGTCTGATCATTGGAACACACATTTGGTAATAGAAGCAAACTACTAGGATTGAGAATCAAACTACTAGGAGAAGGGGACGACAGAGGACGAGATGGTTGGACAGTGTTCTCGAGGCTATGAACATGAGTTTGACAAACTGCGGGATGCAGTGGAAGACAGGAGTGCCTGGCGTTCTCTGGTCCATGGCAAGGGCGTACTCTAGAGGCAGGGCCGGTCGGGCAGCTGCGGGCAAGAGTGGCGCTGCCGGCGGGGCTGGTGGGCAGAGGCGGAGGACAGCCCAGCGGAGCGCGAGTTCGGCGCCCGCAGCAGTCTCTTGCGCCCGAGCCGTGCGGAGTCCACACAGCCGCGCTGTGTGGGAGGGGGCAAGGGCTGACGCTCCCGACGTTCGGGAGACCTTTGCGCATGCGCAAAGCGGGGTGCATGCGCACAGCGCGGCTGTGGACTCCGGCGGCCGCCGTGCAGGGCGCATGCGCACAGCGCGGCTGTGCTCAAAGGTCTCCCGAACGTCGGGAGTCGTTCAGCGCCTGCCAGACCGCTGCAGCAACGGAGCCTCGGAAGGCTTCGCGGAGGCCGGGGCTTTGCTCCAGACCTCCGCGGAGGCCCCGATCCAAGCCTGGTTCCCTTCTCTCCCCCCCCCGCCTACCCCCAGACTTCCCTCTTCTCCTCTAGGCGGCCGCTGGTTTTCTCCCCTTCGCCGCCGTCGCTTCAGGTTCACGTCCGCCTCCCCCCCCCACACCATCAAAGCATTCTTGACATATGGCTGTCAAGCCTCTGCTTAAAAACATCCAAAGAAGGAGACTCCACCACACTCCTTGGCAGCAAATTCCACTGCCGAACAGCTCTTACTGTCAGGAAGTTCTTCCTAATGTTTAGGTGGAATCCTCTTTCTTGTAGTTTGAATCCATTGCTCCGTGTCCGCTTCTCTGGAGCAACAGAAAACAACCTTTCACCCTCCTCTATATGATATCCTTTTATATATTTGAACATGGCTATCATATCACCCCTTAACCTTCTCTTCTCCAGGCTAAACATACCCAGCTCCCTAAGCCGTTCCTCATAAGGCATTGTTTCCAAGCCTTTGACCATTTTGGTTGCCCTCTTCTGGACACGTTCCAGCTTGTCAGTATCCTTCTTGAACTGTGGTGCCCAAAACTGGACACAGTACTCCAGGTGAGGTCTGACCAGAGCAGAATACAGTGGTACTATTACTTCCCTTGATCTAGACGCTATACTCCTATTGATACAGCCCAGAATTGCATTGGCTTTATTAGCTGCTGCATCACACTGTTGACTCATGTCAAGTTTGTGGTCCACCAGGACTCCTAGATCCTTTTCACATGTACTACTCTCAAGCCAGGTGTCCCCCATCCTGTATTTGCGCCTTTCATTTTTTTTTGCCCAAGTGTAGTACTTTACTTTTCTCCTTTTTAAAATTCATCTTGTTTGCTTTGGCCCAGTTGTCTAATCTGTTAAGGTCATTTTGAAGTGTGATCCTGTCCTCTGGGGTATAATACGCAAGTGTGGTGTCAGTTCCCAAAGGTCAACAACTCTGGGGACCCCTTCCTAAAATATGTGATCAGTTTGCTGTAGTTTTTACTGTTTATTTTGATTTCACCTGGGCTCTGTAGCCCCGCCCACATTCCCACTTTGTGGCCCCTCCCCTCCCGCGCCTTGGCCCCGCCCCTTGCCCCCCCTAGTTTTGATCCTGGGTACGCCCCTGGTCCATGGGGTCATGGAGAGTCGGACACGACTAAACAACAACAACTAGGATTGAATACCATTATGGTTAAAGATTTTCCACTACCACCCAAAGGAACTTACGTCTTAGCTATTCAGGATTCATACTCCCTTCTTTGTCCCATCTCTACAGAAAGAGAGTGGAATAAAAACCTAAATATTGTGTGGCTTGCTATCGTTAAATACCGTTCCCATAGGATGAGCTGCTTGACCACACACAAAGCTTTGGGTTACCGTATTTTTCGCTCCATAAGACACACTTTTTTCCTCCTAAAAAGTAAGAGGAAATGTCTGTGCATCTTATGGAGTGAATGCATGGTCCCTGGAGCCGGATTGCCTAGGGGCAAAAAGCAGCTTTAGGAAGAGCTAAAGGCTAACAAGAGAGAGAGACGAGTTGAAAGGAACCTGCTCAGCAGCTGATTGCAAGAGATCTGGGAGGGAGATAAGGGACTCTAGCTCCCTTGTAGGCCCCAACCCCTTGCCCAGGCCTCCATTGTTGAATGTTCTGCAGAGGGAAGCTGCAGCTACATGTGACTGGCTAATTAGATTATCTGTCTGGAAACTGTAGAAATGGCTCCCTTTCCTTCCCTATTTAGGGAAGCTTTTAATCTTTAAGAAATTAGTGTATTTTAATATTTCTGTTGGAAGCCGCCCAGAGTGGCTGGGGAAGCCCAGCCAGATGTGCGGGGTATAAATAATAAATTATTATTATTATTATTTCCTAAAGAAGCTGCAGGATTTTTTCCCTTTGCAAGGTAAGCTCAGCAACTTTGAGCTGATCCTCAAAAATGGAGCTTTCCCCTTTTGCAAAAGAAGCTGCACAACTTTCAGCTGATCCCCCAAAAACCAGGGCTTTCCCCCTTTCCGCCTCTAAAAATTAGGAGAGTCTTTTGGTCAGGTGCATCTTATGGAGCGAAAAATACAGTAGGTTTGCTCTGTGTGGCCCACACAGAAATATGTGCAGATTTGCTTTTGACAAAGGATCGAACTGGTTAGATTTGGATCTGGCTCCACCACTCCCCCTAGTGGACACCAGGCCACACATACAGCCCAACCAGGAAAGGACTTTCGAGTCAAGGAGGTTTTTCCTGACTCTTTAGAGAACTCATATGGAATCTTGAAGAGGCAGCAACTAAACAACCCGCCCCTTTCCATGCAAGGTGTGGTCTTTTTTAAAAAGAAAAGAGAGAGAAAAAGAAAGAGGGGGAGAGCACTTTTGAGTATCACCAACTCACCCTGTGCTTTATAAGCTTTAGAAAATACATATAGCAGTGCTCTGATTTTGCAGAAGGAAAGACTAAAATAGTATTATATGCTTTGTTTCTGGATGCAGCTGTACCGTACATTTAAAGTGCATTGCCTCTTCCAAAGATTCCTGAAGTTTGCCCTAGCAACCTCAACAAACTATGGTTTCCAGGATTCTCTTGGGGGTGTGGGGGTGTGGAAGCCATGATCTTTTAATTTCTAAAAGAGTGGGAGTGATGTTCAGTGGGAGTGATGTTCATCTAGTTCAGTGATGGCGAAACTTGGCCCTCCAGCTGTTTTGGGACTACAACTCCCATCATCCATAGCTAACAGGACCAGTGGTCAGGGATGATGGGAATTGTAGTCCCAAAACAGCTGGAGGGCCAAGTTTCGCCATCACTGCTCTAGTTCAACTCCTTCCTCTGAAAAGACTCAAGAGCTAGAGAAGATCCCTTGACAGGTGATAGCTTTCCACTGGCTCTGTTTAAAGACTCCTAGTGAAGGTGTGTCCGTCATTCATCTAGGTAACGGATTCCATGGCAATTGCATAGAAAACAAATTCTCATCAGAGCCAGAGTTAACAACACGGATGCCTTGAGAAACGGGTCTATGAGAAAAAGAAAGAGATTTCACTTTTCCCGGCACTCTTGCAAAACTGCAATGAAATCTGCACGAAGAGAACAGCAGACTTGGGGATAAATGTGAGATGGGAGGAGCAATGCTGTCGACTTCACAGCCCATGTTCGGAATTTAAATATAACTGTTCCACATCCATATCAATTCTCGCAGGATTGAGGACATCTATAAAAGGGAAATACAAACAGAGCACCAGGAAAGAAGCATTTCCAACAAAGATAAAAAGGCCGCAGCCACGCGAACCTCTGCGCTGGAGAATGAGATGAAGGAAGCAATTGTTCGTGGAGCTGCTTGCATATTAAAAACCCTTTGAGATCAAGGCAAGCTACACAGAAAGGGGGGAAGAGAGAGCAATACAAATTAAAGCTATTCCCAAGAGTAATGAGACTCTGCCATTGTGCTCCTCGTGCCTCTGTTAAAGCTAATAAGAGCTGGCTGTGAACATTGGAAGGAAGAGAGATTGGTGACACTATTGAATTAACTTCTGTTCCCAGGGCAATCTTATCTAATAATGTCCCAAGTGAGTAAGTCTGTCTGGAAGCCTGCATTATCCTTCTGAACTCCAGGATCAGGCAGGAGGAAGAGATATCTTCATAAGCCAGATAGGAAACAGCGAGGAATAAGTGGCATCTGGACCCGTGATCCAGATCTGCACCATACGAAAAGCAAATTTAAAACTTATTGCCTACCCAAGAATTCTGGGAACTGCATTTTACCTCTCACAGAGCTACAGTTCCCAAGACCTTTAACAAACCACAGTTCCCAATATTCTTGGGGGGGGGGCAAAATGTGCTTTAAATGTAGAGTGTGCATACAGCCAAAGGACCTCCCCGCAAATATCAATATGGGCAAACCATACCATAGCTGGTCAACTGTGCAAGCTTCCCACCTATGTGATATCAGTGGCTGTTAGAGCACTCCCCTTCCCACTCTTCCTAAAGCCTATTTGTATGATTACAATTCCCTAATTCTAGCTGGCAAAAAGGCACTGTGCATTCCATGCTGGCAAAGCCACGAAGAAATATGGGCTGTGGTTTGCTAAGAACTATAAAGCACTCAAGAGCCACATGTGCTACCAATACTACCAGACGCATTCCCAGAAAGAGCACTGGAAATTAAGGAAAACATAGAAGCATAAAGCAAAGCACCCCCTTGTGAGCAGATACGAGCTACCCTGAAATTATGTGGCAAGGGTTTACTTCTACCCCACTTCAATATATCAATTTGCAACCAGAGGCTCACAGTGGATGCAAAATGAGAAAGAATCTGAGAAGGGGACCGTAAATGAGCCGAGACTGTGTTCATACACATTCTGGCCATTTGGAGGACATCTAAAGGGCAGGGCTACAGAGAGGCAAACTTACTGTGAAATTTAAATATATAGCAAACAGAAGAAGTATTCCAAGAGCATCACAACAGTATAAAGATGATATACCAAGGGTACAGATGGTGCTAATCCACAACTCAAGACTTGGTCCTTTTTGCAATTCAATGGGAAGAAATAGATTATGGAAAACTGATTGAGCATCATACATCCAATAATCCCTTGCAATTTGCTGCCATAAAACTTTACTACACAAGTCAATAAAACTTTTATGGGCCCAATTTGAGGGGAGTTATTCTTTGCTCAAGTTGCTGGGCACCAAGGAGAGATCAGGAACGCCCTTCTGCTGCAGCACATTCTCCCTGAATAGTGGAAACAGCTTGCCTTGCAGCATCTGCATTCCCATGCTGACATACTTATTTCACTAGCTCCTGTGGGAGGAGTGACTAACTGGGTATTAGAGGAAATATGGTTTGCTTGGTGACACACTTCGTTCACTGGGCGTCCCCCATGAGGTAGGGTTGTGGACTCTCATTCTACGGCAGGCCCCACATAAAAACATAAGAAAACATTTAAACCTTTCCCTATGCATACACTGAGATAGTAGAGGCATCCATCTTATATGACGCCTGAGAGATAAGATCACCAAATACCAAAAAGGGCAGGGCAGCAACAAAGAGGACAGAAGTTAATAAACCCAAGGGTGCTGCACTTATTATCTCGATCAAACAAACCATTCCAATAGGGAGAAGATATAGAGGCTGGAAATGTTAATATTTTATCATTAATGTTAGTGCTTAGTTGTCATCTTAAGATCTGTGCATACACACAAGCACTCTATCAAATTATGTCCATAGTGTTAAAAATTGATATGTGGAGATGAACCAGGATATCTTCACAATTACAGCAACAATAATATCTGCCCTGTTCTCTTATATCAGCCAAATAAAACCCATGAACACTGCAAACAAATGAGGCGCTTGAAGGCTTTGCATTTAACCTGCCCCTCAGATGGATCTTTTCACTGGCTTTTGCCAATGTCAAATGAGTTCCAGGCAAGCCTATATGATACTCTTGCATTGCTGAGGAGGATGAGCAAGTGGAAGAGGGTCATAAATGGTAGAAAAGAAATTCTATCTGAAATCACAGCATACTAGATACCCAGCAGGCAAGGGTCAATTCAGGCATCAGGTCCTTCAGACATCAATTCCCACATTGACACCTATAAGTCTAAGGCACTGCAGGTCACCAACTCCAGAGGGGCATAATGAGGAAACCTTTGATTCCTTCTCACTAGTTCAGGGGTGGGGAACCACTTGCCCACAGGCCAAACTTTGCCTGCCCACAAAGCCATCTGGGGCAAGCCACACTTACTCGCCCATCCTACACCTACAAAGCCCCCTTGGGCAGCTTCTGAAGTGCCCAACCACCACTTGGTTGTTGGGAGCTTCTAAAGCATTGCACAAGGTAGAGTTGGCCAGGGAGGTCAATCCAGCGTGGTTCGGGCGAACCCAGTGTTAAGTAGGATAGAAACCTCTGCTAAAATGAAGTTCTCCCCTTTCAGTGGTTTCAATGCAACCCCCATCCCGAATCCTGCTCAGTTTGAATGTGCTGTGAAGTCCTCAAGTTGGGGCTTCAAAGCACCTTCACAAGCAGTAAAGTGATGCTAAAATAGCTTTTTCCTTCCTTGTATCAGCACAGCAGCAGCAGCTAAAGTGCTTTGAAGTCCTGACTTTGGAACTTCAAAGTGCCAAACCACCTGACACCATTATGAAAGCCAGCCCACCCATGGGGGCAAGGTGGCAGGGTTGATCTTCCTTCTCCTCCTGTTGCTCCTGATGTAAATCTTCCCTGATAGGGAGAGCACCATTCTGGGGTCCGGCTCAGATACCCAAATGTCTTGGGCCACCCCCAACCATTATGATGTCAGTTGATTGACAGGCGGGTGGTCCCAACCATTTGACAAATTGGTTCCCCTGCACTAGTCAGATCATCCCTTGCAGGTCAAATAAGGCAACCCTCACTGGATGATGTCTACTGCAAAGCTGTGAATTTCCCTTTCAAGAAGTCTAACTGTATCCTGCCTGATGCTTTGAGTCCTGTGGGAGGTTTGGGAGGCAGAGGCAGTGAACAGAGTGGAAGAAGTTTTCTTTCTCTGCTTCCATTTTTGTGTTGAACATCCATAAATTTCTGAAACAAAAAATACACAAAACCCTGCAGGGTGCTTATGAAGTACTACCGGTATAGAGGTTCAGAAGGAGGTGAATGATTGAAAAGAAGGCTGGGAGAAACTCTACTGTAAAAGCAGATGGTGTATGAGCAACAATGGATTATAGCAGCTGAATGAGTTAGCAAAAGAACAAGACCGACTCTGACAGATGGATCTGTTGGGGAGTAAGACTCTTGTGTCACTAATACGTTTGCTCATTTACGATAACAGAAAGACTCTTTTGTCATACACCAAAGACAACACAATGTGGAGAGTCCCTCTTAAATGTAAAAGTGCATTTTCAAATTCAGCAAAGGCAAGAATGGCTTTAAGCAACTGTGTACACTTCCAAATCCTTGTATTGTTTCCCTCCTCTAACTCTATTCAAAAGTTATCGGACAGTGAACAACTTGATAGACTGTATCATGTCCTAATCCTAGCAAAAAGGCATCGCTCATCAAGCTACAGAGCTTGGTAATGCTGCTCAAGGGAAGAAGATGAACATATTACCGTGTTTCCCCCTTTTTAAGCCGTAGTCATAATATAAGCCAGGGCAGGATTTTTAAACTTTGTAAAATTTAAGACATACCCCGAAAATAAGCCATAGGTCTACCTGCAGGGTCGGCGCCCAGCAGCGCCGCGCAGAGTGCTGGATCGAGGAGCCGGTCTGCAGGGTCAGCGTCCAGCAGCGCCGTGCTGGATTGAGGAGGTGGTGTTCCGTGTGGCGCTGCTGGGCGCCGACCCTGCAGGCCACTTCCTCGATCCGGTGCTCAGCGCAGCGCTGATCGGCGCCGACCCGGCAGGCCGCCGGATCCACTCTGCTGTAAAAAGCACAATAGCAATGGCGGCGGCAGCAGCAGCAATTAAAGGAAAGCTGAAGAACCTGAGTGAAAACGAGGAAGAACTGGATGAAAAGAGAGCAAAAGCGGCGGCCGCCCACGCCATTTCCCCACTTTGATTTTTTTCAAGGTGATCGAACGAAGCAATGTGGGAGCCTGATTGGCCTCGGATCGAGGCAGACCGCAGGGAAACCGCAGGGGGGGGAGCCGGGAAGCGGCACTCAGCGTCCGGCTGCAACTCTGCACCTACAGAAGCGAAGTTTCTGCAAGGCATCCAACATGGAAGGGCGAGTAGGGAGGCTGGAGGAGATGGGGGCGAGGATCGTGGCCCTGGTGCAGAGCGCACGTCGCAGGCACGCTGGGTCCTTTCCCTTTGGTGAGTGCCGGCCGGCGGCTCCCGGGCCCAAGGTTCTGCCTAGCGCCGGGGCTCCTGAGAAGCCTTGCGAGGGAGGAAAGGAGGTGAAGCCGAAGCCACTTCCACCGCCTCCTCCTCCTCCTCCCCCGCCTCCTCCTCCTCCCCCTTTGCCATCGCTGCCTCTTCTCCTCGCTGCAGCGTCTCCCGCTCCCGGGTCCCGCACACTGAAGCGCGGGCGGATGGAGGTTCACTCTGCACAGGATTGGGCTGCCCTATTGCCTTTAACCCTCTTGCGGAGCTGGAGGGAGGAAGCAATGCACAAAAGGAGGCGCAGGCATTTGATCCGACTGTGCGCTTTGGTTTGGGGATCTGCCGTTTGGGTCAGTTAACTTTCGTCCCCTCGCTTGCGCACAGTGCCATCCTGCGCATTCAGTGGCGCGCTTTACCCCCAGGGGAAATGTGTGCGGCGGCGGCGGCAGCAGCAGCAGGATCGCAGCCAAAGCTGGTCCCTGGCTGTCAGAGCCCCGCTGAACTCCACGGGGCTTTCTTCTGAGTTAGGAGCCATAGGATCGCGCTGCAAGTGGCTGGGACTCTGCAGCCTCCTCTGTTGTGCATTTAGAAGGAAACGACGCAGCAGTAGCGGCACGTCTTTATTTTTTGGGGCCATCTGATCTGGGCGTTTTTTTAAAAAAAAAAATCGAATAAATGTAGATTGCTGTACCATAAAAAAACAAGACATCCCCTGAAAATAAGCCATAGTGTGTTTTTTTAAGGAAAAATAAATATAAGACGGTGTCTTAAAAAGGGGGAAACACGGTACTTACCAAATTGTCCGTCACGCTTTATATAAAGTTCTATTACAGCATAAGCAATAGCTGTGGGAGCAGGGATCTCCAAGATCACATTAGAATCCTTTATCACATTCCCATTTTCACTCACTGATACCTGAGGGAGATATTAATCCGCTCTTTAATTTACACTGGCTTAATTCAGTGCCAGTAATAACTTGCAGACAAAACGAATGTCAAGATAAACAACATACTTAGTTATGTAGCACTACAAAAAAAAAAAACCCACAAGAAAGGCTCTCTCCATCTTTTCTAAGCCAGTTACACAAGTTGATGAAACAGAAAACAAAAAAAAAAGAGTTCTTTTTTCACAGGGTGCAGACATTACAGAATTTGTTTCCACAAGGTTGGCCACAAGTAGTTGCTGGTGCCCATTAGAGAAACCTTAGGTGAAACCAGCGTCAAGGACAGGCAGAGCTCTGCCTGATGCAGAAGTGAGAGGGTAGGCAGATGAGGAATGGCAGAGGGCAAGCTGAGTTTGGCAGGACAGTGCCCCGTTTGTCCTAATATACCAACCTCTGCTAGTTGGCTATGCCCAAACAGCTTAAATTGGTTTTTAAACCATTATCGGAATTGTCCACAGGTCTACCATAAGAATGATCCTCCATGGCTATATATTGATCGTCCAGCAATAGAGGCAGTATATAACTTTCTGCTTACCAGGTACCAGAGACACACCCATGTGGGATCATCTCTGTAACACTGCTTGTGAGCTTGTACACTGCTGTCCAGAGCAGTGGACTCAATGGGACTTCAATCCAAAGCAACAGTGTTTTATATTGTTAGCCTGAGTTTGTGACATAGGCTTGGCAAAGCACCTCTATGCTGATATATAGCTTCCAACCTGGATTGGAAGATGGTGCGCCATTTTTGCAGTGTCTTAAGTACATGTTTAGGAAAAAACATCCTGACAAATGTCCCTCAGAGCTGTCTCAAAATCTTAATCTGCAGCAGATTCAGAGGCAGAGGCAAGCATCACTGGGCACCTGGGTACAAAGCTTTGTAAGAGACCAGCTACTGACTTCCTGAGCTTCGTGGCCCTGATACTCCTCTTCCTTTCTTTGGCTGCCTCCCATCCCCAAGCAGGGCAAGAATAAAGCAATGCTCTCCACTTGCTTTGCACTCTCCCTCTGCGTGGTCATGCAGATTGCACTCAGAAGGAGAGGGCAAGCAAATGGGCAGTTGCAACGTGGAGATAGGTGCAGAGAGCGGAGCCTGTTGGAGGTATGTTGCCCAAAGCCCCAGCTAGCACTGCTCTAGAGTAATCCTGCCATAGGGAAATTTTTCTTTTCACAGGCAACAATATTCTTCAACACCTGCCAGCAGAAAGTTGTGGGGCTGGGGCGGACACAAACATGTACCATATACAGAGCTTTAGTTCTATGAAGCCACATAATTTTTAGTAAGCAGACCAGGGATGTGGAACCTGTGGCTTCCTTGGATGTTGTTGGACTACAGCTCCCCCAGCCCCAGCCATCAGGACCCAAGGTTACAGTGGGGGGTAGTAGTCCAAAAGAATCCAGAGGGCCAAAGGTTTCCCCACTACTGATTAGAATTAGGGGACAATGTGAACTCCCATTGTTCGGTCCCTGCTCCTGCAGTTCGAAAGCACGTCAAAGTGCAAGTAGATAAATAGGTACTGCTCCAGCGGGAAGGTAAACGGTGTTTCCGTGCACTGCTCTGGTTCGCCAGAAGCGGCTTAGTCCTGCTGGCCACATCACCTGGAAGCTGTACACCAGCTCCCTCGGCCAATATGAGCGCCGCAACTCCAGAGTCGTCTGCGACTGGACCTAATGGTCAGGGGTCCCTTTACCTTTACCTATTATTGCAAAGCTTTCCTTGCAACTGAGCTTCCATAGGAGAATGTCCCACAGAGCTGTACCTCGGCATGTGGAATTGCTGCATTCTTGTGCAGAGGAGTGTTCACAATCAAGAAAGCTAGAGGGACCTATAACAACACAGATAATCTTAAAACGCTAAAGTGACCATTTCAGTTTACTTTAGAAAAACACAGTCATACTGCAGCTTACGCAGGGGTTATGTTCCAGGGATTGTGCAGAAAGCCAAAATCGTGTACAGTCAAAATAACCCTGGAACGTATTCCGTGCGAGCATCCCTACCTTTTTGAAGTTGGTGCGCCAAGCAGATCTTGCCCCACACAAGGTGCTTTCCGCCTTGCTTACTGGGCTCTGGGGAGGTTTTCGCCAGATCTTGCAGGGCTGTCCGAGATCTCGTGACAGCCTCCCAGAGTCCACACAAGAGCTTCCCAAAGCCTGGCAAGCTATTCTGAGAGTTTTTCAGCTCTCTGCCTTGCATGTATTTAATCTGTGCGATTTCAGCTGGCCAACTGCCAAGCATGTGAAGCAGAAATCACTCAAGTTAACTGTGTGTGAGGTGCAATTCGACAGTACGTATCTATAATGAACTGCACTGATTTTTTTTTCCAGTTCTTACCTTGATAACTTTTGTCTTTATCCCCACCATACTAGCCATTTTTTCTTCTGTCTGAATATGTTCAGATATTAAACATTTCTGGGTTGTTACTATTCTTTCTGTCAGGATACAAAGAACTTCATGCTTTCTTTCAAGCATTTGTTGCAGCAATGTATTGTGCAGATTAACAGCCCTGAAGGAGGAGTATGAAACAGACAAAAATTGCTACCAAGAAAAAAAAGTATCTTTATTAACTACACCAGGGATAGTCAATCTTTTTATACCTACCGCCCACTAATGCATCTTTTTTGATGGTAAAAATTTTCTTGCCGCCAACCAGTGCTTGATGGAAGGAGGATTCAGCTGGTGTTGTAGAACCCCTTACCGCCTACCTAGAATCCTGAAATGCCCACTAGTGGGTGGTAGGGACCAGGTTGACAACCCGTGAACTACATGCAGAGCACTGATCTGTAAGAGGCTGATAAAGTGTTCATTCTTTGGTGGCAAATTGCAAACAAGAGAGGCACAAACAAGAGAGATGCAACCCTAGTTCTGCAAGCGGATGCTCCTTGCTAGTTTGTCAGTGTCTGGTAAATCAATCTGAGGATGCAATTCCATAGCTGGGCATCACCCTATGCCTGGCAGCCAGCCACATCCCATGAGCAAGCAGGAACCTCCGATGAAAGTCTCAACAAGGCTGGTTTGTATGGGAGCAGGCAATTCTTTAAAAAATCTAATGGTATTAATAGGTAAGCATGTTCCAATGTGCCAAGAGAATGAAAAAAAAAATTCCCCAAAGAAGATTGTAGACTTCCTTAATAATCTCCAGAGAGCAGGATTCATTATAGTCAAAGAAACTTGTTAATGGCACACTGTTAAGCTAATAACATCAATTACAGCAAGCTTTTACAAGCTAGCTATTACGGTGCCTAGAAAATGCATCCTAATATCAATTAACAGGTAAATCTAAGAGGATAGCAAACAATTAAGGATATATTCATTCTTTTGCACAGTTAAGTGCAAAAGTTCTTGCTCCTTCCTCTGTTTCAAGCAGACTCAATACCTGAACTAGATGTTACATGCAAACATTTGTAACAAATCCCAGATGCTCATCCAAGGAAAAGCCACTTAAGGAGGTTGTATTTGAAGCAGAAGGGTTGTGTACACAGGTGAGAGGCAGGACCTAGTACTCGGTCCTTTCACTAACCCCCTTTTTGTTGTTATTGCTGCCTACTGCCCTGTGCGAATCTGTGCGATTCCAAATATGCATTCTCTGCATACGTTCCAAACACGCTGCTGTTGTGTCTCTTCTTAAAGGTTGTATAAATACTATTTATAATCTATAATATGCACTCTACCTATCCCCTCTTGACTTCACCTAACTGACATATATCAGTAAATAATATGATTAATCAACACCAAGGATAATTCATTATTCGGCTATTCAATTCCATAGGAAGCAGTAGGTTTCTACAGGTGTTGATCAGGAGTCACAAGTATACACAAAGGAGGTTGGGGGGGGGAGAGAGAATTATTGTTTTGGTGAAAAAAATCCCCATAGCATATAGTTATGAAATTGCAAAGGGGTTTGAACTCTGAATCTTGTTTCTTGTTTTTCCTCAGCATGCTGGAGCAATAAACCACCACCTCATTCCCTCTACCCAAAACACCGTCTGCAGTTGTATAAAGCCAGGTTTTATCCCCTTGGAAGGGAGCTAACTAGACCAGCACACACTAATCTAATCCTCTGTCACATTCCACCAAGCAGAGCCCCATGTTAGTTCATCTATTAATCCAATTCAAAATACAGCTTTCCAGTGGATTAATTTCAGGCATGCTTACAAAGCACAATCCGTACTATTAAGCTTCAGTTTGGCTCAACAGCTTTCCAGGTTGTGGCAGTACCTTGTTCTGTATCTTCCTCAATTAAAAACCATTTAAAAGCCACACCTAGTTTGATGGTTACTTAGCTCACTGCAATTATGGAAAGAGCAGTAAAGGCACCAACGATCATGCTACCTAATTAAAAATTGGGTGTCGTTTTATACAAGGAAAGTGAATGCAAAGGGGGACGTGCAATTAATGGCAGCAGCAAGCAGGAGATTGGCAGCAGCGATTGGGCAGGTGATTGGCGGCTGTGGCGAGGTGGGCAGGCAATTGGCGGCTACGGCAAGTGGGTGTGTGGGCTGTTGGTGGCAGCGAGTGGGCAGACAATTGGGGGCTGCAGCGAGGTGTGCAATCGGCAGTGGCTGTGGCAAGCGATCGGCAGTGGCGGGCAGGCGGGTGAGCGATTGGCGGAAGTGACCTCCCCCACCCCCACTCCCCCAAAAGCTAAACAACTTAATTTCTTAATTATGGGTTTAAAAAAATTAGGGGTCGTCTCATACATGGGGGCGCCTGAAAAATATGGTAGCTTGAAACTTTCTCATTAGATATCTTACCTTGAGAGCTTTCATCAAAGCAAAATGGCAAAACATATTGCAAAGTCAGTTAATCCCAATTTTAAGTATGCAGATTGTTTCATAACAAATACATACTTATTATTATTATTATTATTATTATTATTAAAATCACAATTTTGGAAAGTACTGTGGAAATATTGCACCTTCAACTACGTTGCCTTAATATTAAGTGCATTTAAAAAAAACTTCACAAGGATACCAGCTTTGAAGCTGAATACCTACTTTCCCTCAACATCCTTCATAAGCTTCTGCAAGTCAGCTTCTTGCTTTTTCAGATTTCCAAATGACAACTGGCTTTCCACAACACCTCTTCCTCCAGCTCCTAGATTAATCGTCCCAAATGAAGTTTCAATGTTTCCTTTGACATAGTCTTCAAACTTCCCCTCGTACTTCACAAAATCAGACTCCACAACCACTTGGAAAACAAGCAAAAACATAGAAATAGCTTACCCATCAAAACATTAGATTGGAAAGACAAGCAGAAATCACAGAATGCTATAATTCTACAATTCTATGTTCTGCTAAAGTTGCTTCATCCTGACTACACCTGATGATGTAGAAACTTGCACCACAATAAATCTTATATGTATGTGAGGCGTCACAAGACTCTGCTATCCCCAATGTTATTTAATATATGGAAACATTGGGAGCGAAGTGCCATCAGTATTATTATTAGTATTATTTGTGTGTGTGTCAAGAGGATTTTTCAGTTGGATGAATATTATTTGATTGGCCATTTCCTTGTAATTTTTTTGCTTTCCAATTTTTCTTGTGTTTCTTGTTGTACAATGGTACTTGTTGCACTTGTTGTACAGTGGTACTTCAACTTACGAACGACTCGACAACCGAATTTTTCTACTTACAAATGGGGCAAATGGCCGCGCACTTACAAATTACTTGACATCCAAACGGAAACCACGGTGGTTTTAGATAGGGTTTTTTCGACTTACGAATTTTTAGATGGGGTTGCTTTGACTTACGAATTTATCCGTTTCCAATGCATTCCTATGGGAAATTGTGTTTCCAATGGCACTTTTCGACATATGAATTTTTTGACCTACGAAGGTGCCTTTGCAACGGATTAAATTCGTAAGTCAAGGCACCACTGCACATGTTTTCTATAAAGTTAGTGGTATATACATATTTTTTATCAATAAGCAAATACATATATAAATGCTGTGGGTTTTTCTTCTGAAACAGACTTACTCCTCTGAAAATTACCAACTTGAGGATTTGTATCTGAAATACAGAAAAACCTGATAGCCACTGAAGAACATCAGCGCAATAAAATTCCATTTGTGTTTGCATTGGAAAAATTATTAGTATCTTACATACACTTTAAAAGGACATGTTAAAATGCATTAACATGGCAACATCTGCCTTTACGAAACTGAATATTTAAAAGCTTTCAAAAATTAAAGTGGGCAAATCTTCTGCAGGCTGATTTGAAATACTTTTTTTTATTAACGGCTTGGACTTTATACTTTCTTATCTCCTGTGGCAACGTGTAACTAATTTTACCTGGTTTTATGGGTTCATCTTTAGCAAGCACATCATTCAATGTGACTGATAAGAGATGATACTTGGGTTTCTGCCAGCACCAGGTTTTCTTCTTCTTTGTCACTAAGTTCAGGAACTGTAATTTGTCCAAGTTATTGAGCCGAGATACGGGGATCAAGTCTCCTCCACAGTCAATTTCTCTCACAAAATTCTTCGTTGCTTTTGCAAACATCCTGGTTTTGTTTTCACTTCCTTAAATACCTGAAAGGGAAAAATCAAGACATGAATTGAGATGGTTGCAGGCATGGATAGATGATTTCCTGGGGAAATTTAAATTGCAACAGTGCAGGTATACTGCAATATATGAGAAAGGAAAAAAGTAGCTTCCCTAGGTGATGTTTTCTACCTCCATTGCCAGGATCAAAGTTTATACTACAGAGGTTGCCTTGGGCTCTGCTGGGAGCAAGGGTGGGATACAAATTTAACCAATAAATAAATAAATATTGCGAATTGTACTGACATTGTATTTTGTAAGGCTTTATATTGTTAATTTCTGGTTTAAAATATTTATGTATGTTCCACACTGGGACCTTTGAATAAACAGCAGACTATAAATGGCCACAATAAACAAACAACAAAATGTGCACATGTAAATCCTTACTTTTCATTCCAAAATACATGTTCTTGATGACTGGGAAAGGAGCCTCTGCTTAAACCTATTTTAAAGAGAAAGTGTCCATTTCATACATAAGCACACTTTATATCTGATAGGGTGTGTATGCTTGGGTGCCACTACCAAGTACAAACTTCCATGCAAGTTTCAGTCCTTAAATGCAGCAAGAAGAATGGTTGCACCATGGACAGAGTGTATATCAAGCAAGCTGTGACTCCTCATCTCAGGGTCGTGGGTTTGAGCCCCATGTTTGGTAAAAGATTCTAGCATTGCAGGGGGTTGGACTAGATGACTCTTGTGGTCCCTTCCAACTCTACAATTCTATGATTCTATGTGGGAAAGATTTTGGAACATTCAGTAGAAAGAACAGAGCCCCAAACCACCAACAACTGCAAAGCATTTACGAATACAGTTCTATAAAGTAGTTTGAAATTTGTTTTACCCAATATGTAAACAACTTATATTAATCTAACTGCCAATTATAATTTATGTGCACAACTTTGAGTTTAATTGATGAATCTACCATTTTTATACAACCACAGTTTGACTGGAACATGTGACTAAATACTGAACCAAGCAAGCCACAAGGCAGGATGTATTAGAACAGGCAACATATAATCCTTAAAACTGGAACTAATTAGTTTTAACTAGTGTGGCAAACAACTCACTTTGCTGACGAGACGACATGTGTCTTTGTAGCTCAAAGTGTCAGATGCAAGTGACAGACCGCCTTGACAGACTAGTGGTCCAGATTCAATTCTAAGCAAAAATATTAAGAGATAGTTTCCAGCTAAAAAGAGTTCTTCAGAGTGCCAGAAGTGAAGTAGAAATGTCATCCATAATTCATTGTTCTTTCTTATACTAGAAAGATATCAAGGTTGACTCTGATATAACTCTCGTATGGCTCTGGTATCTGAAGAAGTGTGCATGCACACGAAAGCTTTTACCAAGAACAAACTTAGTTGGTCTCTAAGGTGCTACTGGACAATTTGTTTTATTTTTTTATATATTTCAACTGCGTCAGACCAACACAGCTACCTGAATCTGATATAAAGTGCTTGAGAGCTCCCCTGTAGATACTTATCAAAAGGATAAGGAGATTACAACAAAGGTAGAGTTTACCTGTACAGATTACAGCAGGGGTAGGCAGCCTCAGGCCCGTGGGCCGGATGCAGCCCAATCACCTCCTAAATCCGGCCTGCGGACGGTCCAGGAATCAGCATGTGTTTACATGAGTAGAATGAGTCCTTTTATTTAAAATGCATTTCTGGGTTATTTATGGGGCCCGCCTGGTGTTTTTACATGAGTAGAATGTGTGCCTTTATTTAAAATGCATCTCTGGGTTATTTGTGGGGCATAGGAATTCATTCACCACCACCACCACCACCCCCCGAAAAGAAATATAGTCTGGCCCACCACATGGTCTGAGGGACAGTCCACGGCTGAAAAAGGTTGCTGACCCCTGGATTACAGCTTTGCCATCAATATGTTGCTGTCTTCTACTGGCTACTAGAAATTGCCCCCAGGCAAACAGTAGATGACTAAAAGTCATTGGTTTGCATGTAAGCTCCATAGCTCCATGCTTCAGTCTGAAGTTGTATTGTCCAAATTTGTTATTTCACTGACGGTCTATCTATAGGCAGCAGGCATGTTTTTAAGTATTAGAGCAGATGTAAAATTGAGAAGTTTGGGTGTATTAGTTCTTTTAGTCTTTTTAACTGCTGTGTCGAAGATTATAATGCGTTTGCTTTTGTAATTGAATGTATTTTATTTTATCTATGTTGTGGGCTCATAGCCGAATAAAGACATCTATCTATCTATTAGAGCAGCAGTAGCAGAATCACATCACGGACCCATTTGATTCTTGAGTCTTCTCTGAACTATAACAGCAATGCCGGTCTGTTATACTATACTACAACTCCCAGGAGTCTTCGTCTTTCTTTGCCAGTATTAATTTTGTTCTTCACCTATCCTGGAAAGCTATGAAGATGATTCTGCCAGATTCAGTTCAGCACAGGCTCTTCAGGGACCAATGTCTCTTGGAAAGATCTACTAAGACAAACCCAATAGGCTTCTGAGGCTACTGCCATCACATCTGATTTGACCCTGAGATCAGAATCAGCTTATTGCCTGTGCTCTGCAAAGTGATCTTGATCTTTCGTTTTTCTTGCACTGAGTCATTGGGGAAGGCATGCAGTAAACTCTAATAAGAAGAGCTGATAAAAGATAAAAATTATCCAATTAATCACATGAATTCTAACTGACTAATCAATGACATGAGTTCACGCATGAAATCCTGGTTCTGAAGAGAGAGGGGGGGGGACTTTTTTAGATAATACCAAGCAGGCAGCGTCTTAGAAAAGCCACTCCATCTTATGAGAAAGGAAGAAAAAAAGACTCAAGTGTTTGTAAGCATCTTTTAAAACATAAAATAAAGAAAAGGTGTCAACTGCCCAGTTCGTTGAGAATACATTTTTGAATAAAAAGATTTTTGAATTGACTAAACTGTGAAGTCCAATTAATTCGCTGTACGAATCTGACACAAAAGCTGCAACTGCCTTCAGAAGATAAGCCAAAAACTGTTTTTGTATACAGTCTACTTAAGGGATCTTCCAACGATTACTCAGTTAGTTAGTTCAGGAATCACCTAGCAATCCACATATTCTTGGGCTGAACCCTGAGAGTAAAAACAAGCTCTGATCCATCTTCCAGCAAAGTGTCTCGAATTAAAGGGGAGCAGGGGGGAGTGAAGAGATACAGATGATCACTCACAAAGCCCTACATAGTTTTGTTGTACGTAGGAAGCTGTCTTACAACAAATCAGACCATCAGTTCACCTGGCTCAATATTATATATTGCTGACTGGCAATGGTTCTCCATGGATCCAGACTGGAGTCCTTCCCAACACCACCTGAAGATACTGAGAACAGAACTTGAGATATTTTGCATGCAAACATGTGCTGTCACTGAGATATAGACACTTCCACAGTCAGAGTTGAGGCAATTTTTTTTGTTCCAGCACTGATCAGCTAGAATTCCTAAATAGGAACATAAAATGAAAGCCTTTCTCTTAAACTCTGGCCATGATTTTTCTATATATTCCTTTGAGGTTACATCAAAGTACTTTATTATTATTATTATTATTATTATTATTATTATTATTATTAGTCAAAGTATTTCCTGCTCCTTCCTTTTTAAGGGTTTCTTCTTTTTAGAAAAGTTTTGTAATCCTCAGAACAACTAGCTATTTACAACCAGTGCTTTCTAAAACTGGAAATGACAGATTCCCCCACCCCAAAATCCATGCATGTAGCAATGGGCAAGCTATTAATTTTTATCTCTATTTTGGTAGGGAAATAACTTTTGTGAAATGAACTGAATAGCTGCAGCACACTGACAACAAATAGATGAGGGGGGAGGAAAGGTTCCTGTTTGAAGTAGGGTTCTGACAAGAGGTGAGATTTATTAAAAAGCATGCTGTTTGCCAAACATTAATAGCATAATAGTTATTTAACTGTCATAAATCAAAACACCTAACTTCTCTGAATTTCAATGAAGTGTGAAGCAAATGTTCTTGTCTGAACTGTAGCATGTAAGATCTACTGCCTAAAGCCATGTTTTGAAATGTAATCATTTTAAAAACATTTTAAAAATCGTTTAAAAATATATATGAGTAAACACCATCACCTTCATTCAGAACACATTCAGACCAGCAGGTGGATAGTTTTTCTAGAACAGGGCCTTCATTAGACTGTCCAAAGTGGGGCAGGGCATTCGGCATCTCAGTTAAAGTCTGTGCAAACAGACCTCTTGTGGAATGGAGAATGCGTTTTGCTCTGGTTAGCACTCCCTGCTCTAATCATCTGTTTTGGGCAGAAGACCAATTCCAAATACACCCTCGCCCAAATGTCTGATCAGAGCTGCCAAAGCTAGCAGTGCCAACCATCTGTTTTGTGGAGTAACCCTTGTGTGCAGGAATGAAAATTCAAGCTGCTGCACTAGAATATTTCTGTGTGGGAATTATAGTGAAAGTCTGACCCACCCTCAACAATCATTTGGGTTTTTCCAGATATCATTCTAACACACAACTTGCTAAAGGAAGGCTGGAATTTTTTTACTACTACTACTACTACTACTACTACTACTACAACCTCTAGCATTCAATTTATATGCTCTTGCTCAGGATGGCAAACACATAAATGATATCAGCATGAGGCCCTCATCTGTAGCTCACAATGGTTAGTTGAGTATGTTAATGAGGGAGCAGTGTTACAAACGCTGATATATAAGCCAGGCGCCAAATGGCTCCTTAAAACAGGGTTACAAGTGACGAAAAAGGAATGTCTAGATCAGGGGTGGGCAGATCCACACCATACATTAAAAGTGTATTCAATGCACATTGTGCATTGCTTTCCCCCAAATCCTGGGAATTGTAGTTACTCCCTTCCCAGCATCCATAACAAACTACAGTTCCCAGGATGCCTTGCATTTCCCTTATTTTAAAATGCAGTGGAGGGCTCTGGATGTGTTCTTCCAAGTCAAACATAACTATTTTGAAGTTGCAACACCCTTGTGTGTTGGCCTCATACTTTTTATTTTCACACAGGGAGCCATTTGTGCAAAATTCCCTGAAGCTGAAAAGCTGCAGTACTGTAGTCCTGAATGAAATAACTGTTTTTTAATTGACGTAATACACTCGTGCTCTTAGCAACAGTTTATTTTTCACACAAACTGCTCCTTATTTTCAGAAATGAAAATGAAGTGGTCAAGACATCACATGAACTCCACTGTACCTCAAAAATAAATGTATGAATTGGTTCCAAATTTTACAGACATTTCAAATGATTCAAATGAGAGAAGGCTGTAACAGATGAAGACTTCTCTGATTCTGAATGGTAGAACACTAAAGTTGAAAGGGCCCCATCTAGTTCAACCCCCTGCAATGTGGGAATCACAGCTAAAGAATCTTTGATAGATGGTCACCCAAACACTTTTGAAAAACCTCAAATGAAGGAGAGTCCACCACCTTATCCAATAAGCCCCATTGGACTAAGTGGAGCTTACTTTTGAAAAATCATAGGTAGGATCTTGTGGCACTGGTGAGGAGAGGGTAGCAAAACACTTAAACAAGTCCCAGTAATGCCAACCAGCCTGCTAAACTTAAAAATGTGGCAACAAGTGTTTGAAACATACAAATACGTTAATGCAGTTGCATGTACAAGGAAAGCTTAAGTGGAAATGCATTGAGTTTAAATAGGAAAGCATGAGATGGCAGAAGACAAAAAAAAAATCAAAGCAGAGTGTATTGTTGGGCAATTAATGAAAACTGCACCCACAACTTCAGTCATGAAACTCACCCGGTAACTTTGGGGTCGTCACTATCTCTCAGACCTCACTGTGCCATTGTGAAGAAAAATTGCGAAGTGAGTCAAATGTGAAGAGGGAAATTAACTTGGCCAAGAAAGGTAACAGATAAGTATTTAAATAAACAAAACTGTGTAGACTGCCTTGAGGTTCTTGAAGAAAGGCAGAATTTAACTGTAAATTGTTTACATCACTGCTATACACAGCTATACAGTTATGTGTGGGGAAGAGGCCAACACTGTTGTGTGGTTACAAAACATGCCTGAAAAATCAATAAGTAAGACCCAAGAAAACATATCACTGGTATACAATCTGTGGGTAGAATAGGGAATGGTGCATGTGTGTGTGAAGGTTTGTTTTTTTACAGCACTTCTATTTTAAGAGTGTGCATGAGAGAAAAAGGTGAAGCAACTTAATATGGAATATAGTATATAGTGTCCATAGGGCACAAAAAAATAAGTTTTTAAACTAGCTAAAACACTTTAAGATTATTTTAGGGGTGCTGTGACATTATAGAATTATGTATAGTCAAGAAGAGAATGTGGATAAAGAGGATCCTCCTCTTCCTCTTTCAATACTAGAGTGTTGTGGGGTGAGTAGCAGACAGAATGAAATTACATCACAGAAGATCCAGGAAGGACAAAGGGAAGTAGCTCTTTGGAGTATTCATAACTAATATTGGAAATTGACCATGGTATGATGTGGCA
Source organism: Zootoca vivipara (assembly GCF_963506605.1). Taxonomy (NCBI): domain Eukaryota; kingdom Metazoa; phylum Chordata; class Lepidosauria; order Squamata; family Lacertidae; genus Zootoca; species Zootoca vivipara. The sequence goes on along the minus strand of NC_083287.1, from coordinate 23,935,681 downwards.
ATAGCTGCTGACTTTAAAAGGAAATGGAAAGCCCAAAAGCAAGTTTATCAATGGCCACCAGTTCGGTGAAGCTAAACCAGTCTGTGTACAGTGCTGTAGCTATGGTGGGGGGGGGGGGGCTAGCTGGGTTTTTTGCCCCGGATGAAGTCTCCAAAGGGGCGCCATTGAGGCTTCCAGCCTCAGTGTGTGTACACAAATGCATGTTGTGGGGGTGTGTGCCAAGCTGAACCCAGGTGAAATAAAGTCTAGTTTTGGCCCTGCTGTGACCACCTGGGAACCACATAAACATTACCTCAGGTGATAATAATGCTGATGATTTTATCATCTGTACCCTGACCATTGCTACTGGGTTGCCACAGCCACTCTGGTTGGCTCCATGGCAGAAGATAGGCGAGAAAATAAACAATGTATTAGCCAATATTACTCAACAGAACCTCCAGGTTCAGGGGCAGTGTACCTCTCCATCGGCAGCAAACAAGGAGGGAACATGAGAAGAGCCTGCTGGATCAGTCCAGCATCCTGTCCCCACGGTGGCCAACCAGATGCTTGTTGGAAAAGTGCAAGCAGGATTTGAGCACAAACGAGAGCCCTCGCCCCTCCTGTGGTTTCCAGCCACTGGTTTTCAGAAGCACGGCTGCCTCTGGCCGTGGAGACAGAGTCTAGCCATTGTGGCCAGTAGCCATCTATGGCCGTCTCCTCCGTGAGAGGAGGTACTGTTGGCTTGACACCTGCTTGTGGACTTCCCCAAAGTGGGGACACCTGCCTGGCCACTTGTGGGGAGAACTGGAGGTTGCAGCGTGAAGGCCATTGACCTGGGAGGAAGGCGTCCATCTGAGGAGACAAGGTCCAAGGGCTGCAGTCTCAGCCTCGCCCTTCCAACAGTGGGGCTCTTTTGCGTTCTTACAGCGCGAGCCCTGAGGAAAAGCAGGCGCGAGCGAGACGGAACCACGTCCAGAATGTGTTGTCCTTTTTTTAAGGCAAGGCTTTCGAAAGGGAGGGCTGTGGGGCGTTACACGAAGGGAGCACAGGAGAGAAAGCAAGGCAGAACTCCGCGAGCGACAGAAGAGGCGAAGGGGGGGGGGAGCTGTGGAGACTTCTCGCGCGGAGGAGGGCCCTTACTCACGGCTGCTCCGCGTTCGGCCGCGCGCCGCTGCTCGCGAACCCGACGTCTGCGCGACCCTCTTCGGTGCAGCTGGACTGCAACTCATTGTTCGCGCCTGCCTATCACTCCAGGCCGCCACGCCCAGTCCGGCGGGGGCCACGCCCTCCCCCCGCCCAGTATGCTGCTGGAAGAGCGCGTGGAGGACAAAGGGCGGGCCTAGAGGTAGAGAAAGGGTGGATTTGCTCCGAGGTAGAGAAAGGGTGGATTTGCTCCGATTTACAGTATTGGGGTTAACCAAGGCTACTTCCTGCGATGTTATCAAATTAAATTAGGGGGGCGGGATACAGGCTGGCATTTGATGGTAACAATATGCGCTGTAAAAGATGGGCACGTTTGATGCGCGCCCATTCTACAATAAACACCCATTAGGAAGCACCCTAAAAATAGTTGTCAGTCTGGCCAGCATGGAATGGGAAGGGGCTTCTCATATGCGAGGGAGGGAAAAACACCCAAAGATGTCAAACGCAATCCTAACACTCCTGTTTGACCTCAAATAGAGAGGATGGTTCCCTGAATCCACTATTAACCTATTGCAAATTAGAACTGTTAGGAATCAAAGTGCCTACTCTACATGTATTTTAATGTATATGCAGTCACAGTCACAGACTACATTTTGCATTTCAGTCTTCAGGAGTAGCTTTAAGTAGAACATGAAGCTGCTGCCCCCATCAACATGTGGTAGGTCAGTGTTTTTCAACCACTGTTCCTGTTTTTCAACCAGATGTTGCCTGGTGTGCCGTGGGAGAATTACTTTATATATAGTCAAAATAGGCACACAGTTAATTTTTTAAAACATTTTCTAATGGTGGTGTGCCTCGTGATTTTTTTCATGAAACAAGTGTGCCTTTGCCCAAAAAAGGTTGAAAAACACTGTGGTAGATCATGCATAGCCCCTATGGACCCAATGCCTATGTAATGCTTCACTGTACTGATAAACTATCTCTAAACTGCACCAGATGAAATGCAATTCTGGCCAAGTGAATACTTTTGATGCTTTTAACACCAAAAAGTTATTAATAATAACTATACTAACTCAAACTATGGCAGGATTAAAATATCTTTATTTGGCATATAGTTATAAATATTTTAATATGGTTCACCAAAATTTAAAATGTCAAACATGAAAGCTCTCCAGCACTCAAATAGGCTATTGTTACACCACACTGGACTTCCGCTATTCAAACTCATCCTGCAAAGAGAATATTAGATGGATAAGTTGTTGTTGTTGTTTTTTTAAAAAAAGATTGTAAGCATTTCTACAAAAAAGTCCACTTCAACAAATAAGCACCTAGATTAAGCAACTGGTGTGATCCTCCCAAATATATGTATGTATGTATATGTATTTATGTATACTGGGTTGTATCAACTTAAGTCATATGACACATTGAAATCAATGGATTTAAGTTAGTCATGTGTATTGATTTCAGTAGGTTTACTCTGAGTTAGTTGGATACAATTCTCTATTTGCATTTTCTGAGTAATTTTAATAGTCAGATAAATAGGCATCAAGGAATACATAAAGTTTGAGTACAATAAACTATGTCACAGTGAATAAATTGTGATATACTCGATCCTGTGTTTGTTTCATATTGTTAATATAGGCAAGGACTCTTCTACAGGCAATGATAAACACAACAGAAACACATAAGCACTGCAAGTACAAGATTCCAGCTTGCCGCCACCACAGGAAGTCTCAAAAACAGCTACATTTTCAAGCTGGCTGGTATGGCTGTAAAAAGCGGGCAGATCAGATTTTAGAATTATTAAAGAAATTATTTGGCAGAGAATCAGCATGACTTTCTATGTCCAATGTGTTGGATTTAAAGTATAAGAATTGCACAGCAGCTGCCCACCTAGCCCCAGACACTTTGCTTACCTGTGATAATGAGTCTTCAACAACATAGCTAAATCGGGGAAAATAATAACAGAACAGGTTCATAATCTGTGATGTGGTCCACCACTTTATCTTAATCTTATGACTGCAATGCTATGCATACTCGCTGGAGAATAAATCTTGAATTCCAGATTGTGGATTATGTTGTATGGAACATGCAACTGTGAACTACAGTCCACCAATCCCTTTAAATTTGTAGGGATCTTCAGGACAATGAGGTAAAAGGTGGAAAGTGGGAGTGATAAGAGGTGTCCTGTTCTCCTATTCAGGTCAGAGCACACTTGTGGCCATGTAAGGATTGGTGCAAAATCCTTAAGGCCTCAACATTTAGCTGGTTTTGGATTCCCCACACCACAATAACTACACTGCATCATCACATTATTGTCACTAAAGTTGCCTGTCCACAGCGACCATTCTCTGACCTGGATATGAAAGTCTCAGCAATTTTGCCAAACTAAGTCAGTGGGTAGCAACTTGTCCTTAAAATCCACCAAGGATAATCCTAGTCACCCTCATGGAAAATCCAAAGCGTTACTATTCGCAAACTGCTTGAATTATTTAGTGAACCCCTCGCTTCATTAATTATAAGTACACAGAGAATAAAATTACTGTTTTAAAGAAGAATTAATTTTTCATTGTACGATACCTAGAGCTATCTTCTCCAGTCTGAGTTTCAACAGTTCTGTGGGATGAAATAAAAGCAAAATTAACCTTCAAGTGAGTGAGTTTTATCATGACTACAGCAGGAGGGAAGACTTTATCTTTCTTCCTCATATACCACAGTCCTCAAATGAACAAGGGGTCAATCCTGCAGTTATAGTGCAATCCCATACATACGTATCAAACCAGAATTAAGTCCTGTTGAGGCATACTATCAGGTAAATTGGAATAGGATTGCAGCCTATACCAATTTCATATCTGGTATGATTCTAAGCATTTCATTGTGGAAGTTTGCTACATATTCTTTACATCAAAAGAGTGCAATTCATTGTCTTGGTTATTACTTACCAAGCCCTAAATAGTACGGGGTCTATCATTTAAGATAAGCTGTTTTACCCACATCTGGGTGAAACTTGGCTCCCTGGTATCCTTGGCAAGGAGCTGTATTGGTGCTCCCCCGCTCTGTCCCTTGTGCCCTTGCCCGAGGAGCTTGTGTGCCTCATCCGGCCACCCAGAGCAGCGAAGGAGTGGCCCCGGAAGTGTACAGACAGGCAAGCAGGCTGACTTCACTCTATGCCTGGGCCCTTGGCAGGAGCCAATCTAACCACCCCTGCCTCTTGCATGTGTTCTAAGACAAAACTGGTGGTACTTCATATGTGGAAATCCCTGCTCAATAAATTAGGTTATAGTCATATATTTATATTCCACCAGCATTTTAAAGCAATATGTTGTTGTTGGTTCTATGTTTGTTAGTGTTGTTCCTTATGTCATTTTTGCTGTTTTAATTTGATGATTTGTATCTTAACGGTTGAATCGCTCTTGCTTTTGTACTTCTTAGCTGCTTTGATTGACTGCTTTTGGAAGGGGGGAAAAGCAGGTTATACAATTCTGAAAATAATAATAAATACTTGGCCTTTGCTGCCTCTATATTTATACTCTGAGGAATTGTAGAGTAGCAGTTGGCAACCCCTTGTGTTTAGGTACTTCGAGGAACTGGCATTGGGAACAGAGGCCTCTTAAGAAACTTATTTTGATGTTATTGTTTATTAAACAAGAACTAATCAAATGAGATAAGTAATTGCTATAGCAACTGGCTACATAAAATGCCTCAAGAAGCTGGTAAGCACTGATGTCAGCCAGCCAAAAACAAATAAATGTAGTGATTCTGTATCCCACATAGTTATAAATGTGCATTTATTTCATAGGAGAATGTGAAACTGCATGTACCCTGCCATTACCTGGAATGGTGTTTAAAGAGAAGCTGTGTAATTTTCAGCTTCCTTAACCATTCCCCTTTTAGTTAATAAATATTCCAGTCAAATATGCTGGTGCATTTGTACATACACACTCTGCACTATGCGAAAATGGCAAATGTGTAGCGTGCTTCTAAACGGGGATCATCTTATTCTTCTTAGTCAAACTAGCATTAATTCCTTGGGAAAACTCCACCAGGGATATGCCTCTCACATACAAGCAATTTCAAAACAAACTAAATTATGCAGTTGCCCTTACCTCTTCTCGAGCACAAAAGCACCCTCTGTCTGAGTGCTGCGGATATTCAAATGAAAATCTTATCATTTAAAAAGTAACAGATATTGACTTACATGTAAAAAAAAATAGCAGATACCGTAGTTTATTCAGGTACATAGCTCAAGGGGAAAAGAGCTCAAAAGGAAAAGGCATTTTCTAATTAAAACTGTGTTTCAATTAGGCACATATGAAAAATATGTCCACAGACAAGTGAGAACTCACTGAATATTTTTTATAGTATTATGCTAAGCAGTGTGGCTGCAGTGTTTTAGCTAAAATAACTGCATTTTAAAGAAAACATATTACCAGACTTCATACACAGTCAATCACTTAGAACAACTTTCTGTAAGTAGACAATGGGGTGAAAAAGTCAAGCCCTCACCTGGCATGTTTTCTAGGTTCACTTAGAATTCTTTTATCTGTAAAATTGAATATTATGTTATACATATGCATGCCTGGGAATCTTTCAATATCTCTTTTCTTGGTCTAACAATCTAAAACTTGCTGTATCAGCCAGCAAGTGCATAAGATACTTCTAGCATCTAACATTAGAAAAGATGAAAACAGAATTTCAGGGATCTTAACCAGTGCCACAGACTTTATTTTATTCATTAAATTTGTTAAGTCACCTTATCTTGCCCTAGACAAGATATATAATGGCAGCACCAAGCAAGCCTCCTTGAGGAGAGCATTCCACAAACAGGAAGCCACTGCAGAAAAAGGCTCATTCTTGTGTTGCCACCTTCTGGACCTCTTGTCCAGACATAAGAAACATTCTCAGATGATGATCACAGGGTCCAGGTTGGCTCGTATGGGGAGAGGCAGTCCTTGAGGTATTGCGGTCCTGAGCCATTTAAGGCCTTATAAGTCAAAACCAACACTCTGAATTAGGCCTAGAAACTAACTGGCGCCCAGTGCAGTCAGGCTAGGATTGGTGTTATATGTTCAAACTGTGTTGCCACTGGCTACTGAATTCTACACAAGCTGAAGTTCAGAAGCAGCCCCACATATAATACATTGCAATGATCTAACCTAGAGGTTGCCAGAGCATAAAATTTAGACTACCCCTGTCCCGATAGGGGCGCAGCTGGGCTACCAGCTGAAGCGGATGGAAGGCACTGCTCGCCAGAGGCCACTTGGGTCTCAAGTGACAGCAATAGATCGAGACGTACCTCCAACCTGCAAACCTGCTCCTTCAGAGGGATTGTTTAGGGAAGTTTTTTATGTGTGATGTTTTATTCTGTTTTGAATTTGTTGGGAGCCACCCAGAGTGGCTGGGGAGGCCCAGCCGGATGGGTGGGGGTATTAATAATAATAATAATAATAATAATAATAAGGTAAAGGTAAAGGGGCCCCTGATCATCAGGTCCAGTCGTGTCCGACTCTGGGGTTGCGGCGCTCATCTCGCTCTATAGGCCGAGGGAGCCAGCGTTTGTCCGCAGACAGCTTCCGGGTCATGTGGCCAGCATGACAAAGCTGCTTCTGGCGAACCAGAACAGCACACGGAAACGCCGTTTACCTTCCCGCCGGAGCGGTCCCTATTTATCTACTTGCACTTTGATGTGCTTTCGAACTGCTAGGTGGGCAGGAGCTGGGACCGAGCAACGGGAGCTCACCCCGTTGCAGGGATTCGAACCGCGGACCTTCTGATCAGCAAGCCCTAAACTCTGTGGTTTAACCCACAGCGCCACCTGCGTCCCGTCAATAATAATAATAATAATAATAATAATAATAATAATAATAATAATAATTAATTTCATTACTGTAACTCACTGTAGTTCAGAATCAAGCCTTCATATCATATGAAGGTTCAGCTTGAATTTCCCCTCTTATTGCTGATTACAATTAGTACAGTAATGTGAAATTTTGGCACCTTACACAGTAGGATCACTAGGAAGGACATACAGACTAACATAAAAGTAAGCAGATGTATAATAAACATCAATGTCCTTTACAGTCACTAAAACAACAGACCTTGGCTGTTGAGAAGCTCTGACTCTTCATACTAAAAAAGAAAGACACAATCTAACTGATATTTCAGCAAACCAAGCAAAACGTCTTTATAATCTAAAGTGTAATGGAAAGTAATATATGACATGTCACTCCCCCAACCTTTCCAATCCTAGTTTTATTTGTTTATTAGATTGTGGAAGGCTTTTGTTTTGTTTTTTTACAGGACACCCTTCAGTAAGAAATCATACACATACAAAACTATTAGGATGGAATACAACGACAAAACATAAAAATATCACTATCCATGTATGAACACACATACACAAAGCAGAACATAGGGGAAAAAATCAGCATAAAAATCCAGCAGAGAGCATAAAATAAGCCAACAACAAATGTTGCATTTGGAGAATGAAAACTTCAAAACATTATCTAATACTGTATCTGTAAAGAGCAACAAATGTATATAATTCATGGCCAGGGCTTCTGCCATTCTCTAGATTCAACAAGCTAAAAGTAGTAATGATTAAGTACTATGGAAATTCCATAGTTATTATGACTTGCTCCCTTGCTTTTAATGGGTTACTTTAGCTAGATTGGGCCAGTCTATTGGCTGTATCCAACGCTACAGCTCCAGTGGGGCAAGGAATTTTCATGCAAACAAAGGAACCTTCTTTCCCTCTCCTGCCCTCTGTGCACTCTCAAAATTAGGTTGGGAGACCTTCTGGGGAAGATTTGGGGAGAGGGACAAGGAGAGAAGAGCAAACAGAAGTCCTACCGGTATTGCATCACTGGAACTCTGATGGCACAGCAATGGATACAACCCAATGACTTGATATTTATGTACCAGATACCACTTTTTCAGAACCCATGAAATAATTTATACTCACCCAGAAGTTTGTGACATTCAAGTAATTTGATATCTCACCCGAAAGCCTCTCAATCTCACTTTGAAAGTAAATCAGAATACAAACACAAATTCAAATTCAAATGTTTACATTTAAAAGCCAATCTTTATCATGTGAAGGATGCTAACCAAAATGTTTACATTTAAAAGCCAATCTTTATCATGTGAAGGATGCTAACCAAAATGGTTAGCAAATATAAAATGTGCATTGACAAGATGCTAGCCTAATGGTAGAGGCTGACAGACCACAAGCCCGTGTGTGTGTGATCTTTCTGTTCTGAAATGCACAGAAGTTATATGATGTTGCTCATTGTTAGTGTTATCTCACACAGTTCCATACATTTCCCTGTCACTTATCTTATCACAAAAAATCCAGAGTATTTTTTTGGGGGGGGGGTGACATAGGTGGTTGTTGTGCAAGAATGCTAAATTTACTTCAACTGCACAACCTAAATTTCCAAGTGTATCAAATCATATCCACAAAATAGTGGAAGTTTAGATGCAACCACAGTCTGTTGTTTAAAATGTTGTGTTAACGTATCATGTCTTACTTTTCATATTCTTCTTTCTTTAGGGCCCAATCTAAGAAGAAAGAAAAATATAATTCTGCTCCTTGCAAGTGGCATTTTAGTTGCTGTTTTAAGATAAAAAGTACCCCCCCAACATGGTATTGCAAAAATCACTACAAATGTTGCCCGTTCTCTTACCCACAAACCACCTACTCTTTGAAACCTACTTACTTGTTTGAATATATCTTCATCCTTATCACCTTATTGCCTGTCACAAAATAAAATATGCTGCTTTCCTAAGAATGCTCCTCAATGGGTTTACTTTTGTAAATACATACCTTTTGTTTTATAACGCAGCCGGGAGTTCTAATGTGGAAAATAATTAGAACAGTATTAGATCAAAATATTTACATACTTTTTATCGATTTTAAATATTTTAAGTCACTTCCTTTAAGAGGAAAAACTCACCAAGGCCACATACAACTAAAATACAATACAATAGAACAAAATAAAGGTAAAGGGACCCCTGACTGTTAGGTCCAGTCGTGGACGACTCTGGGGTTGCGGTGCTCATTTTGCTTTATTGGTCAAGGGAGCTGGTGTACAGCTTCCAGGTCATGTGGCCAGCATGACTAAGCCACTTTCTGGTGAACCAGAGCAGCGCACAGAAACACCGTTTACCTTCCCGCCGGAGCAGTACCTATTTATCTACTTGCACTTTGACGTGCTTTCGAACTGCTAGGTTGGCAGAAGCAGGGAAAAATCAACAAGCATACCATCCCACAAAGTACAGTAAATAACTACAACAAAAGCCATCCACAGATCACAACTAAAGAAAAAGCAGACAAAACCAAGTGGATCTGAGGACTTTCCCAAAGTGATCAGCTGAAGTGATCAGCTTTCCTGAAGTGATCAGCTAGTAAATAATTTCAGCAATGTGGGTCACAGCATAAAAACCCTTTCCCTCATGCTTACAAACCTAATTGCTCTCAGAGGTGGGTATGTAAGAATATCAAAATACATGCAGACTGGTATGGGTGGAGGTAAACCTTCAGGTAACTTGGACACAATTCATTTTGGGCTTTAATGCTTAAAACAGAACTCTAAATTGGGCTTCTAAACACACCAGCAATTAGTGCAACTAACACAGTATTGGTATCACATGATCAACATGGTGCATTCTATATCAGCTGAAGTTTCCAAAAAAGCTGCAGTTAGCAAACCAGCCTAAACTGCAAAAAAGCACTCCTGGCTACCACCACCAGCTGAGCTTATCCTGTTAGTGCTGAGTCCAAGAGAACTACCAAACTGCACACTTGGTCTTTAAAGGAGACTGCAACCCCATCAAAGATAAACTGCAAACTTCAATCCAGAGCAGTCAGTTCCACTACCAAAATACCTCCATTGTATCTGGATGCAGCCTAAGGTCAGAGCCAGCTCACCCATGAGGCACCCCTCATGCCCCACTGCTTCTGCCAGCAGCAGAGAAGCGGTGCTGCATTGGAGCCAATTTATGTCGAGATGATGCTATACAACCCAGGTAAGGGATGCTTCGGTGAGGTGGTGTGGCGGCAGTAGGATGGGGAGGCACTTTCAGTTTTGCCTCAAGCAAAATGGGACACGCCTTCCCGCCTCAGGTTGTTTGCCCTCATCCCCACCAAAACCGCTTCCAGAAACCCATTCAAAGAGCTCAGCAGCCTTCCTGGGGTTAGAAGATAGAAATGAAATGCGGAGCTGGGTGTCACCCATATGCTGATGACACTTCAAACCTCCAGATGACTTACTGCAACAGTTAAAAAAGCATCAACCTCGCGGCTCCTCAATGGCCATGGAGTGGAGCAGTCCCCAACACCACCCTTCTATGGCTGCTTATCCAGGAAGGACTGGAAGCAGCATAACATGCATCCTAAATTCAGCCCATATAAACAACTTAGAAGGATGCCATCTTCAATGACTTCAAGTGTTACTGAGAGGTCCAAAAGAACTAAGAGGGTAGCACTTTCTGCATGTATTTGCCAGCAGAAGCATGACCAAATCTGCCTCCCTCCCCAAAGCAGACTGGAAGAATCCAAAACTGCCTAAAGACGAGAAGCCACCACATGCTCCAACATCTTGCCCAAAACCGGCAGATTTGAGATGTAGGATATATTTCCTCCTAGATCAGGGGTTCCAAAACTGTGGTCCATGGACCATCAGTAGTCCACGAGCTTCATTCAGGTGGTATGTGGCATGTTAACTGATTTGTAGTTGAAAACAGTATGTGGCATATTGATTGCATAACATATTCATTTTGATTTTTAATTGATTTTTTTAAAAAAATTCTCATTTTTTGTTGTATTACAATTTGGATTTTATGGAATTCAAATTGTAATACACTAAAATACAATATGTAAGAAATAAAAGCAATTAAAATGCAATTAAAAATCAGATAGCACTTGGCACACTGCATTACAATGGCTACAACAGGCAGAAAAGTCATTAAGTGGTCCACCAAGTACCTCAGCAATTTTCAAGAGGTCTGTTGGGTGGGGGGATTGGGAACTACTCCCTTAGGTCCTATGAACTGTCATAAATTACCTCTGTAGCTAATATTTAATTCAGAACTCAAGCAAGGGATTATTTCTGGCCACCACACCCATGCCATCAAATGGAGTAAAGTTCTGATTGAAACAACCACCTCCAACCCTGGCACTGAAGCATAGGAACAGACTTTAAGCCAGCCATAAATGTATATAAAATGTCAGATAGGTACCGCATTTTTTAGCTTCCTATTTTCTGTTCTCAGAGCATCAATTTCCTGAACCTAAACAAACAAAACAAAAAACACACACAACCAAAACATTATTGTTGCAGTCCAAGTAACATCTCTCAAAGCCCAGGTTTGCTATTCTCAGATAATTGTTGTATTTCCAAAGGCTTTAATGGTTGCTCTTTGCTTTATACATGGAATTTGGCAGTTCCAAACTTGCTTCTGAAATATCACAATTCTGAGAAACATCCAGTGCTTAGGCTTTCAACTGATATATAGGTACATGTGGCCAAGCATGTAGATTATTATTATTATCCTCTTCTTTTTTTGCAGGCACTTAAATATTTTTATTTTTTTAAACTAAATTCTGAAAAAGTTGTGGAATAATTTAGGTTGCAACACTAACCCCACTTACTTGGGAGTTAGCTCCATTTAATTCAACAGGACTGACTTCCCCAACAGTCCAAATTTTACGGCAGCTTTAAAATGTAGCCCATTGACTCTTTACCTCAAGGAAGCCATAGGCAGCTCCAAGGGCTCAGTTTGAGCCAAGACTCATGAGCACACAGTCCTAGACTATGTGATGCAATAATAGTGTCTCAGAGTATACGCCAAACGTATTACGCTAATAATGGAGTAACGGCATGTACAGTAAAAGCCAGTGGGTGAAAGTTCTACATTTTGAAAAGAGATGCAAGTGGGCATTACCAACTATTTCAAAGAAGACACTCTCTAGTTGTATCCAGTGTTACTTTTACTCAGAGTAGACCCGCTGAAATTAACAGACATTATAAACTAAGGCATCTACTCTGAGCAGATACAACACAACACAGGGAAAATTAAAGAGCACCCATAAAATTAAGCATTGCTCCATAAGGCATTCCTTACCTGCATATACAGAGTTTTCATTTTCACGGGCAAGATTTGTTTCATAAGTTACTTACAGATTGGCTGCTGTCCAAAAAGGTGCAGATTTCATGTACAAGCCTCTTTCTCTGGTCCTTGTTTTTTCTTAAATAAAAAAGATCCATTTTTATAATGAATTTTAATTTACATACTATTTAATTTTTAAAAGTCACATCAATCTTTCAAAAGGGAGTACTTACAAAATCTGCAGATAGGTTTCATTTTTCACTAGCATCTGCTCACTATTTTCTATGGTTAAACATGCAGAGATGGTAGGTTATACTATCACAAACAGGTAATTAAAAACAAATATATTTGTGTCTTTACTACTTGCTTACATAAGTTAGTTCATCACTGCATCTGTATATAATACTGAATATATTAACCCCCACTCAGATCTATGAGATAGAGTGGAGTTTACAAGATAAAAACATTTAAGAATATCAGTGAGGGCAAGGTGCTAATAAAGAATTATATTTATGGGAATGGTGGCAAAATGTCACAGAAGGAGGCCAGGATGTTAAGAAATAGTTGCAGAATGTTGATGATTAGCATGATGAGAAATTACTAGCATGCATCAGACCATTTTATGCCAAATACAATTGAAATTCTGAAGTTCTGCTTGCAGAAAATTGTAAAGGGACATGGTCGGTTTGATGCACAAAACTTCCTGTGGGGGGAAGAATGTAATCTATTTGATTAATTTTGTCCTACAGTGATATTTCAGTTTATCGTATCTGCTAGTTTTGGTACTAGTTGCTTTGACATTTTCAAATAATAATACACACACACCTTAGTGATTTTATGGAACCAGGTCATATGGATCATTTTGCAAGTTCCTTTGGAACATGATCATTCAATGTTACATTTATTTCTGTGAAAAATTTATAGACCACCATTAAGAAGAGATTCTAGGGCAGTTTACATACAGAGCACCCTTTCCTTAAATTATCATATCTGGAAGAACCAACACTTGGAATACATTTCCACTCACTATTAGGCTCAATAGATTTTAAAACAGGAAGACAGATTGGAGGATGGACCTTTATAGCTGCAATTAGCCCTCATCTTCAGAGACTGGACAGTTCAGCCCATCATTTGCAGAAGTAGCATGTGGCACAGTCTTAGATTGTTCCACTTCAAAATGCAGGAGAATGACCAAAAATCTGATGATATCCTTGCATAAAGCATACATGTAATGTATTATGGCTAGGCTAAAACTTTGGTCCCTGATGGAGTAGTTTTTCACATGCAGTGAGGTGCGAACATGGGGTATCATTCAAATTTGTATCACAAATGGTTCCGATCAGAATAGACTTTCAGAATGTGCTGTTTCTCCACATTTTGTGAAATTGGGTCATAGGGGTCAAAAGTGTCTGATATTAATTAATTGTGAATGACATTGAGACACCTAGTTATAGTGGCGGAGCTTCATGCTCCAGCACAGGGGGCGGAGAGCAGGCGGGGGCGGGGCTGGCGTGCGTTCTGGGGGCGTGACACACGTTCTGGGGGCATGGCGCACCGCCCGCAGGGGCGTGGCCCGCGTTCTGGGGGCAGGGACAGCTGCAATGGCACCCTATCGGGATCGAGCCACCAGGGGAGGCACGCTCCCATCACTCCCCTCTTCCTACGCCCCTGCCTAGTTAATCACCATTAGCAGACTTGTTATTGTGCGCTGCTGCTGCTGCTGCTGATGTTGTGGTGTTAATAGATCACTGCCATGTTCTAAAGACAATATTATCAGATAGACTTATAATTCCTTATCACACAGTCAAATTTATTTCCTAAAAACTATTGATCATAACAAAAATACAATGTTAGTTGAGGTACATTTTAGCATAACCAGTCCCCAGCACACTGGAACCCATGCTGTAAAATGAAATTTTGTTTAATCTGTTGGGCTCCTAAAGGAAATGTAGAAACCTTATATGTAGTATATCCATCAGCAAGTGCATTTTTTCTTCCTACCATTAAAAAAGGAAATTCTGAAGAAATTGAGAAATATATCCCTAGGACAATTATGCAGGGAGTAATAAATACATAACAGTATTTTCCATCTCTCCCTGGCCACAAATACATAAAGAGGGAAGCTCGGGGTGCCCCGCACACAGTGCGTCTTCCAAATAGGATCTCTTTTACATAAATCCTTCACAATACCTGGTAACAGGCTTAAGGGTTACCCAAGGGGGGCTTTAAAAGATGCCTATAAATGAGAAGATATCACGCACGAAAATAAAATAGCTCTTAAAATTATTGCCAGAGCTGTTAATCAACTAGCAAAACACTCGCCACAGTACAATTCTATATTTATACACTCTTTGCTTGTAGCAGTGGCCCTTCTTATGGTGAATACACATGGAACAACAGATATTATCTGATGGTATCACATTTTGCACTGCAAAAATACCTTCCACCACTGGCACATAACTGGAGTGGAGAAATCAATCACTTTCAGAAAGTAACAGTTCACTATGCATATCTGATCACTTTAGTATCCACCATACTAAAAAGTAGCATTAAATAAGTCTCTCTTACCTTGTTTCTCAAGTAGTGGCATTTTAAAAGAAAAACCTAGAACCAGGAATAAACATGAAGCCATCAGGTCAAACCTGATAAAACACAACCTACAGATAAAGACTATTATTGTTCACACATCTTGCAATCCTTAAAACGCTTGCAAGATGTGCGAGAGCATCAATACCCTAATTTATATATAGACTACTATAATCAAGAAACATTATTAACTGCACTTGGAGAGGTGGGTGGAATAACAACTTTATAACTAATCTGAACAATTGGCAGTGAACAGCAAAGAATAAACTATCTCCACGTACAGAACCCGGATTAGATACCAGATAACATTGTTTCTGTATATGGTGATACAATTACAAAAAGGTCACAGCCCCATGCACTCTGCCAATCAATCTGGAATAAATCCCTCTCCCCTCATTTACAATCACTAATTTCAGTTGTGAACCACCCTGAGATCTACGGATGAAGGGAGGTATACAAATTTCAGAAACAAATAAACCCCCACTTCACCATAAATAAGCATGCATCAAAAGTTAGGGGGAGGAGAGAACATTCCCTTAAGTTTAGTATAATGTTTTGTCACTTATGATAATCATTTCGTTATGTATACTCCACCTACCGGCTGCCTTGGAGGCCTGTTGGCGGGTGGCAAGTTGGGGCTGAAACCTTTTAAATCCATAAAGGTGGAGGTGAATTGAATGAGGCATGATATGCCCTTCTCCCCAGCTCCAGGAAAGTGAGGGGAGAATCATTTCATGTACATCAGGGTGTTCTCTTGTTTTGGGTTTGTG
This sequence comes from Zootoca vivipara, assembly GCF_963506605.1. Lineage (NCBI taxonomy): Eukaryota > Metazoa > Chordata > Lepidosauria > Squamata > Lacertidae > Zootoca > Zootoca vivipara. The sequence continues at coordinate 23,920,091 of NC_083287.1, read as the reverse complement.
TGGGTAAAAATGCAGCCCCATTTAGCCCTAAGGATTTGACACACACCCTGCCTATATTTGAATAAACAAGCCCATATAGAGAAACAGGGCTGGATTTAGGTTTGATGAGGCCCTAAGCTACTGAAGGTAATTATGCCCTTTATATGTCCAGCTGTCCTTTGTCATCAACAAATTGTCGCTGTTTTCTGTGTTGAATATATGCTATATGGTAATTTATGGACCTAATAGGTATCTAAAGCCATTTGCACACAACAGAATATGAATTTTATCAAAGTAATTGTTGAAGTGAAATACAATCAAGTAAATCAAGTAGTATATTAAGCAGTATTTTTTTTGGAGGGGCCAAGAGAGTGGAGCCCTAAACAATAGCTTGTTTAGCTTATACCTAAATCCGGCCCTGTAGAGAAAGATACCAAGAAGGGGAATCCATGCGTTATCATAACAATAATAAATTTCCTCTCACCCTCCATATCCCCCTACCACCCTTTATCTCGAAAGCTCTCTCTCCCTTTCTGAAAGTGTCTTGTACGCCCAGAAAGAAAGAAAAATAAATAAGGGGACCATTAGACGGGAGAGCGTAGATTAGCTGCTGCTGCTGCTGCTGCTGCTGCTATTATTCCCATCCACCCACCCGGCCAGAGTCTCACTCTCTCTTTGCCCCGCCCACCAGCCTCTCAAGCCCGAGGTGCGCATGCGCGCGGGGCGGAGCCGAGCCTGGCAAGCGTTAAACGCCCGTTGGTAGCCGGGCGAGGGAGGGACGCTGGGCTCCAACGGTCGCCCTGTAGCTCACGCGCTGTCATACGTCTGCGCACGCGCAGCAGGGTATCCTAGCTCAGTCTGTGGAGCAAGTCCTATGGCGCTTTACCTCCCACTGAATAGCGTTGGGGATTTTGACTGGTGGATTTGAACGGACTGCGAGTTAGATAACAAATGCCTGAATCACGCGCGCCCTTGGAATTATTACCTTCTTCTTCCCGATTGTTTCTTTTTTTTTTTTTGCGGCGGCGGGGGGGGGGGACTCTTCATATTCAGTTCTCTGTAAAGGAATCACCCCAAAGGAATGTCTCCTTCCATCTCAGAGATACAACCAGTGCTCTTTTTTCCCTTTTAAAAATGTTTAGGAGTACTCTCATTAAGAAAATCGCCATTTTATAGTTCAGATCGGGGAAAATAAATACAGTAAATGGACAAAAGTACAAAGATTCACAAAATGTTTAGGGGTATGCGTCCCGTCCCCCCGGAAAAAAACAACACTTGATACAACCCAATGGGTTCTGTCATTTCAGCATTCCAGGAAGGTTTAGCTAAAGAAATAACTGCAATGGACTGTGATAATAATGGGAGATTTGGTAGAGAGGTTGCTTGTTTTTATATCACTTGGCTGCAAGATGTACTCAAGAAGTCTTAGTTATTAGTACAACAAATCAGAACTTTGTGTCAATTATTTATTTCAGCCACCAGGTGTCATAGTCCAAGAGGCCAATTTACCCAAGTGATATTTACCAACTATTGCAACAGATGGTATTTATTTGCTCATGTATGCAAAAAGTATGAATCCTTGCAGAAAGCTATGGGCATATAGTATAGGGACCACTCCCCAAAGAATTTCAGAAATGATGTATCACAGCTTAACACAATTACGCAGGAGCGGTTTTTCTGTACAAGAACTATTTAAGTGAGAGGGAACAACACTGGAACAGATCTGTATTTTTGTACAACTCAAATTCATCAGAGAATTATTGTGCAGGATGAGTTCCTGATGTATTGTGCCTGTGAGCAATAGACACCACAGGGCACACAAATACAGAGATAATATAGTTGCACCTTTATAATCTTAAGTGGTTACCACCTGCATGTTATGTAGATCAAACAAATTGTTCTTTCATTTCTTGATTGTTCACTTTTATGTTGTGAATTTCAGATAAAATTTGAACAATAGTCCCTGATATATCTTAAAAGATTTGCCTCAGCAGTACTTTGTTAAGAGCCATCTGGCCTCATTCATGTTTTATTAAGAACCATCTGGATCTGTATTTTTCCAACACTTGCTGCCTTAGGGCTTAGTCATAAAAAAGATTTAAAAAAAACACACATCCACTAAACCATTGTTTCATGCATGTTATGTTACCATGAAACTTGACTTCAGTATAAATATTTGCTTTAGATGATGGTGAATGTCAAACAAGCTTCCTTTCCCAGCTCCCCACCCCAATTAAAAACCAACCCAAAATAATCTAGGGCTATTTTTCAACCTAGCTAAAGGCCCCCAGTGAGCGGCACTCTTGAAAATCCATTTGTCAATTTGGCTTTCACTGATTTCTGTTCATTTTAACCTTCACCCTGTATTAACTCCCTGTTTCTGTGTGCATGCATATGACAAGTAGAAAGTTCTATGCACATTTCTTCTAAGTGTGCATGGCAATGTTTGGGATTGGGGTGTGTGGCTTGTCACAAGAGTAGAAAAGGGTGGGACAAAACAGAGACTTTTAGATCTGTCTTTGGGAACCAATAGAAATGCAAGCACTGGAAGATGGGAGATAGCATTGCCCATAATACTGATTGTTGAGAAACAGCCCCGCCCCCAGATTGAAATTAGAATCTCACTTTATCCTTGCTTATATTGGTTGCAATCAGCCCGTGTTAGTTGTGCTTAGCTTCCATTGAAATCAATGGGACTTATCAAGTCATGAATAGCTTGTTCCATTAAACTTGGATGCCATTGAAATCAATGGGACAAATAAGTAATGATTTAACAAACCCTCTTAAATTAAACAGGAATTGAGTTCGTCTGAATCCAGCCCATCATTTCTCAACCAGCCCTTAGAACCACGATCAGCCATCCCACCTGCAACAGTAAGATAGCTTTGTTCACCCCAAGATTTTTCCCTCCCCTTTCCCAGGGAGTCATGGAATTCTTCTTTCTGAGCAATGGTGTTGCTTCTGGGATTCCCAGATTTGTCAACTGTAGCATGCGATGCATAAGGAATCCTAGTGCACTTATATTCTTGCCTTGGAGATGATGAGCAGAGCAGGGATCACTCATTCCTGAGGTCTCCTTGCCTGTCAGCAGTCTATTTCCCCAGAGTTGTTTATCTAAGGAATAAAATGAACAGAAGTGTCTCATTTGAAGGGCCTGCTTATATGGGCCTGCAGACTGAGCAAGTTCTCGTGTGCGTCATATTCAGGCTTTCTTTCCAACTTAATTAAACCTGTGTGCATTCTTATACTCCATGAAATCTGTATCTTTTCTGATCTGTGTTGTGGCATGGGATTTCTATGGCATGTTCTTTCATTTGCTTCATTAATCTGGAGAGCGCGCAGATGTTACAGCAAACCGTTGAGGATTTTTGCCTGGCAAAATGTACAATGGCGATATCCTGGGGCGAGTATAAATAGGATGCATCAGGCTTCCAACTGTCCGCTTGGAAGGCAGACTGCAATGGAATTTTTAAAAACCGCAACACAAAACACCAGGATGTGCGATGGTATTTGAGATGTAAAATTTATTAACATCTAACTAAACTAGTTACAGGGGATCAAATGCATAATATGTTACACAGTAAGATGAGCCAGAACTTTTATAGCAAGTTGATGGTGTAAAAAGAAAAACAAAGAAAACTGGAAGACAATAATATTGCAACAGTGAAAACAACCGTTGTATAATGATACAGTCCATCAGCAGGTTTAAGTAAGTACCTTCCCAATCCAAATGAGATTATCATTTGAATAATGAAATATTTGTAGCAGGTCAAGCGTTCATGTGAAGTAATCTCTGAACAGTAACTTGAAAACCAAAATGTTAAAGAATCAGCCTGTTATGATAACAATTTCACCTAATTTCTACTAAATTAGGAGCTGGAGGAGGCCAGGATTGTTGTTGGGGTGTTTTGTTTTGTTTTTTTGCAAGGAGTCTAACAAGATTGTGTGAAAAAATTCAAAACAGTATTAAAGAATTTGGAAATATATTAATGTGGCAGCTAAATAGGGAGAAAAGTAGAGAAGGTTGATAGCTTTATTGTCCTTAGATTTAGGTGAAAAAATAGTTGCTTTAAGTAAAAAAAGATATGCAGTAACATTAATTATGATTTATTGACAACAGAAAGCTAGTAAATCCTTCAGTATGGAGAGAGACCGTCCAATCCACCTTCTTCACAGCACCCTGAACTGTTATTTTTCTTCTTTCAACTACTTTAGATGGTTTAGAGAATACAAGAAATTCCCTTATATATTTTTTCCAAACAAAAAGAACTTCCACTATTCTGTATATTTATGTAATACAGGGTAATAGTGAACAGAAAAAACTGTAGACCCGTAGAAAAAGCAGCCAACTTTTACTTATCCAATACATCAAATCTGCACCAGCCCCAAACTGAGGAGATTCTGTGCTTGGTACATTTGAACAAAGCATAGAATGAACATGACAAAATAATGACAATGGCGGAACAATTTAATTCAAAAATAAGAGTTGGGATAGATGGATACATGATTGTACCCCACCTGATTGTAGCCATGGTCAGTTAACACACCCCAGACAAGGTTACCAATGATAGGATGCCCTATTTCTCAAAATGGAATCCTCTATTTGAAAGACTGTCAGATTCAAGTCTGTTTTATAGATTTAGGAACCACAAGAAGGGAGAGCAGAGAAGACCTTGAAGTTGCTCATCAATGATTAATACCTGGACAGCAGGATAGCTCACCTGGTCAGTCTTCTCCACTATAAGATGTATTGACTTTCTAATTAAATTATAGTACTTATTTCTAAATTTCAGTGGTGTGGGACCAGTCCAATTACATAACTGGATCCGAAGGGCTAAGACAGCACCAAATGATGTGTGCATGGCTTTGCACCATACTTGAGTATCCTCCCCCAAATATTGGAAAATCAGGCTGCCTAATATCCAGAATTACTATGGTGGTGGTGATTGTTGGCATATTTACCTGCCACGTTTAGCTCTAGTGAGGTGGGCTGATAATTCCTCTTACCATATGCATATACTCAGGAGAATAAGAGGTGATCAGGCTGGAAATATTTAAAAGATCACAAAAATACGTGATTAAACCCTCAATTTCAATTGCTGCATTCATGAGCTCTGCCCTCCTTTGAAAAAGAAAAGCTATGGGTTTTGCAGAAGACTGGATGATATGTGTGTAAAAGGTGAAATTACGGCCCTGTGTCAACGTGATAAAGGTCAGATGAAATGATGCTAAGCTATCTGTCATAAGTGATGCAATGTGTGTGATGAACTGTCCATATGACTGTTTCATCATGCATCCAGTTCCCCATTCTATGTATGTGCAATCGAGAAAACAGTGAAATGAACATGGTGACCCACAGGGTGTGCAAATCTTTCTTTTTAAAAACCAAAACAAAATCTAGCAAACAAAAATTGAAGCAATGCACAGAGCAATGTTCCTTTTTGAATTGGAGCCTAGAGTTCTATCCCAGCATTAACTGACTAATGCATGCATTACGGTAAGCTCTTGGCTCATGAACAATGATTGTATCTATCGGTTTCTTTAAAAGCTGCATTAAATGTTTTGGTTTTTTTAAAACTGCATTTCAACTGTACAAAGCAATAAAAGACAATAGGAAACAAGCTAAGCAGCAGCGACATTTCTGAAAGTGCAAGAAAAAATTAAATACCCAAATCTTAACTGGCTGTTAAGCACGGAATATGATTTATGCCAGAGATGATATACAAATAAATGGATTGTACGTGAAAGAGTGAACCTGTCCAAAAATGGGAAAAATTTGTCTGGAAAATAATTACATTTTTTAAGAAGGAATTGTCCAAAAGAAAATTACAAATTACAAGAAATGTAAATTAGTGCAAATATATATATAATTGTGTGATACTGTCGAATAGTGTGGCTGATTAAAAATTTAGGATTCTTTGAGACGCTGCAAGTAAATTGCTATGTGGATACAAGGGTGTGGGGAAGAAAAGTTATAATAATTGCCATTGCTTTATATGAATGAAAAACTTGGTATGTTATCTCCATATCGATCTAGGGCCCCCAATTCACATTGGGGCTCTAGTATAGGAGGGGGGGCATTACCTCGCTCGCCACAATCCCAATTTGAAACAACAACACCATTGCAGTTAAGGGCACAAATATGGGGTCAACATAGTGCCTAGTTTGACCCTGTGTTTAATGAGGCAGCAAGCAATTGCTGTGCTGAGTGATAGACATGATATTATTGTAATGGATTATCTTATAAATAAATAAATGGAAAAGTTATTAACTGATGTCTGAGGGGTTCCCTCTACCCCCCTTCAGATGGAAAGTTTATGAAGTTTTGCTAAAATTTGGTTTCCCTTCTGCTTAGGCATATATAAATGGAAGAGTTCAGAAGGTCATTAACTTTTTCTATTTTGCCACTCCATCAATGTGCATCTGCAGAACAGACTGGTTAACTATGTTAGCTTTAGTTTTGTATGATGGTGTGCTTGTGCCGTTGCGAATGCTCGTCCTCATGCATCTTGTGTCTATTTAAATTAGTTATGATCTAGTTGTGCGCTATACAGTACGCAGGCAAAACCCTGCCCGAACCTGTTTGCTTATTAGAAGGAACAGCTCTAAACCATTTGGGACAAAATGCTTGTATAGAGCTGCTCCCTTTGCCATAAGTGATTTGGGGCAGCTCACACATGGAAAAGCTCCGTACACATATTCAAATTAATGTATTTTACTTCTGTTCACAGCACTTGGATGCAAGACATGTACTACATACTAAGATGAAGAAAGAATGCTTTACTAATTTACAGAAGGTACCATTCAACACTGTAAACCAGGACCACTCTCCCATCAATTTGTAGGCAATGGACCTGAAAGCTTATAGAAGTATGTGTTTCAGACTAATTTTCTGCACACGCGTTTCCTGTTTATCATGATATTAAATCTGTGATTTAACAAAACAAACAAGACTGCCACCTACATTCCAAAGTGCTGTTTTGTCTACTTTGGATTCCTTCTTCAACATGCTAAATATGCTCATGAAGATATTAGAATACATAGAGAGGATATAGGAAAAACATAACCATTTTAGTGCAAGACAAAAATTTACCTTAAAACACTAAACAGGTAAAGGAAGAGCATATATTCCATACATTGTATCTAAGGCAGATGGTTTTTTTTAATAATACAAGATAATAAATGTGCTGCTCAGAAGAGGTAGAAAATACCGAAATCTTATTTCAGAAAACACCTGTCTCTTAATCACAATTAGTTACTTTGCAAACAGTTAAAAAGGAGGGCTTTTAAAAAAATTGTCTAGCAGGATCTTCTTATTAAAAACAAACCAGAATCGTGAAATAAAGAGTTCATGCTCTGTAAAGATATTGTCAGCCCAAAAGAAAACCATCTTTCTTTTCCATTTGGTCATATATATTTTTTACCCACAAGCTCTGTTTAGGAGTACCACTATATTGCATTTAACCAAATGGTACTTTCTGAGAAAAGGTAGCTGCTCTCAACTAACAGCTTCTCTATTGGATTTTAATATGAATAAAGCCATAGCTAACTTTGGTTGGACTGTGCCTCAAAAGTTCAGTCTACACAGCACGGTTCATATACACACACTGTACAAATCTGGGACATGTTCTACTTGGAACTTCCACTGTGCGAGCCCTGCTGAAGTCTGCATTGGTCCAGCTTCCGTAAAGGTCAACAAGGCATAAGAGAAGTTCCTAGGTGACTGTGCCCATTTGCTTGCTTGTAAGGCAATAGAACCATCAATGCTATTTCTTGGAATAGGTTACCTAATGGAGTAAAAAGAACAGGAGCAATCCAAACCACGAGCAGGTTGAAACAGAAGGGCTAAACAGAGCAGCCCAATGGCCACATCCAGAGCCCAATGGCAGCCAGGGCAGGGACAACGACAATTTTGCTTCCTTACTCTACCAGCTCCAGGCTGGTACAACAGAGAGGCCCAGATTGGGCCCATTTCCACAAGTAACTGGTGGCTGCACCGGCTGAGGATCGAGGGGGTCCTTAGCTGATGCAGCTCTGCTCCTGTTTTGGGGATATATAGCAGCTACTGCCAGCAGGGATTCCACAGGAGGGCCTTCCACTCATCCACAGTCGAGGTGGGTGCAGCTAGCCGCTCCATGGTAGCAGTGCCCAGCACAGCCAGGCAGAACTGGGTGAAGGAACACCTCCATCTCGTCCAACCCCCCTCCAGATTCGTGGCATGCATTGCTCTGCCCATCTCTTCAAAAACAAAGCAAATCCAAACTACAAAATAAGATTCCAAAAAGATCAGTCACTGAGATGGAACCCCAGGCAAGAGACAGAAACACACTCACTCTGACTTTGGTTAGCTTACTGACATCTTGGGGGGTGGGATCAGCTGCCTCCATTCAGTTACTATAGTGCAGCTGAAGGTTCCTGGCCAATACTGTTTATCACAGAACTCAATAAGGCATTAAATCTAAACTTGCATTATCCTTTGGAAAAAAAAATAGTGTTAAAGCTTCTCTCTTCCCCACCCCACCCCCTCTTTCAGAAATAACATTCAACCATCATTTATTAAATATATATGTAAAGAAAATTAGAGTTTTTTTGTACATTCAAATAAATCGTGGTTACTATCAAAATAGCAGAAGACAAACAGAATAACGTAAATGTGCTTGTCAAAAATCTAAATCAAGCAGGAGTCTAGAAGGTTATGGTGAAACGCAGCATTTCCATAATCAGAGAAATAGCAGCTACAATGTCCTTTTCGTATTTCCTCTTTTTTTCACCATAAGACAGCATTATCCACCTTGGAAAAGCCAGGGTTTTTTCTAAGTTCTAGATAAGTTCCATTGCTGAGCCAGGAGTCATCTTCAGATTTCCTGTCAAACAATTAACAGAGCTTTTTTAAAAATTCTCCTGTGAACATGCATGCCTTATGTCACTCAGTGTGGCAGTCATATCCCTCCCACACCCCATTTAATCCTCAGAACCACCCTGCAAAGTAAGGCTAGACATCTAACCAGCTTCAGGTTGAGTGGGGATTTTAACTTGTATTTCCCTGGTCTGAGTCTGACATTTCACACACTCAGTAGTGGCTAATGATTATGCTTCTCTAAAAGTGGTAGCAGTTGGCAGATCAAGCTATATTGCCAAAACTGAACTCCTGGGCTCAGCTGCCACTGGAGATTTCAGAAGCATGGGAACCAGCTGCGAGTGTAACCCTATCCAAGCAAGAGAACCACCAACTTCCCGATCAATTGGACCTTTCACACTGCACACCTTTGCCACATCTGCTTCAGTTGATTAATCTCATTGGATCCCACACTGTATCTCAAATACAGACATACAACACTTCACCTGGAATACTGAAATTAGGTATAGGGTTGTATATGCTGATTATACTTTATCCCAAATCCCTTTCCCCAGAGGTTTCATGTAGATTCTGAAGAGCATAGGGGATAAGACTGAATCTTGTGGCACACCACAGAATAAACCTCACGACGTGGAACAGTAATCCCCTATGATCACCTTCTGATAGCTAGAACTGAAACCACCATCACAGTACAGTGGTACCTTGGAATCCGTTCCGGAAGTCCGTTCGACTTCCAAAACGTTCAGAAACCAAGGCGTGGCTTCCGGTTGGCTGCAGGAAGCTCCTGCAGCCAATCAGAAGCCGAGGAAGCTGCGTCGGACATTCAGGTTCCAAAGAACGTTTGCAAACCGGAACACTCACTTCCGGGTTTCGCGGTGTTTGGGAGCCAAAATGTTCGACTTGCAAAGCATTTGGGATCCAAGGTACAACTGTATGCCCAACTCCTAAACTAGCTAGGCAATTCAAAAAATGCCATCATGTATGGCAGTGATGAGGAACCGATGTTTCTGCAGGAAAAATCCATGAGTTGGATATTGGGAGCTGTGTCCTGGACCTTGAGCTGTTATTCAGCTCCATCAGCAATCAGCCCCAGCCAACATGAATGACTGGAGTTTTAGTCCAACAACATCTAGGGAGCCACAGGATTTCCCATTTATTCCTTGGTTCCTCACTTCTCCCAACATGTTTCCGAGTTAGCTTTCAGCCACCCCACTGCAAGAAAACCATTTCTTTGGTTTTCCTAGCCCATTGTTTCAGCCACAAGACATAAATTAAATTATGGCTTTAGCAATTAGGTAAGTATTCTGAGAAATGAACTAAGAAGCGGGATCTTGTGGATCACTTTCTGTGCCACTCTTCTAGCATATTAGCAGACATTTCAGCAAAGAAATCTGCTATGTTAAAAAAATACCTGAAAAATCTAGGCTGATGCTCCATATTGTTTTCTTCTAGAACTTTCCGCCGCTCTCTCTGTAGCTGCTCAATCCTTTGTTTTTGTATTTCTGCTCCTTCAATATTCCCTTCCTCTAGGAGCCTGCCATAAAGTAACAATAAAAGAACAAAGCATTGTTGGCATTTTATTTTGTGGCTTCCTTAGCTTAGTATCTGCAAACTGTGAAGTAGCTAGAGTTTTTAACCAAGAACCAGATCATTGCCCCAGGCTACAGACTGGGAAAAACAACCAGTGAACTGATTCCAGAACTCAAAAATAATAATAATTGGGGGTAGGGGTGGGGGCAGGGACCCTGACATTTCAGAGGCAGGTAATGATCTCTACTCCCTTTTTGTCCTTCCCAAAAAACTGACCAATAAGAACTCATTTTCCTTGATGATGGGCAAAACACATGAACATCCTGCCTCTGAAGGATGCAAGATAATAAGTGCTGCCTCAGTATGTATTCCACTATAGGAAACTTAATTTTTGTATCCAAAAATAAAATAAAAATACCTTTGGTCTGGTCTAAATCGGGTGTCAGTAGATGGTAACAGAGGCCTAGTGAGCGGGTCCAGTTCATTTAATTCTAATGCAAACTGTGTGAAACCATACCACTGTTCATAATCTTTTGGCATTGGATCTGCAAATAAAAATGTACTTGATTATTTTCTCCAGCTCAAATCTATTCATAAGTTCATGGCTTTAGAGCAATTATTACATACATCATTTCTGTGGCAACACCCCTGTCTCTGAGCTCCCTCCAAGGGATGTTTGCCAGGCAAAAATTGGTTATAGTAATTCAGACATCAAGAGGCCTTTCCACAAGTTTTTAAAATTAACAACAATGGATTTTATGTGTCTCTGTGGTTTTATTCTATGCACTTTTTTTACCCATTTTTATTTTTTGTTTTTCACTCCTGTTTTGTTTTCAACTGCTATGCTTTGGTTTGAAGATAACCCTTAACCATAGATTCAGTTGAACTATTTGCCATTATCTGCATTATCTGCTATGGCCAATGTCTTAGACCTATCTAGACAGTCCTTTTTAGTGAATTATTATGGATTTCTCCATTACAAGACTCCATCCATAGTATATAGCATAGTAAAGAATTATAGTAAAATGTACTTAAACTTAAGATGTGTAGATTGTGGCAGCCAATAGAAGAACATGGGTAGGGAGTGCAAATGCTTTATACGTGTATAAAAATAAAATGGTTGATTGGTCACTAACTTGCTCTCCAGATGTACTTTGGCGAAGATGGTGTTCCGCAGTATATATTCTCATGCCATTTCCCAAAAATACGATGTACTACTTTCCCATTTTTGTCCAAAACATTTCCTTCAATCTCATGTACATTGTGATTCCAGTATTTTGTCTGGAGATAAAATGAGCAAAACCAAAATCACTTTAAAAGGTCAGGGAAAAAATGTGAATTAGCTTGCTCCTATAGATATGCCAAGAAATGACTATGTAAGCTTACAACCTCATGATATTATTCAACATCCTCATTGCCCAGGAAATTCCGTTACTAAACTTACTAACTTTTTAAATTCAATGGCACAGACTCTTGAGAACATCCAAGGTAATTTTAATATTACCTTTACAAAAGTAAGTTTGCAGAGACAGCTGTGGTCATTCAGATTCTTGATTATGATCTCCCCATAGTGTTCTATCCACCGCTGTCCACTTAATATATTATGAATGCAAGATGTCACCTTATTCCATTCATAATGGTCCTTATAGCTAGAAGAAAACAGAGGACTGTGATTTCATGTTGAAATAAAATATTAGTTAATAAAATCAATGGTTTTACTTAAAACGTTCATCTCAAACACCCTGAATATCCAATTTTGATTCCCTTCCAAGACAAGGAAAGACAAAGCAAAGAGAGAAAATATCTCACCAAGATAGAAAACTTGCACTTGGGGATAGCAGATTTATTTATCTTATTTAGCAAAATTTATATACCACTTGAGTCTAAGAAAACCTGGTTTGCAAAAATATAAAACATTACATTTCTCATTAAAAACAGAACAGATATTTTTAAAAATCCAAAAGATTAATAAAATCAACAGAAGCTAAAAAGAGGTAAGACACATGGCTCTGTATTGCCTTTTGAAGCATCTGAATTTTATTGTATTCCTGGAGGAATCCTCCTTAGAATTGACTCATGCTTGTGTCGGTACAGAAGCACAGGGAATGGCAGTGCAAGTGGGCAGTGGGGTTATGATGAAGGTCACAACGTGTTCGCGTGTTGGGGGTTGTGGTACGTGCTGCCCACAAGTTTCTTAGATTTCAATTGTGCACATCCCCTAATCATTACAGTACACTGCCATACACATAATGAAAGGAATAAGCATCACACATGGCATCCACTAGGTGGCACTCTCAGCAAATACGTATTGGGAGTGCTAGCAGAATTTCCCCTTCAGAACTGAACTGCATATGCAACCCCTTATTTTGCATGTAGTTGCTGCCATAAGCTTTAACAACTTTTCAACAGCTGCACAGATCTTCACCATACCAATGAGAAATGGCCTTCCTCAATAAACTTGAATAAAGTGCATTTATAGTTTTCATCAAAATTGGAAAGTAATATATGATACGCCTGTTTAAAAAAGGGTGAATGGTTCAATTTGTAGCCATTTAAAAACTGATAAACCTGTTGCAATTTCTATCAGATCAGTCTGAATTTGCCACATTCAAAAACTTTGATCATGGGATGATAAATTTTAAGCTGTTGAAATTTTTATAAGCTACAGAATGTTGAGCCCATAATGGTAGGACCCCCTTAGTTTTATATACTTTAAATAAAAGTGGTGAAGCATACACTTTCCATGCACCGAAAATGTCCCAGGTTCAGTTCCAGATATTCCTAGCTAAAAGAATTTCTGATAGTAAGTATCTTGTGTACATGTTATGCATATAATTCTCTCTATGGCACCATATGATTTGCTAGGTTACGGAAAGTGGGGAAAAATATGGAGATTTTTGAGCCAAAGGCGTTTTGACAACCCCGGAGCTGTAGAATACAGCCTGCATACAATTACAGAACTTACGCTGGCAAAATTACATGTGTTGTACCAACTGGCACAATTTCCATGGATTTCCCCCAGAATTTGTTTTTCCATCTGATATCTGAAATTAAAAAAAAAACAATTAAAAAATCAGTAATAAACTAAGTACATCCTTAACACCAAAGACATATTGCTATTGTTGAGTTGAATTGTTTACTAAGTGTTATACTTTAAGCCTGAGAGCATCAATAAATGTAAGTTGACAAAGGTATCAAACAGTGGCTGCATTTGAATGTCATGCTAAATCATGGTTTAGTGGTATGTGAGCAATCACACTAAACATGGAGCTCATGGATTCTCTCTCTGCTCCCAGTCACCCACGAGGATGAATTCGGAAGCTTTTGCTTTCACTCTTAGTTAACTACACAGCTTGGTGTATCGTGCAGCCCTGAAACTGTGGCTGATAATAACAATGGTTACTTTAAAACAAGAAGCTTCAGAAACCATGGCTGGAAGCGACTTGTTTGAAATGAATCATAACTAAAGCAAACCACAGCTTGTAAGTCCAGATAACACAACAAACCATGGTTCACCAAAATCTGAACAAGCCACACTGAAGGAGGATAGAGGAGTGCATGAGCCTGAAATTTGCTGCGGCTCATTCACTTTGCACTAAACTACAGTATACGTTTCATTGCATATTTACGGATTTGCAGTCAGATGTAACTCTATAGTGAAATTTCGTATTTCACTACAGTACTGTAACATCACAGCTCCTAAGCTTCAAATGGTGCTCAATAGAATCAGAACAGAACTCAGCCTGGTGACACTTAATTATACTGACTTAAGATGCTTAAAGCAAACATATCATGATTCCTAAATCATGGCAGTTCGTATAACCACAGCATATATGGCTAGATGCTTTAATTTTTCCTCTTTGGAGATTGGAACCGGACTCTTGTTTTATACAACAAAGTCATCGGAAACATTTATGACAAGCAGAGAATACAATACTTCAGTGTCTTAAGTAGTGGAGGTTTCCAGAAGCCTTAAGCATAAGCCAATTGTCCTTGCATTCGTTTCCCTGAGTGCAATCCACTCGGTGCTGTTCAAATGTAAACTCAATAGGGCTTAGTGCGTAGCAGTTTTAAATTGCTTTAAATTCAAATGTTTGGGGAAACGGGCAAGAATTCGTTTTCCTATTGGTTTCTTCAAATAATGTTGTAAAAGCCCATTACAGTGGTACCTCTACTTACGAATAACTCTACTTACGAATGTTTCTACTTACGAACGGAGCTCCGTCCGCCATCTTGGATGAGGTTTAGATAGGATTTTTTCTACTTACGAATTTTTAGATAGGGTTGCTTCGACTTACAAATTTTTTCTCCCAATGCATTCCTATGGGATTCGACTTACCATTTTTTTTGACTTACGAATGTGCATTCGGAACGCATTAAATTCGTAAGTAGAGGTACCACTGTATTACATTGTTTCTGTGTGTGTTTTAAAAGACACACACACACACACACACAAATATTGTAGAGTAGTATTGATACCACAGACCAGTTTCAAGTCTATGGTAGCAAGATGATATCAATTGCATTGTGTGCCCAGCTACAGAGTCCCCTTACCCCGATGCTCCCATCTAGAGAGGGCTAAATGAATGAACACTACAAATGTGATACTCCCGGCCGACTGCGCTGCTGCAAGCAGGGCTGGCCAAGATAAATAGGTGGGAAGTGGACCTGAGTGAAGCCTGCTTCAGCCAGGTCCACTCCCCAAGCCCTGCCTCCCTGAGATGCCGCAGATTGGCTATTGAATCGAGGGTTCTCGTGGGAACCCAAGGGCCCCCGCGCCATACGAGGGGACACAGCAACGGCTGCAAAGATGGCGTCATGCAGCAAGGGGACCTGGGTGGTTCTGCAACCACCACTTACTGGGAAGGCGGTAAGCAGCCATTTCTAAAACAACACCCCCTTCCAAACTGGCTACATCAAGCTGTCACAATTTACAGATGGTTCACTACATCCTAAAGTCCAAGACTGCCAAGAATCTTCACCAACCTTATGTCCTCCAGATGTTCTGGGCTACAACTTCCATCAGCCTCAGCCAGCATCGCTGATGGGAGCTACAGCCCAGAACATCTGGAAGACACCAGGTTGGTGAAGGCTGGTTGAGGTTAGCCAAGGTTGAGGATACATATGTTTGTTATGCCAATGTCTGTGTTTCCCCACAATGCCATACAAACAGATGTTTTGGCAGGGCTAGCACAACACCTGAAGCTGCACTAACATCTGCCACTAACATTTGAGCTTATAGATTTCCTTCACATTCAAGTAAAAACTGGAGAGAATAAGCTAAATAATTACCTTGCCAAAACACAAAGTTATCAGATTCAGCATGACATGCAGATATAGGTGGGTGATGACTGACCTAAGAGGAAGGGAAAAGTTACAGGTTTTTGTTTTTTTAAATGGCTTCCATTTCTCTCTCATGAATTATTGTAATAGTTTCATTTTATTTTAAGCACAGCACTGACCACAAGAGGGAGCTTGTGATAGCAAAGCCAGTGTTGGATATGGATAACGAAACATTTTAAAAAAATGTTTAAAAAACAACAACCCAGAAGAGCGGGTATAAAGCGATTAATACTAATTTGTATTCAGTTCCCATTTGAATGGGAAGTTAATGAGGACTGCTATTTTTAAAAAATAAATAATAAAAACAAATAAATGCCGGTATATAAACTGTCTTAAATCAAGTCACTTGCGAAGAAATAAAACCCCAAAAATAAATTAAATCCTAAAATAAAATAAAATAAAGATGCAGGGAAACACAAATACCAAAAGAAGGTAGCTGAATGTCAGTTTGGTTTCCAGTCAGAGCTATTGTTAAGAGAGTGTTATTTAGTACAGGATAAGGATCAGGCCTGAGAAAAAGCGAAGTATTTCCTGTTGAGTAATAATTTGCCCTTTTGAAGTTCATGTCTGTTTCACCTTAGAGAAATATAGACTGAGAAGTGTTTAATCGGGTTGGAGTGGTTTACGGAAATTTGCTACAGATTTAAATAACAGAAAAGAAACAGTAACATTTCTGCGTTACAAGAAACATCAACCAAGCTCAACAGTTCAAGCTATGTATGCATGCAAAAGTCGACTGAAGCCATTCAGTATAAAAATTAACCTCCTGCCACATAATCAGAACTAGCAAATTTTTCAGCCTGGACCACAACAGAAAAGTAGTACCTGTTCAGCAAAAAACTGAAAGCCTTTATCTTCTCGGATACATTCGTAGGTTTCTCCAAGCACAGGATTAAATGGCTTACTTCCAGCTCTGTAGTAACTAGATGCATAAGCCGATACGGCAAAAGCAGCCACGTATACCTAAAAACAGAAGACATTATATTATGTTGGTCATTAGTAAAGGGGTATGTGTCATGTCTTGCTGCATTTTGATTTTTTTTAAAAAAATGATATATTTTTTGGGAGGGTGTTTTGATCTCACACTGACTCCAGACACCATTTCTCCCTACTTTGCAATTTTAATATTTGCAGATATGTTTCCTGCAATCTGGAACAATATCTTTAGCATGGGAACATGACTCAGTATTTATAGAATGACACTAAAGTTCCTGAATTGCAATAGACTTTAAGGAGAAAACAAAAATTAAATGGCTCTTTTGAACTGAATTCCATTGCAATGAATAAAATGACTACTGGATTTTTATTATGGTTTCATTCTCATTAAAAGCACGATAAGCATCTCCAGACCAATTCATAGAAATAGCAGAGATAGACTCCCATGACAAACCATGTCAAAGCTCCATCGAGGGCAGATGGAGCTGTCAGCGTGAATTTTTCTGAATGGCAGCCAGAATGTTTGCTTCATGCACAGAATGAAAGGGGTGCAAAAACAGATTATTGTGCTTTTCATGGGGGGTCCAGGCACCCTGCAATCGTAACACCAACAAATAGCTTCCAGAAGGCAAATACAAAGAAACAGAGGGAAACTGGTTGGTTATTTTCTAAGGGACAGTTTATACGTTACTGTATCCAACACACTCGGGATTCATCTCGATGGGTGGTGGGATGACGATGAGTGGTCAGAGAGAGAAGAGAGAGCAGACTAGGAAGGGGAGGTGTCGGAAGCTGAAGAGGTAAGCAGGGTTTAGCGAGCTGGGAGAGTCTGTGGCAGAGAGATGTCCAGAATCCAAGGCAGAAGCTGAAGCATGCGAGTGGGAAGAGGGAGGCCAAGAGGAAGAGATGAGTCAGGCTGGTGAAAAGGTATGGGTGTTTCCCCATCCTGCTGTGCCAAGCTCCCCTCACCCCTAGTTTCCCAGGACCAGGAGAGAGATGAAGGGGAAGGAGCAGAGACGGGCACACAGACACAGTCTCAGATTGCTTGGGAAAAGCCCTGGAGAGGAGGGGACAAAGGCAACTGAGGGAAGGCAGGAATCTTCAGTCTCCGCAACTGCTTCATAGGGGCAAGACCTACCGAAGAAGAGTTCCTGTGCTTATCTCCTGTTTCTTCTGCTAAAGCGTTAACTCCACTTACTTGGTGTGATTTACTGCTGGCTGGCTCGCTCCTGACAGCTGATCCACGAACCATTACATGCCTGTGGACATGCAAAAGAGAACTCACTTTCCTTCTAGGGCTGCCGAGGGAGCCTAATTTCCTCTTACCATCCTCTCAAACAGGTTGGGCGTACGTGCCGCTTTATCCAACAACTCGCTGTACTCCAATTCCTCACAGAGACGCTGCAAAGTGTTCAGCGGTTCGTTCAGCTCCACTGGCATGGCCACCTTGGAGAGGTCTTTCCCGATGTTGTTCCGCAAAATGTTCCAGAGGCTGATGTTACTAGTGTTGGGACACGGAGCCGGCAGACACGTCCTCCGCTTGGAATGGCATTCCAAGCTGTCGTCGGGAACACTGTCTAGAAGACAGAGGCCCGGATTAAATTTGCCAACATCCCATGGTTAATATCCACACTTTTGCAGTTGTAGCAAAATGCAAAGAGGCTTCCCTTCAACACAGTCCTGAGAAGGACATAGGTTATGCCGAGACACAATGGCTTGCCTGAGACCAACCAGCAAAGTTTCATAGCTGTGCAGGAATTTGAGACTCCTCAGCTATTGCACCAAATTGGACCTCTATCCCCACCCCACCATCTGTTTCCCTGAAACTGAACTGCACCCCATTTTAAGCAAGTGTTTAATTTTGCCTCAGTTGGGAAGATCATCTCTGTGTATTCAAGTAGGAAATTAGTTTTCAAATTCCAGCACCAACGATGCGCAACATGGGACCAGTGCAGCCAATTGCCAGCCCAGAACCATGGGAAAGAATCCCAAAGGTGCCATGTGTTTTATCAGCTACACTTTTTATAAAACAACAACAACAACAACAACAACACCCTGCCACATTTTAAGCAGGACCTTTTATTCCAGGGAAAGCATATATGTTTGATAGCTCTGGACCGTTCTGTTTGTTTTGCCTCCTTTGTGAAGAAAGAGAAAACAACCACCAGTAACTCTAGTGCATAGGAGCCCAACTCCTAAGGGCTGAGGTCCTTTTGCCCCCCCCCCATAAAATATTTGAGGGGGCTGGGCCTCCCCAAAGTTGGTGAGTATTGCCATTAAAATGTGCCAAGTCTTGTGATCCATCATGTTTGGAGGGGGGAGCGGGCTTACCTGCCCCGCCATATTTGATTGTAGTTGGCACCTCTTGATCAAGTGGAAGGGGAATGAAAGCACCTGGGCCTTGTGTCACAAAAGTGGGTAACTGCTGTTAGGTTTCTATTGCTCTCACTGTGCAGGTCACATGCCTGTGTTATGCATTCCAGCGAAGATTGTTGGAATCACGGGAGCGGATGTTTGCTGTATTCTGTTTGGGTTTGTTTGTTTTTCCTTCGGGCTTCTCTCAGCAAGAGGAGACATGTTTTCTTTTGTTCTGCCTTACGCTTAATAAAGAAGCTTTTAGTACACAACCTCAGCCTGGCTCCGCCTGCGTTTTATCCCTGCTGGGCTCTGAATATGTGCTCAGTGTCTCCAAGACACAAGTCGTAATAAATAGTCGGGAAAGGGCTGTCGGAACTCCCTAGAGCTGCACGCCGCACGCTGATGGGAGAGACGGGCTGGATTTGTTCCTGCATTATGCCTGGGGATCGTTCTTGCCCCCGGCTGACCCGACAACTGCTGCATGCTTATTGGACTAAGGCCTTGGGGCGCAATCCATCCCCACTTAAGTGCTGTGCATTTGGAAGCAATGCCATGGGAGTCAATGGAGCTATGTTCCTCCCCTCCCCACCCTCTTTGGCATTGTGTGCTGCAGCGCATCAGGCCATTACTAGGGATGAAGGATTTGTGTATGATTGTACAGGGATGGGAAAGGGAGGGTAAGAACCTCTGAGCTCTGTGGTTCTTGTTTTTATTCATATTATGTATTTTGTGCATTTATGTTGTGATTTTATGTTGTGAACCACGCTGAGACCTGCGGGTATAGGGTGGTATATTATTATTATTATTATTATTATTATTATTATTATTATTATTATTATTATTCCCTCCATGTACAGGTGGTTTCTCCTACATGGGGAGAGATCACTGTGTGCCATTTCACTGTTGCAAAAACAATCCTTTAAAAGGAAACACAATCCTGAACGCATCTGCACCTTCCTTTCTGCACTACAAGTTTCTGGTAAAGAGAAAGCAGAAACCCCCAGGACAGACCGCAAAGAAATCTGTAACTCCTACCGAGGGTTTGCCTTTCATTCTCTATGTCGTTACTTAGGTTGTCTTCGGAGATGTTATCACTCACATCACTGGCATATGAATCATCATCAGATACCTGAGGTGGAAGGAAATACGCTTTCATTCTGATTAAAAGGAACATGCAGAACACCATCACAGTATTTGTGAAACTGAAAAAGTGGATAAAAAGAGGCCATGAAGTTTGAAACTGATATTGCAACAACCAAACCCTGCTGTTAGGGATTCTACTTGTGTGTGTCAAGAGCAAAACAAAAGCCTAAATACACATCCCTAGATTGCACACGCACACACACCTTTGTAACATTTGTCAGACGGACACAGGGAAAATAATATTTGAACATAAGCTTTCTTTAAAAAACAAAACAAAACAACCTCCATGGTAACATCTATACGCAGCATTTCCTGCAACCCCCTCCTCCCCTCTTTAAAAATCCTTTTTAAACCTAGCAGCGATAAATAATTGTGTATTCTGAAAGGTACATAACATGTCACTTGCTACCCTGGGTTTGCAATTAGTGTGCAAAGATGGTAAAGGTCAAACAGCTTTGAAACAAGCGACATGAGACCATTGCTTCCGACACCGGTGCCCAGACCTCGTTTTCTGAAGAGCTGGCAGACAGCAAGACTTCCTGAGCATCAAAAAACTCGGTGAGCGAATCCGTTATAGACAGCCGACTTTCGTTGGAAAGCTGGTGAACTAGACCCCTGTTCTCGTCGTCCGAGATTTCCTGCAAATGAGAGACGGAAAAGAGCCTTGAGCGAAAGTTTCATTGTTAAATACAGAAGGAGGAGGGGGTTCCCCTTTGTCTACATTGACTGGCAGAGACTCCCAGGGGTCGCATTTCGGACCTTCTGCATTCAAAGTGGAAGAAGACGAAGAAGAGTTTGGATTTGATATCCCACTTTATCACTACCCGAAGGAGTATCAAAGCGGCTAACAATCTCCTTTCCCTTCCTCCCCCACAACAAACACTCTGTGAGGTGAGTGGAGCTGAGAGACTTCAGAAAAGTGTGACTAGCCCAAGGTTACCCAGCAGCTGCATGTGGAGGAGCGGAGACGCGAACCCGGTTCCCCAGATTATGAGTCTGCACGTCCCTTGTGAAAATAAAACAGGACACATGCTCGGTAAAGTGGTAGAGCCCCAACACTTCATCAGATCAGGCTAATTGCTTGGTTTTACAAAACAAAAAGGGGAAAAAAGGGAGGGAGGGAGGGAGTCAGCTCCCATTTTAATCATTTTTTAAAAAACCTTTTCCTCTTGTCCGCCACAGAGAATTTGGCAGGTGTACTATCAATATCCCAACTTGTGTTGACTTGTCGAAATGCAGCATCAGCAAGCATGGCTGATGGTTGGGGATGATGGGAGCTGTAATCCAACAACATTTGCACGGGGAGGGCTACTTCATAATTTCATTTTATACAGACTTGAGGTGGGTAAAATCTGGGCAATCGTTTCGTGCCAATGAAAGGTTCTTTACCCTCCCCCCCCCCCAAAAGGCATCTGTCGGAGGTCCCTTCCAACTCTACAATTCTATGGTGCATTTTATAGATTTTGATTGGGAAGTAAGCAGCACACTTGGCTAATTGAAAGTGACGTCCTTAGCTTATCCACAAGCTTATCTGTAATGTTTCTTTCTATTAAAAAGGCATTTACAATAGTGTTTTCCACTCGACAGCTTTGCTGTTTTAGTTCTGATAATTTGGTCACTTAACTATCAAGAGCTATTTGATGTGTCATGCCTTGGCACTACACATATTATTAAAATAACTCATTAAAGTCCAACTGCACATGGAACACTCGACTCCATGAGCCTTGGCTATATCACTGAAAGTTTTTTGTTGGCTTTCAAGTAAGTTACTAGGATTCTTAGATTTGGCCTTATGCAAGAGAAGCTCAGCATCAATAAGTAAGAAAGTAAATAGGTAAAGGACCCCTAGACAGTTAAGTCCCGTCAAAGGCGACAACTAGGTTGCGGCGCTCATCTCGCTTTCAGGCCGAGGGAGCCGTCGTTTGTCCACAGACAGCTTTCTGGGTCATGTGGCCAGCATGACTTAACAGCTTCTGGCGCAACAGAACACTGTGACGGAAACCAGAGTGCACGGAAACCCTGTTTACCTTCCCGCTGCAGCGGTACCTATTTATCTACTTGCACTGGTGTGCTTTTGAACTGCTAGGTTTACCTTTATCAATAAATACACCATGATGGATCAAAGCATTCATGAAAGGAGAAGAGGTGCTGTTACCAAAGTAGGATGGGTAAAAACATGTTTCTTGTTTGTTTGACAATGTCTAAAGCTTAATATGGTTCTTTTTAATGGAAAAATCAACCAACCAATAGATTTGGTGTAATGCAATACACAGCAGTCACAGCCACTATTACGCCATAGAAAACATCACTACAACTCCTCATTTTCTTCCCTTTCCTCTTCCATTTCTTCAATGTTTGTGACCCAAAGGTTCTGGGGAGGGTATCCATATGTTAGTATAGTCCAGCTGTTAACAAAAAAACAAACACACAACTCCCAATATTAAACCACAGCCCCATCGTGTAAAAAGGTTTCGTGTCCCATTCACTGCTGCCATTTATATCCAGACTCAATGCAAAGAGGCATTCCATGGGGGGGGGGTGAAGGACACCACAAATAGTTGTTGTGAGCTGCTCTATGCTTTATTGCAAGGGTAGGAAGCCTGTGGATCTCCATGTTGCAAGAGTACAACTCCCTTCATCCTTGACTGTAGGCCATGCTGGGGCAGGTGGGAGTTGGAATCCAACTAGATCTGGAGAACCCATAAGCTCCCTACTCCTGCTTTACAACCACTAGAAGAGAGGTCTGGGGTGTAGGCAAGTTAACTTCTCACCAATGGCCTTCCTCAATCTGGTGCTCTCCAGATGTTCTGTACTATTATCAGTCCTAGCCAGAAAGGCCATTGAGCAGGGATGGTGCGAGTTATAGTCCAAAACATCAGGAGGGTTCTAGGTTAGGCAAGACTGGCACAGTGGAACCTCGGTTTTCGAGCATCACAGAAGCCAAAAGATTCAGAACTTGAATGCCGAATACCTGGAAGCAATCGCTTCCGTTTTTGAACGTGCCTCAGAAGTCGAACGGCTTCCGGGGCACATTTTTCATTTCCCCCCATTGACTTTGCAGCTAGCCCATTGCTCCTCAGATTTCGAATGTTTCGGAAGTCAAATGGTCTTCCGGAACGGATTACGTTTGAAAACTGAGGTTCCATTGTATAGGATGAGAAACAAATGACGTAAAGAAGTTGCATTAAATGATCCAGCACTGGGATTCTTTAATGTTTTCTGTGCATCAGACTCAGCTTCTGCACAGCCAATGGTGAGGGGAGACAAAAACAGAGAGGGAAGAAAGGAAGCCTGCAAATAGTAAGAGCTTGTCACTTTATAACTTAGATGGTTAACAGTCCTGAACCAGAAGATTTTACAGAGCTAATGGAGCATCAGCAGACCAATTCTGCCCCACCAGTGGAAGGGAAGCTTCCTTGGCAGATGAAGCTTATTCCCTGAAGCTCTCTGCTTTCAACGGAGCTCAGTGGTGGTTCGCAAGTTAAGCCACTGCCCGATATTCCTCAGGCTTTCAGTTCAAAACTGATGGGAGGCTAAAGTCCTGACACTGCGCCTAAGAACTCTGCGCCGTTCCTGCAGCTCAAGGAAGACAACTAATCTTTAGCAATCAGAAATATATGGTTGTGAAGGATAATTCACCAACAACATTCCATCCAAAACAGATCAATTGCATCTCTTGGAACAGAAAAATCAATGCCTCCTCAAAACCCATTTTGCAAAACCTGGGCTTGGAACATCATATTACAAACTCTAATATAAATGTAATGTCATATGGTTCAGCTGCAAAATGAAATACACCCAGACCAAGGGTGGGCTAACGTTTATCAGCTTCTCTAAAAGTAATTGAGCATTGTCGCTTCAGATGTCTTTTGCAGGCATGCATGATGAAAATAACGGATAAAAAAAAAACCAGCCACTGTTGGTAACATCTTTTAATTCTAAACTGTGAACTCCCACTTCTTCCCCTCCAGCCTCACTTCAACCCCAATACCTAAATACCTAAAGGATCGTCTCTTTTCCTGCTTAGACTCTGTGCTCATCCTCTGGGACACACCCTTTCTGTGTCCCATCTCCAAAATAAGTATGGAGAATGGGTGACTAGAGAATATGCCTTCTCTGTCTTTTCAATGAGCTTCCCAGATAGGGATGCCTGGAGTCTACTTTACTATGATTTCAGTGCCACATAATTATTATTTTTAAGCATCCTGGGCAGCTTCAGTGATATTGTTATTACAGTCACTCAATCCCTGACCTTCCCAGGTAGGGTTGGGAAAGACTCCTGCTGGAGAGCTGCTACCAGCCAGTGTAGACAACAGTTAACTACACAGACCATTGGTCTGACTCTGTATGTGGCAGTTTCCTATGTTAATATGTTTTATCATGCTTCGGTGTATTAAAAATATTGTACACCATTTTGATACTTCTTTTTTTTAATTAAAAAAAGTATAAATTGATATACAAGTCTAATAAATCAAATCACTTGTTCAGAACTGGTGAAGTCTATGCCTATCATCCTGACCAACAATCAAAGTAAGTTCTGGAATTGCTACATGACAACATCACACAGACAGCCTCTAAAAAGTGAGCAACAGTTGTTCTCCTGCCTTTGAACATTCTCCTTTCCTTTGAACATTCACAAACGGCGACTTAAAAAATAAAAATGAAAATGAAACAGTAGCAGAGTTTCTGCAAATGAAGAAGTTAGTGCAAATCCTTCCATCCTTTTAAAACTTTTCATCAGGTTGAGCCCTATTTGCCACGTCTCTTCTCTTCACGCACCTCTCTTATAATTCTTTATGGATAGTGTTGTTTTAACAAGATGTGTTTTTTAAAAAAAGAAAAATATTTTAAAATTTGCACGAAATCAATGAAGCATTTTGGCACGAATCTAAAAAATATAAATTTAAAGAATTAACTCACAGCTAAAATTGTGCCCTTGTGTGTATTTTTACCCCCCCCCCCAATATGGTTAAAAGGTAAAGGGTCCAGTCGCGGACGACTCTGGGGTTGTGGTGCTCATCTTGCTTTACTGGCCGAGGGAGCCGGCGTACAGCTTCCAGGTCATGCAAACCAGAGCAGAGCACGGATACGCCGTTTACCTTACAAGAAGAAGAAGAAGAAGAAGAAGAAGAAGAAGAAGAAGAAGAAGAAGAAGAAGAAGAAGAAGAAGTAGTAGTTTGGATTTGATATCCTGCTTTATCACTACCCAAAGGAGTCTCAAAGCGGCTAACATTCTCCTTTCTCTTCCTCCCCCACAACAAACACTCTGTGAGGTGAGTGAGGCTGAGAGACTTCAAAGAAGTGTGACGAGCCCAAGGTCACCCAGCAGCTGCATGTGGAGGAGCGGAGACGCGAACCCGGTTCCCCAGATTAAGAGTCTACCGCTCTTAACCACTACACCACACTGGCTCCCCAGTGGTACCTATTTATCTACTTGCACTTTCGTGCTTTTGAACTGCTAGGTTGGCAGGAGCTGGGACCGAGCAATGGGAGCTCACCCCGTTGTGGGGAATCGAACCGCCAACCTTCTGATTGGCAAGCCCTAGGCTCTGTGGTTTAACCCACAGCGCCACCCGCATCCCATATGGTTATGTTATGCCTATTACTGTGGACAGAACGTAGTGGGGGTGTAAGAACACACAAAGCGTGATATTCAGAGTGTGGGAAAGATGCTCATGGGAAGCCCACAAGGTTCACCTGAGCACAATGGTAATCCCATCCCGTGCCATTTCCAGCAACTAGCATTCAAAGACATCCTGCCTGTGGAGGTACACCTTAGCAAACTATTGCTAGCAGCCATTAGGGCTAGCCCCATTGATAGCTTTGTCCTCCATGAATTTGTCTAAGCCTCTCTTAAAACCATCTATCTAAGTTGGCGGCTGTCGCAGCCCTTGAATGCATTCTCTGCTGCCTCTTGTGATTGCGGTGTTACTGTAAGTCTCTGTGTTATCAGTGAAAAAAGTACATAGGAAGCACTACTGGCCCAGCACTATGTGCAAACAAGGCCATTAATTTTCGATCTTTCCTCCCTTCCAAGTCGTAACACTGTACGTTCCAGAGTTTAATCATGAGGTGCTCACTGGCACCACCTGTTTACTCAAAATGTCAATCAGTGTTAAATCAGCCTACCAATTTCTATCTGGCTCCTCAAAAATTATTACATATGATCAGACTAAGTTCTTGCGCTAGTCAAAATTTAGAAAGTGTGTTGTAAGTAACACAGCCCTGCTTCCCTCATATTAAAATAGCCACCATCTACCTGCTACGATTTATAAATATATTTCTGTTCAGCTTGATGGAAATCGCAGTGGCAAGTGCCAAAAAGACATTCAAGCAAAGAGGTAAAATTGGCTACTGGCAGGGAGACTCTGCAGCTCCAGTGATGCTTTGCGATTTCACCTTATTCTTCCAAAACCTGGCATGGTGGTGGCACATTGGCATATTATAGCACTTTCTTTTTCAGTAGCTTTTGAGAGATGTGTTTTTCAGGCTGATGAGCAGTGTTGAAATATTCTACTTTGGCTATTTACAAAACAGAATGCAAGTCGTGTCTCATGACACGTGGGGTGTGTGTGAGAGAGAGAGAGCGTGCGCAAAAGCTGTAATGGAAGGAACTATAGAAAACTAGTTAGAGACACAAAACTGTTCAGCGACACCAAAGAAAATGACAGGACAACTTTTGCTAACAAAATTCTAGCAGCGGAAGGGCAACAACTACTAGGCTGTCAGCAAAAAGCACTAAAAACATGCTTGGAAATAAAGCTGTTCTATGGGAAGTATGCACAATAATTCATGTCACAACAGATGAGTCATAAGCACAGGAAAAGGAGCAGCTGAATAGGGTGGGAAAAGAAGCAAGGCATTGGTTGGGCTGAGGTGGGTGGGTGGGGAGATGCAGCAAGCAGCTTTGCAGAAGGACAGGGAATCCATACCCACCTTTGCCAAACCAGGGCAGAAAAATCTATACCCACCTTTGCCAAATCAGGGCTGGATTTTGCATTAGCTGCTGAATCAAGAAGCACAGATTCGGCATGTATTCTGCGTAACCGGTCTTTAAGATCTGTGTTTTGTGCTATGGCCTGAAATGTTTAAGACAAAAAAAAAGTACATTTGGGCTATTAAGGTGTCTCAGCTGATCTTATATGGTTGCCTTTATGGTTCAAAACACAGATAGTCTAGTGCTCTAAAGATATTTGAAAGGCAAAAAAAACCCAACCCCACATGTTTCTTTATGGCTCTTTTTGCACCGTCAATTAATTCAAAGAGTTTCTCCTTTCCTCTAAAGTAAAGAGCAGATTTAGGTGACGGGGAGTTGCACTTTAGTTGCTTAGAAACTTACTGTGCTACATATTTTATACTAATTTCTAGAAACAAAAGGTGCGGTTAACATTGGGCTTAAATGAAACTACAGTGGTGCCTCGACTTACGAATTTAATCCGTTCCGAAGGCACCTTCGTAGGTCGAAAAATTCGTAAGTCGAAAAGCGCCATTGGAAACGCGATTTCCTATAGGAATGCACTGGAAACGGAAAAATTCGTAAGTCGAAGCAACCCTATCTAAAAATTCGTAAGTCGAAAAAACTCTATCTAAAACCGCCGCGGTTTCCGTTCGGATGTCGAGAAATTAGTAAGCGTGCGGCCATTTGCCCCATTCGTAAGTTGAAAAATTCGGTTGTTGAGTTGTTCGTAAGTCGAGGTACCACTGTATTGTACTCCTATTGCACACTGTAACATTTAAAGTGGTTATTGTGTGCCCTGCCTCACCTGAAGACACTGAAGTTCGCCTTTGGAACGTACAAAGGTAGAAGACATAGCAAGTGACTTCAGATAAGCCCTTCATTAGATACAGTGGTACCTCTACTTACGAATTTAATGTGTTCCGAACACACATTTGTAAGTCGAAAAAATTTGTAAGTCGAATCCCATAGGAATGCATTGGGAGAAAAAATTCGTAAGTCGAAGCAACCCTATCTAAAAATTTGTAAGTAGAAAAAATCCTATCTAAACCGCATCCAAGATGGCAGACGGAGCTCCATTTGTAAGTAGAAAAATTCGTAAGTAGAGTTATTTGTAAGTAGAGGTACCACTGTACTTGGTAAAAAAAATAATGTTATTTTTTGGGTTATATCTTCGTCTCAAACCATTGCAACACCCATTTCCTCACATTCCTTTGGCTTCCTTAGAACGGAATACTGTATGACTAACTACTTTGGAATTTACATTGGTTAATTATGTTCTACACAGGGTTCTCTGTTGCAGATCACCATGCACCAAATAACTAAACATCTACCAGTGAGCACTTACTGTGCTTTGCGTTAGAAAACTATAATGGGCATTATTGCGTCTAGGTGAAAATGTCACTTACAAGGTGACATTTCTCCTGTCAATCTTCAAATTTAGACCAGTTAAAGGGGACGGGAGAAGACAGCATGTTAAAAGTGTAAGGCCTACTAAGTATAAACCAGCCCTGCTTCTATAGAAAAGTTCTAGTGGCAGTGGCATGTAGCCAAACCCATTACAAAAGCCCGTGAAAGACAGGGAAAGCACTCTCAGATGGTAATAAGGAACTGACATTAAAATTGATTTATGAATAACCAGGGCAAGATCAAACATGCCTCTTCAGCAAGTGGGAGTAAACACTTGCTTTCCTCAAACAAGAATATGTTTTTAGGGCAAGTGTGATGAATCACTTGAGAATTTATATTTTTAAATTATTCTACTTAGCTATTTTTTTAAAAGACATATTTTGAATGAAACTTAGGGCTCACCCACACTTCTGCTTGTCAAGCTCTGGACAAGTAGCATTAACTCAGTTGGTTAAGAGCATGGTGCTAATAATGCCAAGGTTGTGGGTTTGACCCCCATATGGGGCAGCTGCATACTCCTGCATTGCAGGGGGTTGGACTAGATGATCCTCGGGGTACCTTTCTACTCTATGATTCTATGAATGGCAGCCAATGTAGTTCCATGAGCGGCTGCAAGCGGTTTTGCCTTTGCCCTGCCGCTTTTGCCCCCGAAAGCCTGCTCTTTATAGTGCTAAATCCACAGAAAACCTGGTTGCCATTTGCTTCAATTCCACAAAAAACCACGGGTTTCCCCAGGGAGAAGCGGTGGGGCAACCAGAAGTGTGGATTCTGAAATGCACTTGCAAATGCCATGAATTCCTTCCAACTCTATGATTCTATGAAACTTCTATGGATGGGACTTTGTCCCCAGAATAACAAATGTCCTGAGATCTTCAGAGCTTGGACGGTATCTCAACTTGATGGAAAAGTTGAAAACATCTGAATTTTCCAAGTGTCTATGTCCGCCCCTCCTTTATTGATAAAATCAGGTGAGGCAAAAATGGGTTAATTAAGACTTCTGCTCTGATCTTTAGGGGGTCATTTCTAGCACAATCCCAAATGCATCTAGATAAAAAAAGGTACCAGTTCCCTTTAGGCTTGGAGCCTAACTGTAATATCAAGTTGTTGTTGTTTTAAAAAATAAGCCCAATCCCTGGATTTTCATTGGTACTCCAGTGCATGAGGAGGTAAAGTTTAATCCTACTTGATGAAAAGTGACCCACATGCTGCAAGAGGCAATGGAAAAAACTCCCATTGGCACTAGGAAGACTTTCCCCCTTCAGACTCACTGCCGCAACAGGATCACATCGGCAGGGTCCTGGCTGGGGAGAGAAGGGTTAAACCTTTTCTACCTGGGCAATAAAACAACCTGTTGTGGCTGCAAGTCATGCTATTAACCAATGTGCAGTCCTAAAATCCCCTGGGCTCTCAAGTTGGTCAGTTTAGGACTTGACAACCTTAAATGGCCCATTAATGTGGTTTAATCTATATTCAGCTACAGACTAATCTTAGCTCAGGGGAAATGTGTCAGGGGTTGGATCCCAGGGGTTGAGTCAAATGTGGGCATTTCTCACACTCACAAGCACCATCCCTATCAACCTGTCTCAACAAGAACACCCCCTTGACCCACCATCTATTCCCGTGGTTCCCAATGTGGGGCACATGCCCCGCAGGGGGGCAATTTGATTTTTTTGGGGGGGGGGGCAATTCGAGAATGAGTTATTAACAGTTAATGGCCTTTTAGGCCTCCTCCACGTGAATAGGAGTTCACTTTTTGAATAATAATTATATGTCACTGGGAGGACGACGATGACAGGATTTTAGAGATGCTTAGGTGGGGCATGGCCAAAAAAAGGTTGGGAATCCTTGATCTACTCAGTCTCCTTTATGTACAAATACACAATTCTCTGTCTGTCTGTTTGTCTGTCTGTCTGTCTGTGCATCTATCCATCCATCCATCCATCTAACCAACTAGCCAACTGTAATGGTGTTGTTGTGGCTACTCTCGAGTAAAGATGCCCAAGTCCGTGCTTGTCTTTAACGGTTTTATTGTGCATAATATTTACAGTGCAGAGATAACAGAATCCAGGAGTGGACGTTTCCTGTTATGTGACCAGCATAAGAGCTTGGGCACCCCGAAACGCCTCCTCCCGACCTTACGTTTGGTGGCGCGCCTTAATTCGGGCGCCGGAAGGGGCTGCGTATTCCCCTCTACCTGCTGGTCAAGGCATTGCAAGGGCTCTCCCACATCACTGAGCCTTGCTTCCTCCATCCCACTAACTTCCTCATTCCTCCCCTCTGACCCGCTGCTGCTGCTGCTTTCACTGGGCGAAGTGCTGGTCAGCAGGAGTGGGGGAAACCTCCCTGTAGGAAGGTCCCCTGACACCATCCATACCTACTTACCTAAACACACAAAATACACACACTCCAATTGGGGTTTTTTCACCAATGCACATAACAGATGCCTGATCCAGAATGATTTGAATTGAAAGGAACTGAGCTGTGGGATCTCTTTGCATCGATGGGGTTGTTTTTTGGACAATGCAAATCAGCAGGCGTGGGGCCCCCTAATCTGGACTGAGATCCTAGCTGAGGGGAAAGGTTTAGAGCCCTTGTATCAGCCACCTCAGCTTCCCAATCCACATCAGGGCTCTGTATACCTGAAGGAGCGTCTCCACCCCCATCGTTCTGCCCGGACACTGAGGTCCAGCTCCGAGGGCCTTCTGGCGGTTCCCTCATTACGAGAAGCCAAGTTACAGGGAACCAGGCAGAGGGCCTTCTCGGTAGTGGCACCCACCCTGTGGAATGCCCTCCCACTAGAGGTCAAAGAGAACAATTACCAGACCTTTAGAAGGCATCTCAAGGCAGCCCTGTTTAGGGAAGCTTTTAATGTTTGATGGATTTCTGTATTTTAGAATTTCTGTTTTTTTAGAAGCCGCCCAGAGTGGCTGGGGGAACCCGGCCAGATGGGCGGGGTATAAATAATAATAATATATTATTATTATTATTATTATTATTATTATTATTATTATTATTCCTTTCTCTCAGTAGCCCAAAGGTAGTTGAGTCCTGGTGGCTGGATGGAAAGCATTCCGCTCAGGGGTCAGAGCAGGGGTTCCCAAACTAAGGCCCGGGGGCCGGATGCGGCCCAATCGCCTTCTAAATCCGGCCCGCGGACGGTCCGGGAATCAGCATGTTTTTACATGAGTAGAATGTGTCCTTTTATTTACAATGCATCTCTGGGTTATTTGTGGGGCCTGCCTGGTATTTTAACTTGAGTAGAATGTGTCCTTTTATTTAAAATGCATCTCTGGGTTATTTGTGGGACATTGGAATTCATTCATTTTTTTCCCTTCAAAATATAGTCCGGCCCCCCACAAGGTCTGAGGGACAGTGGACCGGCCCCCTGCTGAAAAAGTTTGCTGACCCCTGGGTCAGAGGATCCCCGCCCTGTCTCCATATTTTATTTTATTTTTGAGATAGTTGAGAGATGCTCCATACTCTTCTCAAGATAATAAAATTCCACTCTTTCGCCCACTCTGTCTCATGTCCCATCTTTAGGCATTTTTACATATACAGAACGAAATTTCAAAGCAACTCGATGTTGCCATTAAAGAAGCGGCAAAGGAAAATGCCATGGCATTTGTTGTTTCAGGCTTTTAATAACCTTAGATGTCAACAAGAAGCTATGAATGTGGAGGCAATGCTGAAGCCCTCCTTTAACACTTGTAAATCAAGATACCGCATTCTTCTATCAATACCCGCCCCCTGCCCCCCAGACACAGACAATTTAAAATACGTTTTAAAATCTGTCAAAACTGTCCAGCAGTAAACAGGGGCTTTGGCTCCCTGGCTGGTGCCAGTTCTATTTACTGAATGTGATAGTTCTTTGGGGAGAAATAGCTTGAAGTACACCTAACATTTACCAGAGTATTAGAATTATTGAGCGCCCAACATGAAACCCAACACACTCCATTTCCCTGAGCAAAATCACAGCCCTTCCTTCTGTGGCCTTCGAAACCAGTCAGTAGTTAAGGGGGATGGGTCTCCTTCCCTACCCGGGTAATCCAAGCATCCATTTCTCATCAGGCATCAAATCTTTCCTATGTGGCTGGGAATAACGCCAGAGGACCACTTTCATTAACTGCTTTTGAATTGTATCCTCTCCTTCCTGGGGGGCATTTGGCAGGGCCAACCGTGTTTACACCTTTTTTTTGCCAAGCACTTCTTCCTCCCTAGCATTTCCTGGAGACGTTTAGCTATAGTCACTATTTCTTCTAAGAATACATCCAGGTGTTTCAAGGCCATTTCTTGTCTGTGACTTGTCAGACAAAAAACACTGCCTGCAGATTTACATGGCCAAAAAACAAGCTGCAATATGGCGCATTCAGCAGCTTGAAACAGTATTCTAAGGCCTGTTTCGGACTCCCAAACCATTTCGGAGGTAAGCCATTGTTTACGGTAACTGATCTGGCCGTACTGACTAGCTGTAGCTACTATGAACCAAGGAGAAAGGAGAGAATTGGAGTGCACTTTGCATATGTTTGTGTGCAGGGTAGTTTCCAGTTACTACTCTCTCAATAATCACAGACTTTGTTTGTGAAAGAGTAAGAGAAGGAAGAATATAAATGCTCTTTTCTGAGATAAGAAAGAAAAAGGAAGGTGCTCACCTTCCCTCCCAATATGTTTGGACAGAGAAAAACAAACCAACAAAATCTGCTTGACCGAGTGTCTTAAATAGACAGCACCAAACACCAAGTCTTAAAACATTCAGGAAAAACATGTGGTATGAAACAATATTTTCTGGTAGTACTTCATCACTGTGCCTCGTGGCTATGAATCCTGCTAAGTTACATGACGTGTTGCAGGAAAAAATGCCTGCCGTATTGCTTCATAACACTGCCTGAACTCATTTTTCTTGTACAGAAAGGGGCAGGAGAGGAAATAACTCCAGAGCATGTCTGACTGCAACAAATGGCAGGGAAGAGAGTGATAACTGCTCGGGGTTTGAAATCCACCCATACCTTGTGCCTGCTTTGTTGTCCAGAGAATAGTCTCACCTCACCTCACTAGTTGTCCTACTAGGGCCTAGGGCAAATCATATCTAGTTCCACACTCACTGTTGCTCCTCTCTGCAGATATAATGTCCCTGATCTTGGAAGCTTAATTTAGCTATTATGGCTGATAGAATCTACCTATGGGTGGAACTTTAGTAGAGAAGCTTTTGATAAGATGGAGCAGAAAGAAGTTTCTTAAGAAGTCTGTGTGGGACTTGTAGCATTCCTGCTTTGGGGGAGAAACCATCTGCCACTGACAACCCCTGTGCATTTTTGCTGGTTCAGGCACAAATGCCAGCTTGCCAAGGCTGGGCAGAGCTGAAAGGAGAAACAGGCAGCTGAAAGGCTGTGCTTCCAACAGAGTTCCGTAAAATATGGCTGAATAGTTTGGCACTCAGCCTGAGTTTTTATTCTATGGAAAACCCCCGAACACACATTTAAAGCTCTTCACAAAAGCCAAGGTATTGCATCCAGAACAAGAATGTACAGTACAGCAATCAAGAGCTGCAGGATGCAGAATATTTAAGCCAGACAAATGGGACGAAGCATTAGCGCGGGGTTACTTTGCCGTGGGATTTAATGGTACTGTGTTTTTAAATGATTTTATAATTCGATTTCGTGGGACCTTTGAAGAACAGTAATCTTCCCATACATAACACTTTTATGCACTCTACGGCTGTTTTTATTCTAGAAAGCGAGTAAAATTTTAACGTTGCTTGTTGCCATTTCCTCATCCATCTTTACAAAAGTCCATGGCTAAAATGGCTAAGAAACTGAACTTGAACTAGTGCTTGGAAGTGATGCCCTCCGATTCATGCCTGGCCTATACAGTAAATGCAAGCTACATAAAGAGGGAATAAGAGTCATGAAGTGGTAAATGGAAAGCATACCTTCAGATAGGGAGTGCTATTTTTAAATAAATATTCTTCTCTGCACAACCATTTCCGAGCAAGTATAAAACTAGAGGACTGGTCTAGAACCCCTTTCCCTGATGTACTTGGTTTTTTATTTGCTTCAGTGACATACCTAAGGGGAGCATGAAAAAGGGCCCACCCCCTTCAAGCTGGATCCTGGATCTACAGGATCCTACCAGTTCATCCTGCTCCACACAGAGCCCTAAGGTACAGATAAAGCCAAATGCTTGCAACCTTGAAAGTGTTCAGAAAGCAACTGTCAAATGAGCAGTAGCTGCCACTCTGCATCTACTCCAGCTGAATATGCGTTTCTGTCAAGCTAACCGGTCCTTGATTCATTCCTGCCTTCCAACTACAAGTGCACGCCATATGTTCTAACCTAGGAGAGCAGCAGATGCCTTTCTTTCCCCTGTCAAAGCTAACAACCCTTAACCTGATGACTCACATCACAGACAGCCCAAGCAGAAGGTATTCTACAGCCAAACTTCACTGCTAATCACTTTGAGATGCCTCCTGGGAAGAAAGCCATGCATGTAATAAAAATACATAAAATGGTAAGTCATCTTCTCATATTCCCCAGGTCTCAGGCTGGTTTCCAAAGCAGGACCTAAGCTGTAAGCCAACATGGTAGGTTTGCCAAGAGAACAGAGCAAGGAGAGCAGGTGAATGCTAGAATGTCATTGAGCATCTAAGGAAGAAGAGTAATCTGGTTTTAAGGTCCAGGTTGTCTAGTGGCAGTAGCATCAAGTTAGCAAAAACCTTGTCTGATTTTGTTATCACAAAAAGAAAGAAAGTGTGAAATGCATTCTACCCAACACAGAGCACTGCAGACAGGGAACATACTAGATGTTCCAGTGATGAGTTGTAGTTGTTGTTTTTTAGAATAAAAATAAAAAAAATCTTCACAATAAAAGTAAAACAGCCTTTTAAAAATGAACTACACCTACATGGGCTTTGAGAAATACTCAGTTTAATCTGTTGCTGACTAATTCCCCACCATTTCTAAAAACTAATTTATAGGTACTGAGTAAGTTTATTGATATTTATACAATGCCCACATTTTGCTTGCCTAGAGTCTTTGAGTTATAGGGGGCCTCTAGTGCTCAATGCAGAAAATCCAGAGTTTGAGTATCCTCCATAATGCAGCCTCTGCATGAAGACTGTGGAAGAGTGAGCAAGAGCCATGGGCCCTATTGCCGAACTGCATCTGTCAAGTAAGAAACTAATGCTGAAAAATCCATCACTGATACCAGGGAGAAGGAGAACTCTGAGCCTAAACCTCCACTTGCTTTGCAGCTATACTCAATGGTGAGAAAGGCTTTGGGAGTAAACCCCGAGGAAAAATCCCTACCCACTGCCTTGTGGGATATTTTGGGGAGAAGAAAGGGTTAAGGAGTAAACCCTACACAAATCTGGAGTGGAGTCCCTAAGGCAGTTGGATGGCACCTTGTACATCTCCTTCTTCCAACTCCTGTAGCCACGATGACGCCAAATGCATTGCTAAGCTTTCCTTTGGCCCACAAGCGAAGCCGGAGTGGGTGGGTCTTGCCATCTGGACAACCCAGGACCTCCATACACTCTGCCCAGGCTTGTGCTCACTTCAGTGCTCCTAACACAGCAGAAGCAATGCTGGAGGCAGCAGTTATGAATAACTGGTCTCTGCAGCCACAACAGGCGCTGTGATTCTCCAGCAGTTTAACTTCACCCCTGGAGGTGCACTCTATTGTCTCTCGAGACAGATGGATTCCAACAACGGACACACTTGGTTTGGTCTACTTTACCCCCCCCCCAAAAAAAAATCTCCCTATGTGTATATATTACAATATATGTGTATTATAAAGCCGCCTTGAGTTCTGTCACCTGATCCCATGGCCCAGAAAAACAGCAGACTCAACCAAGAAGCAGAACATAAACCAGAGCTATGCAGATAGTTCTCAGTATCTCTCAATGAACTATATAAAGCAAAGAAAAAAGGGCTAAAATCCGAGCCACAGTTAAGTGTGTTGGGAACACACTCTGGACATAATCAGATTCATCTCTCAAGTAGCCCTTACTGTTGCTTTCAACTGCTCTACTTCTCATTCCGCCATGTAGCAGAATGGCTATCATTCATTCCCATGGGGGAAAAGGAAACACTTGGGACGCAACATTGCTGAAAATGCAAGACCTGCTCACACGATGCGTACAAGAGTCTTTCCAAACCTGGTGCTCTCAAGTTGTTTTGGACCACAACTCTCATGATCCTCAACCATTAGCTGTGCTGGCATGATTATTGGTCCAAAATAACTCAAGGACCACAAGTTGGGGAAGGTTGGTTTAGGGGTTTGCAACATAAATCTGTATGTGCAGCACACAGACAAACATAGCATCTCCTTTGAACACCCCTTAGACATACAAGGTTGTTCATATGCAACCTGGCATTCTAATGACTGACAACTCATGACCGAAAGAAATGAATATGCACACATCAAAAGGTTCAGGACACGAAAGGCTCCTCATGCATTCGATGGATCATTTCAGTGAGTTGTAAACACAGGCAAAGATCAAACGAGATAAGCAAGTGATTTATGAGGCATGCCTCTGAACATCAGAGCAATCCATGTGGGTCACTTACAGATGATAAGGCATTCTTCAGTCCAGCTATTTGCGCAGATGGAGATGAGGCCGAATCATGTTCAAACATCTGCTGCAGCTTCTCTCTCTCCGTCGAGATTGCACTGAAAGCCGACTTTAAGGTGAAGTACACTGTAGAAAATAGTCAAAGTTACAGAAACAACACAACCGCAAGGGCAAAATGTGTGCAGAAGAGCAGCTGGAGAGACAAACACAGCATGGCAAAAAGCAAGAATTGAAACATTTCTGTTGCTGATTACATAAATACTAAGCAATGTGCTTTGCAAGATTTTAATGTAAAAGGGGGGGGATACAGATTCATAAAATAAACACACACACAAAATCCACAATGTAATGCAACTGTGGGCAATGATTATGATTATTTGCTCAAGACCAGATAAGCCTTGTATTTAATTACTCACTTGGCAGCTTTAATGAATTTCATGCAGGTGAGTGAGCAGGCTGGCAGAGAAGCAGCAAATCGCTCCACCCCACCAGCCTGTTCCCTCTGTGGTCAATATGGAAATGCAAGAGCTGACACAAGAGACAGAGCAATCCATCCCTCCTTTGCCTGCGCAATTGGTAGCTCAAGTTTCCATGCTGGCTAGAGAAGAGATGGTTTTCCGTCTTCTATGAACAGTATGGAAATGCAACCTACTATTTATTTATCTTGCTGCTTTGCACAATTCTAGGAACAGCGGGAAATCCACAATTAAAAAACCTCAGAATGTACCGTGTTTCTCCAAAAATAAGACACTTATTATATTTATTTTTTCTCAAAAAAACGCACTATGGCTTATTTTCAGGGGATGTCTTATTCTTTCCTCCTCCTCCTGCCGCAGCCGGCATTGCTGCTGCGCCTATCACTATGTCTTATTTTGGGGGTATGGCTTATATTCCTTGAATGCTTAAAAATCGCTTCAGCAGCACATATACTAAAATTGGAACGATACAGAGAAGATTAGCATGGCCCCTGCGCAAGGATGACACGCAAATTCGTGAAGCGTTCCATTTTTTAAAAAAGGGAACCAAGCAGGGGTGCCCTCTATCACCCCTATTGTTTATTTCAGTCCTGGAAGTGCTATTGTCAATGATTAGAAAGGAGGAAGAGATTAAAGGGGTGGGGGTAGGGAAAAAGCAATTTAAATTAAAAGCCTTTGCGGATGATTTGGTTTTGACTTTACAAGAACCAGAAATCAGAAATGAGAGCCAGTGTGGTGTAGTGGTTAAGAGCGGCAGACTCGTAATCTGGGGAACCGGGTTCGCGTCTCCGCTCCTCCACATGCAGCTGCTGGGTGACTTTGGGCTAGTCACACTTCTCTGAAGTCTCTCAGCCCCACCCACCTCACAGGGTGTCTGTTGTGGGGGAGGAGGGGAAAGATTGTTAGCCGCTTTGAGACTCCTTTGGGTAGTGATAAAGTGGGATATCAAATCCAAACTCTTCTACTCTTCCTCTTCTTAAAGCACTGAATTTGATTCAAGAATATGGAAATGTCGCAGGTTTCAAGTTGAATAAGGGTAAAACCAAAGTGTTAGATAAAAATTTAACATCAGAGGAAAGAAATGATTTAAGGGAGGCCACTGGTTTGTCTTTTGTGAAAAAGGTGAAATACCTGGGTGTAAATTTGACATCAAAAAATTTGAATTTGTATAAAGAAAATTATGTAAAGGTATGGAATGAAATTAAGCGAGATCTAGATAGATGGTCGGATATAAAACTGTCCTTGTCAGGCCGTATTTCTGTAGTAAAGATGAATGTATTGCCAAAAATGTTATTTTTGTTTCAAACATTGCCAATTATTGATAAAATGGGGTGCTTTAAGGAATGGCAAAAGGTACTTTC
Source organism: Zootoca vivipara (assembly GCF_963506605.1). Lineage (NCBI taxonomy): Eukaryota > Metazoa > Chordata > Lepidosauria > Squamata > Lacertidae > Zootoca > Zootoca vivipara. Next base: position 23,881,174 of record NC_083287.1, on the reverse strand, counting down.
GAAATATATATGGCAGGGGGAAAAACCCAGAATTAAATATAAGCTTTTAACAGATAGCAAAGATAGAGGGGGCTTCTCCCTGCCAGACTTAAGAATTTACTATGAAGCAGCTACTTTTTGCTGGTTGAAGGAGTGGTTTTTGTTGGAAAATACAGATGTGTTGGATTTGGAGGGGTACGACAATGTATTTGGATGGCATGCTTATTTATGGTATGACAAGGTCAAAGGTCATAAAGGTTTTAAAAATCATATAATTAGAAAGTCCTTGTTTAACGTGTGGAATAGATATAAAGATCTATTAGAAAGGAAAACACCTAAATGGATTTCACCTATAGAGGCGAAGGCTCAAAAAAAGTTGAATATGGAAACCAGATGGCCAAAATATAGAGATATTTTGATAGAAGAAGGAGGACAGTTTAAGCTAAAAACATACGAGCAGTTAAAAAGTAAATTGGATGACTGGATTTACAGAGGGATCTGCTGCCCCTGACACTAGGCACTAGGCTTCTTAGCAGGCTAAGAGAAGTCCTGCAGCTTAGTAACTTTTGTGGGCTTGTTTGCAAGGCTTCCCTACTGATCTGATAACTTTTGTATCTGTATTTGGCATTATATTCCCACTCTATCCTCTGTGCGATAGGATTAAGTGGGGATTGGAGCCTAGGTCCAACATGAACTGCTGCACCAGGCTGCTTCTCAGCAATATGAAAAGCAGTAAGCACCTAAACTGAAATGAGTTTTAAGAGCATTGATCTTCGGTGTGTTCATTTTCTAAACAACAAAATACAAATGAACAGCAAGTAAGGAATGCAAAGCTAAGGGTTAGGTTAGTTATTTTCATGTTACGTACATCTGCAGCCTTGAGCAAAAAAATAACTTGGCATGTTATCACTGCAAGATACAGGAAATATGTAACAGCAGCTAATGGTGGACCTGGATGATGTAACTACCCATTGCCTAATGGTAATCTCATCATTTGGGCACTTTTTCCAGCTGAAGTCAATGTTCAAAGTCACCATGTGATGACAGCTACAGGGCTCTAGGTCACAGTTTCAGTCCTTATATGAAACTGTGAATCCTTTGTAAGAGGGACAGACTACAAATGTATACTAACAACGATACAGGGAGGGATGGCAGCAGGAGGAACCAAGATACCCCTGAGGCACGGCTTCTCTGGGTGCATAATGAAGTATTTCATCATTATACCGATGACAGGTAAAGGTAAAGGACCCCTAGACGGTTAAGTCCAGTCAAAGGCAACTATGAGGTGCGACACTCATCTCACTTTCAGGCTGAGGGAGCCGGCGTTTGTCCACAGACAGCTTTCTGGGTCATGTGGCCAACATGATTAAACCACTTCTGATGAAACGGAACACCGTGACAGAAACCAGAGTGCACAGAAACGCCATTTACCTTCCTGTCACAGCGGGACCTATTTTTCTACTTGCACTGGTGTGCTTTCAAACTTCTAGGTTGGCAGGAGCTGGGACAGAGCAACGGGAGCTCACTCTGTTGCGAGGATTTGAACCACCAACCTTCCGATCGGCAAGCCCAAGAAGCTCAGTGGTTTAGACCACAGGGCCACCCAGGTTCCCCTATGCTGGGATAGCTCAATTGGTAGAGCATGAGACTCTCGATCTCTAGGTGGTGGTTTTTGAGTCCCATGTTGGGGGGGAAAGATTCCTGCACCACAGGGGGTTGGACTTTTTGACCCTTGGGGGTACCTCCCACCTCTACAATTCTGTGATTCTGCACAAACACAGCTTCACCTCCTAACCCTGAGCAAAGCCTGAACTAACTAATGGATTTAATCATGCAAAGCAACATGGAGATTTAAAGCAGCTTCAAAAAGCCAGCATTTTACCTACAAAAAAAAGATGGTGTGAGGTGGGAAAAGTAACAGAATATTTTCTGTGATTAATGAAATGGTGTGTTTTTTTTTTAAATCCTTTTTATAAAAGGCTTGAATAATTATCTCATGTCATTTCCAAGGTTTCCTTTCCCTTTGCAACTAGAACACTGTTCAAATGAATACAGATGGTATGATTTAGCAGACGTACTAATAAAGTGTGAGCTGCTGGTTTATTTATTAATCTTGCAAAAGGGCTGACTAGTGCCAGCTAGAGCTGGCCTCATAGCGCCTTAAAATGATTTTTTTTCCCCTATTCTGCATCCACTAAAAATAGGTTACTACCATAGCAACCCCCTTACATCACAAATGCCAAGTCTGAAATTCAGGAAGCTACGTTCAACATCTGTACACATAAACCAGATGCAATATACAGCTGCATTTTCAGATAAAGGCTTTCGCAACTGCTCTTCAGGTTAGAAGATTCCCTAGACTTACATAAACAGTTCAAAAATGGATTAGATTGCCACAAATATTCATGAGGGGTGTTGGATGAAGGCCAGCTTCAGAGAATTATGATGAATGGGGAGGATTTGCAAAATGGACCAGAGCATTCTTTTCTAGATGCCTCCTTAATATGTGCGCATACATAAAGTTATGCATTAAATCAGATAAGGCTGAAAGAAACAATAATTAGTCTGGTTCAAGCTATTCAAAAGGAGGTCCAAAGCTCAAATCACAATTCCATACTTTGATAACTCATTGTGCAAGGGACATTTTAAAAGCAACTGAATTCTTACAACATTAACTGCACACCACTTTTTTACTGGATTTCTCACAAACCCCACCTCTAACTTCCATGTTGTTGTTTATATAAAAAAATTGCCACTGTGAGCAAAATCCCATTTACCTTTGTGTGCTATGTGACACAAGTCCTCTTGCATTTTAGAGAATTCCGATGTTGTTTCGGAACCATTAGAGTAAATTTTCTCTTCGCCAAAATCTAACGTGGACAAATTGGGGTTGGAAGCGTGCAGTCTCAATGGACCAGAAAGAACAGTTGGGACCTACAAGGAACACACACCGGCGTTGCGATATTAGTACAAAAGGTTCCAGGTTGCCAGCAACTTACATTCAAGATTCAGAAAGGAAGGGAAAGACATTGATCTGAAACAGACCATTGCCACTTGCAAATCAGAAGGAGCCCACCCCCACCCCTCTGTACACACATTTTACACTACAGTTTTGTCCATGTAGCTTACCCAAACCCTTAGTTAAGGGTTTTGAAGTTTTGCTGGAGCATTTCAAGTGGTGCTCTTCATCTCTGCACCTTCCTCATTGAAGCTTTCCTTCCTGCTGTTTCTCTTCTCACTTCAGATTGCTCAGAAAATCGATGCTGGGCTACTCTCTTTCCATTAAGTTGTCCCCTCTATCCTGAACCCTCTGCTCCAGTATCCTTCTCTAGACCTTACCCTGAAAACTCTCCTGCTCCTTATCCACAATTATAGTTCCTTCACTTGCTCTATTCTACCCAGAGTCATTTGCCAACAATTCCCTTCTGCCTCCTTCGCCTAGGAACTTCCTTATTCCTTGAACACCGTCACTTTCTCCTCCCTCAATACCCACATTTTCAAGCAAAACCGTGGTTGAACAATCCCAGCTTCACTGGGAACGACGGCTATACCACACCTCGCTTTCCCCCTTACTACTTCCACACCTCGCTTTCCCCCTCACTACTTATTTACCACTCCTTGATCTCTTCCTTCCCTGCTCCTTATTTCTTGATTTATTTAACAAAATTTATTTCCCGCTTCACAAGCAGATGCCCACAGCAGCTTACAGTTGAAACACTGAATGGCAAACCATGTGCTTGGGCCTAATGCAATCATTTCTACTTTCTTTACAGACTCTTTGCAAAAGAATCCCATGAAAGTCCAAATATTATGTTGTTGTTTAGTCGTTTAGTCGTGTCCGACTCTTCGTGACCCCATGGACCATAGCACGCCAGGCACTCCTGTCTTGCACTGCCTCCCGCAGTTTGGTCAAACTCATGTTCGTAGCTTCGAGAACACTGTCCAACCATCTTGTCCTCTGTCGTCCCCTTCTCCTAGTGCCCTCAATCTTTCCCAACATCAGGGTCTTTTCCAAGGATTCTTCTCTTCTCATGAGGTGGCCAAAGTATTGGAGCCTCAGCTTCACGATCTGTCCTTCCAAATATTATATTCTTAGCAAAAACAACAGCAACCCGACTTTAAATAAGTGTAAGTACTGTGGGATTTGCTTGTGCATGGGGTGGGTGGGTGGGACCTGAGGTTAATTTGAGGCCATGCCAATACCAATGCAAGTGTCAATTAACATGTGCTTAAAAGGTGATAACAGAGTACATCATTCAACTCTCTTTTCTGCAGCTGAATTAGATCCTCTCCTCCTCTGTCGATCTATGCAATTCCCCCTCCCCCTCTCAGTTCAACAGTCTCCTTTCTTAGCTTTATTCAAGCCTCCTGCTCTCTTTCAGAAAGTCCCCAGCTAACCTGCGGAGGAATTTGTCATTCACTCACCTGAAAGGATGTGCTCCAGCTCCTCATTAAATGCTTTGCTGAATTCAGAGGATTGGAGGTATGGGGAAGGAAAAGGTAAGGGGTGGTGGGATTGCTAGGCTGGAGTACGGACATGACAGAAAGCGCATTGGCCAATATATTAGGGGTGGGGTGGTATTTGACCGGTCAAGAAAATAAAAAAATGAAACAAAAACATAAAACTTGGTCAATTGACTGGTCAAATAATAGACAAGCATTTAAACACGTATGCTATAAAGAGAATTTGCTAGTTGCCCAAAGAGCTAGGGGACCTCCCAGAAGCTTTATAGAGCACTGTGAAAAAACACTTGAAGCCCTTCCTCCCCACAGGAAATGCAAACAATTCAAAGGAATACTGGCTTATGAAACTGATGGTCTAGGCTGAAACAGTGAAATTAACTGCCAAACTAAGAGGACATCATGATTAAGGAGGAATTGGGACCATTGATAGATTATCTATCAAAGTATCATCCAGACATGAAGTTGCAGGCAGGATTTGAAATATAAGCAGTGGATTCCCAAAAGACCTAATGGTAGTGAAGTTTAGATAATATAAACAGATCTATTGTTGTGCAATGGTGTGTGGGCCTGGCCCCACCTGCTACTGGAATGTCCCCCTCCCCCAACAGATTACCATGGGGTGATGAGGACCTTGGCCTGAAAAAGTTTCTTCACCCCTATGCTACAGGGTCAATTTCTGGCTAGCCAATAAGCTTAGACCAGTGTCTCTTCCATGAGGACTGTTTGTGTATGTTTCCTTGATGCTTCCAGCCTGAAGCACAAGTTCCTGTTCAAAGCTGGCTGTGGTTACAATACGTGACTAGTAGGAGAAGCTCCCCCATGCTGCTTAAAAGTGAGGGAGAACTCAGAAAGTCAGGGAATAGTTGTTCCAAAAAGTGAGGAGTGGGCTAGCATGCGCAGCCCTGATTCCTTCAGGGCTGCACAGCAAGGGACTCTCACTGTTTGTATTGCTGTCAGATGACACTGGGATGTTAGTCCCAGCCATAGGTGCCAACTTCCAGATTGAAAAATCCAGGAACGGCAGCTGCGCGGAACCGGAAGTTGTGCTGCGGCCATTTTGGAACTGGGCAGAGTGACACCGGAAGTTGCTTCTACGCAAGCTCTGCCCAGTTCCAAAATGGCCGCAGAGCCAGAAGTCGCGCTGTGGCCATGTTGGAAATGGGCAGAGCAGCACTGGAAGTTGCTTCTACGCATGCTCTCTCCATTTCCAAAATGGCCGCAGCGCCAGAAATCACTTCTGCGCATGTCCAGAGACTCCAGACATGCGCAGAAGGAGCCTCCCCGGGCCGGTAAGAATCCGGGGGATTTACAGGGGGTTTTGCTGCCAGAGGGAAACGGCTGGAAAAACGGGGGTTTCCCGGGGAATACAAGAGACTTGGCAGCTATGGTCCCAGCTGTTAGTCACTCAGGGTGCTCCTAACATGTCTGACTACAGCCAATTAATCGTATTTGACCAATCAATTGACCAGCATGACAACCCTATAGTATGCATAACTCTACCCTCATCTGCGTCAAACCAATTCTAGCCTAGTTTCCCTACCCCAAAATGACAACAGCTTTCTAAGGCTTAAGAAACCACTACGAAATGCTTGGCATTGGCTTGAGGTGTTATGTATGCAAAGTGTGTACTCTGACGACTGCCCTACCCCTTTCACCCTTCTGCAGCCCCCTGTAAATGTGCATTCTCCAGATGGATGGAGCCAATCTTGGATATAAATGTTATTTATTATGCTGTCAAAAGTTCAGCAAATGAAAGGCTCAATAGATTAGTTAATGCAGCACCCTCTGCTTATATCACACCAGCAGAACGGAATCACCATCTGTCACTGAGAGCAATTACCAAGACTATCAATTATATTGGAGAAAATGAGGTTTTCACCAGTTCATCCACACTACATTTTTAGGCTAAGCTGGAAGGGGTTGGGTGAAGAGAGGCTGGTTACCTGCAACATTCCTTTCGCATCTTTACTAAGACCTCGGGAGCGCCACCTCCGGTGTGTTCTTTTTTCCTTTTTAGGACTTTCAAAGGGGATGCCCTTTAGAACAGCACACGGGAAAGAGAAGAACGGCATTTATCACAAATCTAGGAAGAAAGCTAACACGAGCTAGCAGCATGACCGAACAGAAGTAGCAATTTCCACAACTAACCTGCATGGCATTTATGGCAGGTGCTGAGTATGTCCTGTGGAGAACTTCCATGCTTTGCAGAAGCTGGCTCATTTCCAACAGATAGTTATGACAGTGGGAGAGGTCTGTTTGGAAGAAAAGAGAGGATTTTCAGTGCTTTGTAAAAGAGAGGGGGAGGGGAGAGGGAGGAAGAGGTTATCTATCCCTCCATTTATCAAGTGTATGCACAATGTATCTTTCAGCAGAACTCTAATGGTAACTGATTACTAGGTAATTCAGAAGATATTAAGGATGTGCCTGGCTGTCAGTTACATTCTGATTCTGCGGTTACTCTTCCAGGATTTGTTGAAGCAACTATTAAAAGTGAAGCTTACGAATAGGCGGGTAGAATTTTAGCAAAAACATACCACGGCACCTATGAAATATATGATCCATGTTTTAAAGGGTTGCATTAGCGTTTCCAGGGAGAAAAGAGTTTAACCAGCATCTTTGAGCATAGGATCATAGAGTTGGTAGGGGTCCCCCCAAGGGTCATCTAGTCCAACCCCCTGAAAGGCAGGAATCTCAGCTAAAGCATCCCTGACAGATGGCCATCCCATCTCTACTTAAAAACCTCCAAGGAAGGAGAGTCCACTGTCTTCTGAGGGAGTCCTGGCCCTCATTTATTCCATTTCTTTAGACTAATAGCACCATAAAGCATTGTTCTCACTGTAATTATTAGCTTCCTCGAGGGACTGGATGAGATTGTCTAATTCTTAATATGCAGCTAAGTTAGCACTCTCTTACAAGAATGTAACTGAAACAGCCCTATCAAAAATCAAAGCAGTAAAACTGAGTGACATGTAAACAAGAATGCAGAAGATGTTCCACATAAACTAGGCTCTGGGGGCCAGTCTTTCTTTTCCTCTCCATCCCCACCAAAAAACCCCAAACAAACCCATACACACCCCATTAGAAAACAGAGGCTAGGAGAAAAAAAGTATTTTAAAGGTAGCTCACATGCCTGACTTAGTTGCTTTCTCAAAGAGAGCTCCTGAGAGAGTTTTGGGTAGGAAAGCAGAGAGGAACACACTAATAGAAGATGCTGGCAGTACTCAGACCCCAGTCACAGGAAGAAAAATGGAATATACCCCAAAGTACATAGGAAAAGGATTTATTAGGCTCAATGCGTTTTGGAACAAATCCTTTCTTCAGGGGCATTCTAATCGTCCTCCATCTGTTCTTCTCAAACCAAGGAAAGGCTGTAGCTCACTGGCTTAACTCACTAGAAGGCTGCTGGCTATGTTCCTAATCTGTTCTGAAACCAAGTTTCAGTTCCTGTGCACCTGCATGTCCTCTCGGCCTTTCTCCCCATGCCGAGAGTACTCAACCGCACGTTCCTCATTCCTTCCCAGCCTAAAAAGGACACTAGCAACAAACATTTGTGATATATATATATATACACACACACACACACACACACACACACACACACACACACACACAAAAGCTGGACCAGCCACGCGTTGCCGTGGCTAATCCCTGTGACTGCCACCACCCTGTGTCAATCCATGACGTATCCCGTCTCCTCCTCCCCCCACCCAGGCGAGTCAGTACCTCCATTTGGCCTAGTCTGTAAAGGTTTCGGCCTAGTATGTAAATGGCAGCTGAGGTGCTGTTGAGAGGGAAGGTTCTATAGGTGTAGTACCAGTGTAGCCGCTGCTAGAGGGCGCTGGTTTGCAACCTGGTTCTTTTCCCAGCATGCACTTTTGGGTGAGTTGTGTGTTCTGTAACACGGGGTTTGGGGTTTTTTACGTGGCGTAGGTGTGACATCTGTCTTAGCAAACTTTATAAGATTAATCTCACGGTAGCATGGGACGTTGTGTGCAAATTTGAACGCTATCGGTCAAACGGTTTCGGTGAAAAGTGGAAACACACCCACATGCCATATATACTTTCACAGTGAGGAGTCCTGCAGCTGGGGTGAGCTGGAGCATAGTGCTAGGACAAGTTGGGAGAGCCAGTGTGGAGTAGTGGTTAAGAGCGGTAGACTCGTAATCTGGTGAACTGGGTTTGCATCTCCGCTCCTCCACATACAGCTGCTGGGTAACCTTGGGCTAGTCACACTTCTTTGAAGTCTCTCAGCCTCACAGAGTGTTTGTTGTGGGGGAGGAAGGGAAAGGAGAATGTTAGCCGCTTTGAGATTCCTTCGTGTAGTGATAAAGCGGGATATCAAACCCAAACTCCTCCTCCTCCTCCTCTTCTTCTTGCCCTGCAGTTCTCACCAACCCTGATCATTAGCTATGCTGCCTAACTTATGTTTTGTAACACCTCTGACAACATCACCTTTAGCCCAAGGAACTCCAGCCCAAAGGCTGTAAAGGAAACAACCCCCCACCCCCATTTTCATTCCCAGGGGGTACACACACACACACACACACACACACACGCTTTACACATCTTTCCACCACCCATCTATGTCCCACCTAGGAACAAGTTATTTCAAACTCTCCATTTGAACTTCAGTCCCCTGTTATTTGCAGTCCAGTTCTTTTTAGAGGCTGAAGCAATTGACAAGGCAGGTGATAGGCTCTTGAAATGGAGAGGAAGAAAAGAAACCCTAACTTCAGAGCCACATGGTCTATTATCAAAGCTTGCTTTAAAAATTGCTTTCCAAGACTTTAAGGCGGATGTTGCATCAGGACAGAGAACCTTGAAGAACGTCCTGTAAACGCTAAGTAACTTAAAAGTATGAATTTCTACTACAGAAAAGTTACCTTTTGAACATCTTTCCATATCCTCCGAAGACTGCAGCCAAGGTGGGATCCTTGAGTCATTGTTTGAGCAGGAGAATGACAAACTACTTCCAGTCTGCAATGAATTCTGCTGAGTCATGCTGCCTCGCTGTTGCGTGGAAACAGGATTACATCATCAATAAAAATATTCCAGTAAAGGGAGAAATACTTTCCATGGTTTGTTATGGTGAATGACAGTACAGACGTTTAACTTCAGGTGGAAAAGGCTTTGCAAAAGCAATTTCCCCAAGTAATAAAGCTGCATGCATTAAAGCAGGGATGGGAAACCTGGGGAGGGGGCTGATGGGAGTTGGAGTACAACATCTGGGCAGCCACAGGTTCTCCATCCCTGAAGTAAAGCTCAACCTGCACCATTGCTAATCTGCAGGTTGGCTGAAAGATAAAGTATACCCAGAGGCCTTGCCCTGCTAAAATAACCGAATTTCAAGCTAAATTCTTACATACTAGCAAAGTCCCATTAATGTTGTCATTTCTACAAGCCAAAAATGCAAATACTTCCCAACTGCTTCACCACTGACATTTCCTATCAATGGCCATCAGGCCGTTACAGACATTTGGGCAAAGAAAATCCATGGTCTGTCAGGAAGGCAACTGGACAGTTTCTCTACCTAAATGACCAAGTTGTTGCCAGAACAACAAGAAGTGAGGAAAGTGAACAACAAGAATGAGATGAGCTATAGTGCACTTTGTATCCAACCAAACGCCACAGAACAAGGCTAGCCAAATTGGTGCGTTCCAGATGTTCTGTACTCCAACTCTCATCAGTTTCAATCAGCTAGGACAATGAGCAGGGATGATGGGAGTTGTAGTCTGACAATGTCTGAAGGGCACCATGTTGCTTATCCATATAAATACTCATCAGGTCACACAGCACATAAAGAGGGCATGAAAAGTGGCCCTTTCTTCAGTTAATGTAAACTTAAACTATGCTGCTTAGTATCAATTGACTTGGATGAAGCTTTGTTTCGATTTCTTTATGTTTTATTTTGAAGCCACCAAATTCCCAAATCGCCACAAAACACTCAACCTTTGTTGACATTCATTCTTTACCTCCACTGGCACTGGAAAAAGAATGAGCACCACAGTGGTTTATTGAGAGGAACATATTGCATTTATTCCTCAAGTATCAACTCTATTTCTTGTTGTATTCTGCACACAGAGGTCAGACCAAATTAAGCCCCAAGGGAAGCCCATCATCTGCCATTCCTGTGGTTTCTACCTTTCTGCTTGCCGTGGATTCCAGAAAGCCTGTTACGGAGTCTGTAACAGAAGCCGATGCTGGAAAGAAATGGTTGTTGATGTCATGCGGAAACATGGAAATTTCATTTTGACGATACATTCTATGATGGCGTAGCTTTGCTACCCATTCATCAAAGACTTCCTGAGATTTTGCCTAGAGGAAAACAGAGGTTACAAAAACAATAGTTATATTTTTCCACATTGCTACTACTACTACCCAGCATAAGTGGGATGAAAGATCTCATTTATCTTCCCTCAATTGGTTCAAAGTCCATACTAAATGAATAATTCTGCAGTCCAGGACTGCTTTGCCAGCTGGAAAACCTACATAGGAAGCAACCTGCTGGGCCACACCTATCAAGGCCCAACTAGTCTAGCATTCTGTTCTCACAGTGGCCAGAAACAGGTCATGAGCGCAACCCCACTCTTCCTACAACACTCCTTTGAACTGAATGACAGAGGAGGTTTTGCTGCAGCAGATGGAAGGGAGTTGTCCTAGTGAGGTCCTGGTAATTTGATTCTACTTCTCAGCCTAGTGATGGAGGGGATGCAGGAAGGACAAAAGGCAGTGAACATGGTAGCAAACAGGGCCTGGCACAGGCATCTACAGAACAAAGGGAAAGCTATAGGCTAAGTGTAGAAGGGGTGACACAGAGACCATGTCCTGTTCCAAATAACCAATCAGACCAGCGAACCAAAGTTAAAGTAGCAACGGATTCTACACCAAAATACTCAGCTCCTATTGCATTTCTTTTTGAGTTTGCTATATATGCAAGTTGTATTCTGTACTGATCAACACAAATTCTTTGGACCGAAGTTCGAGTCTGAAGTTCCTGGGCAGCAATTTGGATCCCAAGTCCAACTTAATTATTATATAAGTTCATAATGATTTAAAACATATCAAATACATCACACTCTAGTCACGCATAAAACAAAAACAAATCAATGTCTGTATTAAGGCAGAGTTTCTTATATGCAGCCACTGGGGCACTACCCCATCAGCCAATTTTGTCTTGTATGGCTTGTGACTCAGTTGCGGCTCCACTTCAAACCATTATTCCTTTTCTGTGGGTTCATCTGGAGCCAACGCTAAATACAAATTCCAGCTTCAGGTTCCATCCCCCAGGGTTGCTCTGATCAAAAGGCTTTTAAGAAATACCCTACAGCTAAAAATTGATAACATAAAGTTAAACTGTACATGTATCTTAGAAAGCAGAGCACTGAACACCATGGGAAAACAGCAGGAGCAACTGCAGAAGCGTGATTTCCCTTAGCTACACACATATTACTGACGGGCAAAAGAGGTTCTAGTTCCCTCAGTCCAATCACTCCTCTGAAGATTAAAAGCAGATCTTCTATAACTCTGATTTTCTGATGCACCATGCTGCAGCATACTACACTATGCCCATATCCTTTGATATATAACATCCTTTGATATTAACATGCAAAATCACAATCATTCACACTAAAAAGCATATAATAAGCTTTAGCCTATTAATAATAAATTTTTGGCACCATTACATACTTTAAATGTACATTAAACATCGAAATAGTATTAAGTAGTTAAAACTATGCTGTTCTTCAAACTTTATTCTCATGTGTGGAAATTCAAGTTACACTATTGATTTCAGTCACATACAACACTTTCGGTTCAAGCTTAGAGAAAGATATGACCTTGCACCAAGTTGAGACTAAGATTGCATTTTAAGCAAACTAAGTAAATAGGGCAAAATATAGCAAATTCAACAGTATTCTGGGGAAACAGATGGAGATCTCTAGGTTGAATGCAATCTTTTCCAGCACCAGAATGACATTCTACTTAACAACAGGATTACCTTTAAATGATAAATGTGTTCTTCTGTATCCAAATCTATACATTTTGTTGACTTCTTCACGGACATCACCGAAAGCCCAACATCTATACACCCATGCAGCTTCCCTCGTGCTATCTGTCAAGAGTCGTTGAAAAATAACTATTTCAATTCAGGGAGAGGACAGCAAAAAAAACCAAAACACAACCACAAATAAACCCCGACTTCCCAGATTACCTCTTTCTGCCTACTGATATCCTTGTAAACAATCACTGATTTATTTCACAAAAACCTGAGCAGACATCAAATTAATTCACACGACATTTGCACAATGTGTCTTTGGGGTACTCACGTCAGCTGGGCTCTTTGCATACTTCAAAATCCCTTTATCCAGAAAGAAGCATCTCTGTAATACAGAGAAAACTCTTTTAGTCAGGAAGTGTAAGACAGTGCGACTGTTCCTTGAGGAGCTGTAATACTCCTTCGCCCAGGCTTCCAACAAGGGCACCAGACTAAGTGACTTAAATGTTAATGGAAACAAACAACAATGACAGATGTCCTCACCTTGTGCCAACCTTTCAGAGGCCATTTCCTCTTTTTCAGCAGGTAGCCTTCCTGTTTCTGTGGTTCCTGCGTGTAATTCATGGCTCCCCGCAGTCCTTCTACAATTTCCCAGCTGTCCTGTTCAGAAACAAGGCCCAGAATATATTAACCGTGTGGTTTCCCCACTTTTGTCAAATGAGAGGACAGTGACAAAAGCAGCAACTTTAACTTGCTAATGGCAGGCCAAAATCCCAAGCAGACTGGGGTCACTTGGGTTTAAGATGGCCGCCCCACTGGGCTTCCAGATTGAGTGCAGCTAATGCAGTCTAAGTGGGCTGTGGGTTGAACTGTCATTATGGACAGAATACAAAAGGCGCCTATAAATCCATTTGTTTGGAGCAGTCTTTGCCAACCTGGTGTTCTGAACTACAATTCCCATCTACCAGCATGCCAAGTAAATTAAACACTTTTTAATATGCAACAAATGAAACAATAAACTATACTGAATGGTTACAGGAGCAAGTCTAAGTAAGCCTTGGAATAGGGCATGTCCCCTTCCTTTTACTCCTCAGGCACAACCAGGAGGGAAAGTCTGGAAGTTTTTGTTTCTGTTTCCACTTCTGCACAGTTAAGTGAAATGTGAGAACTTGTGGGCCTTTCCGCACTTATCCTTTGTGGTGGTCTAGTTGCTGTTTGGTCTAATGTTTTTAAGAGTGAATTTGTAGCTGATGGTCTGTACCTTTGGCCACATGTTGCTGTTATTAGAAAGGGACGAGTAAATATTTTCTTTCTACAATAGTAGGTTGTGCCTGAACTGAGAAACGTTGTGTGGCTCCAGTCACACCCCTTACATACTCTCATATTCCTCTGGTAAATGTCAGAATTATGAACATGTCCAAGGAATATCACTTTTGTGGCTCTTTTTTTTAATTTAATTCACGGTGTTCTGGAATTCTAATAGTATAGCAGATAAGAAGAGGAACTATTATGTCTGGTGAACCTAGTTATTGTGAGGAATATTGTCCGCAGCTAATTTTTGCTCTTATGGGCAAAACTCTGAATCATTATCACCATCTCAGTCTGCAATCTCTCTCCTCTGAACTGAGCCCATGAACTGACATCTTGCAGCGTCATAGGGAAGTGGAGTGAAACAGATGTTTCGCAAGCCATGCTCTCCAACCTTACCTCCACACAAAAACTGGGGCAATACTTGTACACAAATGGAAACTATTAAGAATTGTAGGTCGGGAGAAAAAAGTGGTCTTTGTTCCAGAACACTAGATGAATAATGATGATGTCATGTGGCAGTGTGCTAAAAAATCTGGAGAGAAGAGCAATTATACCTCTATAACTGCAGAAAACCCCCTGTGTCTAATCTAGTTATGGTCTATTAAAACGAACAGGCTTCATAAACCATGGTTTGAAATTTCTTTATGTTTGGACATTGTTTTAATGGACCATGATTAAGACTAACCATGGTTTGTCCAAATCTAGACATTCTCTAACTTCATAATGGTAATCTGTGGTTTGTCAAAAAAAGAAGAAGCAAAAGCTTCTGATCTGCCACTTGTAGTTGTACCATAGAAGGAAAGCCTGCAACCCTAAAGATTCATAGGCTCATTTCCATAATGAATGTACAAACACAGCCAAAGTATCATGAAGTACATTAATATAGCAATAACAGGAATATTTTAAATGTTATTATCAATGCAACAACAATGATCATTATATGCTCTCATGGTAGTGTGATTATTCCATGCTAAACTATCTCTTGTAATCCCATCCTCTCCTACCATATGTGGTATTTTGTGCCCAGAAGATCCTTGTAAATTTTTGAATATTTATTACCCATTTCCCTTCCCCCGCTTCTGAATAATGAACAACAACAAAGCCTAAAATGCTCTGTTGCCTCAAATGAAATATGCATGCTTATTCCACATTTTAGAGCTGCAAAACAGCAGGAAAATGCATATGACAACATTCAGAGCCCAAATCAAACCCAACAAGTGAGAAGGCAATGAGCAATAGGAGTTAGTGAACTGATCACATTTCAAATTGCCAACAAACTTTGCGGAAATGTCAGTGGAATAACTCCCAAAAGGTAAAAATTAGTCACCTGAAACCTTCTCATCCCGGGCGAACGGTCCATTTTAAAAAATAATAATTTATTTGCTGTAGTATTTTAACACTGCAAACCACTGTATATAAATGCATTAAGAAGTAGTAACAAAAGAATGCTAACATTAATTTCACAAGATAGGAGGGAACATATTCATCATGGAAAACAGGGACAAATCACTGAAAGTGGTTTGGAAACTGCAAGGCCAAAGGCAAATCCTCTCGGCCACCTGTCCTTGCCTTCTTCAAAATGGTAATTTAATCTCGCAAAGGATTTGATAAAGCGAAATGAAATGGCACAAATGCTTTGTTTGATTCGTCAGAGAATCTCAGGCCTGCAGACCCAGTCCCCACGAGAGAGGCAGATGGGCCTCCTGGAAGGGAGCTTCCTAGGATGGGTTAAAGGGGAATAGGAAACATTTCCATTCCAGGAGCTGCCATGCATGAGGGACACAAACCTTTTAAAAACCAGGAAAACTGCAACATTTTGAGCAACTTGTGTTCCACTATCTGAAGTCTAACCTTTTAATAACACCTCTGAGAAACCCCTCTACAGTGGTACCTCTGGTTAAGAACTTAATTCGTTCTGGAGGTCCGTTCTTAACCTGAGATACCACTTTAGCTAATGGGGCCTCCTGCTGCCACCGCGCCACCAGAGCACGATTTCTGTTCTCATCCTGAAGCAAAGTTCTTAACCTGAGGTACTATTTCTGGGTTACTGGAGTTTGTAACCTGAAGCGTTTGTAACCCGAGGTACCACTGTAATCTCATCGGTTTGCCTGGACCAGAAGAAAAGCCTGTGAGCAGCAAATTGAAAGCAAAGAACAGCTAGAACAGCTTCGCATCAGAAACATGTTCCTGGAGGACAGTTTTCTCATTTTGCGCTTTTATAGTCTGGCGCAGGTACCAGAGCACAAAACAGATCCTCACATCTTCTCCAGGGAATGGTGCATGTACACTTAAAATCAGGGCTTCTCTCGGCAAAATTGCAAAGAAGGGCTTTACACGGGGGCGAAAGTAGCAGTATAAATGCACACATTTTCAACGGACATGTGGGTATGGCTGTCAGATACCTGTGCCAGAACGCGTGGGACATGGCCCTCAGAAATAAATGGCTATACTATAGTTCAGAGAGGGCCATTTTGGCTTCTCCGTCAACTATTTTGCTGTGGAAGGAGGGGAAAAGGAAAAAAAAGACTGCAACTCAAGAGTCTTTGTGGATGCTTGAAGGTTCATATTTCATCAGATTTCCTGCCAATGAGCCTTTTCATTAAAACTGACAATACCTAATTAAAATGGGACTGAGGGGGCAGATTACCAACTCTCAGCAGACAAAAGGTATGGCGTCTGTCACATGGAGCCTGAAGTATCAGTCATCACAGAGGCAAAAGATATCTAGGTATCTGAAAACATGCATTATAGGCTATAGAGCAGCAGAGGACTATTATAAAAGCAGATCTGTTCTTTAACAACAACAACAACAAAAAAGAAAGTCACAAAACCAGGCTCCATTTCTGTTAAAGATAGAGTTGCTCTGCATGAAAGCAATCTCTTGAAACCTAAAATCCTGCAGTTAAAGACTGACTTCAGGCCAAATGATGCATGACCTTAACAGGGTAGTTCTACCCTTGAGTGCAAGATTATGCACACACATATACAATGATCCCCACCCTCACTAAGCATTTAAATCAGTGTCATATCATGTTAAACAATCAATGCTCCCCC
This sequence comes from Zootoca vivipara, assembly GCF_963506605.1. Taxonomy (NCBI): domain Eukaryota; kingdom Metazoa; phylum Chordata; class Lepidosauria; order Squamata; family Lacertidae; genus Zootoca; species Zootoca vivipara. Next base: position 23,864,373 of record NC_083287.1, on the reverse strand, counting down.
ACCACAAAAAAATCATGGGAACAGGACTTTGTTAAGGATGATGTAAGTTGCAGGGAGACCTCTATTCCTCTCAAAGAGCTACAATTCCCAGAGCAGTTTAAAAATCAATTGCTTTTCTGGGAGGACTCTGGCAACCAGCTAGCTGAAGGGAATAGAGGTCTCCTAACATTTCCCCACATAAATATATAATATTTAGACTAGGACCAGTGTATGAAACCTGTGATTACCTGTACAACAACTGATTACATTAAAAAGAGCACAATTGCACCAAATTGTTTGTTGTGGGAATGGAAGTGCTTCACTATTTAGATGGATTTCTACACTAAAATTAGCCAATATGATACATTATAAATTGCCTCTTCAGAATTTGAGTTCAGCTACTAGCTGAGTGCCCCATACAATCGATTTAATCTCACGCTGAATACAATGAATCTAATTGCTGCTACTAGGCAGCAAGACTGTAGGAATATCTGCAGGTATTCCTGGCTCCTGGATGCAAGGCAATGGAAATGGTGCCAAACATCCCAGATGAAATTATCAGAAAATCAAACCGCCATTAAAAATATTCATTTAGAAGCATGTGGGATTCTAGGACAACAAGTAAGGTTCATGAAATAGATCCTAGCACTTCACGATGAGGATTTCAGTTCATGTCATTTCTGCTGGGAAAATTCTCAACTTGCAATATGCAATTTGTGGCCAGAACTACTAGAGTTCACATTCCAGAAACATATCTAACACAGCCCAACATTATACAACCTCTGGAAACATCAGGCTGAAGCCCGGAGGAAAGTAAACATTGCTCCAGCCTTTCTTCTTTCACCAGCCTTCTGCTCCCTTCACCATGCATATTTGATGTGTTAGGAGACACAGAAGATACCATATGGATAATTCTATAATTGCAACACCCAGTCAGTCCAATGCTGGACCAGAATTACCAAATTGTATTGTTGTTATAAGGAAACAACTGGGGAAAACTGGCCTGCAAGCGCTCCAGTTGGAGAACAGCCTTTACCAAAGGTGTCATGGGCTTTGAAGAAACTCGATCTCAGGACGCAAGGGAGAAACGTGCTAAGAGGAATGCACACTTGGCAAATCCACAACATGATCAACTCCTGCCCGGAAACCAATGTCCCCACTGTGGAAGGACGTGTGGATCCAGAATTGGCCTCCACAGTCACTTACAGACCCATTGTTAAAATCGTGTTTATGGAAGACAATCTTACTCGGCTACGAGTGATCACCAAAGAAAGAAAAAAGAATAAGGAAACACTACAAACTGTTGAAATGATTCCCTGCCATGAGATGAGCTGATGGCCAAAAAAGGTGATGGCTAGAAACTCAGATGGCTTTTAAAAGGATTGTACAAATTAATGGATAACACATCTATCAATGCTCATTATTCATTATAATTAAGGTGGAACATTTGTGTACTGAAGGATGCTAGGAGCCAGCCCATTCCCCATATTATCTCCATCATGTCCTATGTCAGGCTTCCTCAACCTCGGCCCTCCAGCTGTTTTTGGCTTGGCCTACAACTCCCATGATCCCTAGCTAGCAGGACCAGTGGTCAGGGATTATGAGAATTGTAGTCTCAAAACATCTGGAGGGCTGAGGTTGAGGAAGCCTGTCCTATGTGTTAGCTTATGTAGGCATTTAGCCAGTCACTGATAGAGACAGAATGCTAGACAAGATGGATTGCTGGTGTGATCTAATAAGACAATAATAGCCCATTTTCTAAAAGCCCTGGATGATAAAATGATATTAAATGCAATAAGCTAGAAGCCACCCAATTTCCAATGCACAGTATGCATATTGTGTAGAAGCCATATTGAAAGAATGAAGCAATGAAATAGAATAACTATCAGGCTGAAATTTTCTCTTACAGCTCCTTGAACATACCAGATGACAGCGCCAGACTTCTGTCTAGAATAAAACACAGTCTGCTGTAGTGAATATTTGCAAGTGCCAAAAATAGAAAGCATCTTTGTGGGGGAAGACAGGGTTTTACATCAGCAGCACCAACATTTGTTACAGTTCATAAAATTGGCACAAATGACTTTAAATTTAAATTTTCTTTTTTACTCCCACCAGAGCCATTGCTACGTTTTCTCTCTGGTACCACACATGACCCAAATATTCTCTATATTGTTCCTTTTTATCATTAGTATACACTCTTAAGCATCTATGGCTGTAAGAACGCTTACTTGGAAGTAACCCCATTGAACTCACTGGGATTTAGTTTTGAACAAAAGGGCACAGGACTGATTTGCTACTTTTCATTCTGCAGATCAGCAAAGTCACTGACTCTTAAATTCAGAAGACAGTGGCAGTAGCAAATATTGCCTTGCATTAGTAGCAATTGTTACAGTGAACTACAATAAAGAAATGGAATCCACCATCAGAATCTTCCAAGTGATACAAAAAGTTTAGTCAGAAGCCAGAGTTGGTTTTATGAGTAGCCAAGGTGGAAGGGGAAAGGGGTAATAAATGGATACGCAAACAGTAATAATTCGAACAGGGTCTGGCTCCCTTCCAGTATCCTGCCAACAGTAATTCTTCCAATTCACATCTAGCACATTTCTGGAATATAAAAACATCAGCAGAGACAGCCACAATTCTTGCATGTTACAAGGTAAGAATTCTCCACAGACAAAACATAAAACACAATAAAGCTAAAAAGGTCTGCAAGTTAAGCTGAAATAAATCCCAGTGTAACCAGATGCAAATCCCTTGGGTTTCATATTTACTGTCCAGACAGCGTTCAAGTTCTATAGAAAATCTAAAGCAGATCAAGAGATACTCCAGTTACAAAAGATGAGGCTGCTGAAGAGGCCAGAGATCATCTCAGCTGCAAGTCCTGGAAGACCTTGCAGGCCTTTTCCCACCTGACTGTGGAGGGCGGGGCCCTGACTGACTTCAACTACAAAAGCTGAGGCTCCTTAACAGACTACAGTATTGAGCTATTGTTGCTGTTATTAGTATTATTTTTTGTCTCTTTATTTTAGATCTTATGACTTATGTGGAAATGGTTCAATTTGGTTGTGCACTTTTTGATGTTTGAATTTATTGTTTCCCCTTCATGGATCACTGCCTTGTCATGGCGAAGGGGCTTGAATAACTCCAAGAAGCTATGAGCTATGCCGTGCAGGGCCACCCAAGACGGACAGGTCATAGCTGAGAGTTTAGACTAAATGGGATCCACCTGGAGAAGGAATTGGCAACCCACTCCAGTATTTTTGCCATTAAAAGTCCGTGGACATTAAAAAGGAGAGGCTTTGAGAAGAAATTTCCATGGCATGCTCTGGTTCATGGGGTCACGGAAAGTTGGACACGACTAAGAGGACTAAACGGCGATTTATTGTTTATGTCTAATTATGCACAGTACTTTGTAATATGTTGTAAGCCGCCTTGAGCGTGGTTTTAACTTTCGAAAGGCGGCATACAAATAAAATGATTGCTTGCTTGGTTTCTGAGTGACATGAAACAAACTCTGCACTCCACCTTCTATAGTAGGGGGGCGCATCTGTTTTGGATAAAGGCAAATACTGTACTGAAGAGGGTCATGTTGGGGGCATTTGGACTTCTGCTGAAGTGAAGCAGGTTATCTCTGAAGCAATCAGAAGCAAAGTGGGCCATCCCTAAAGCTTTGAATCAATTTCAGAACTTAGGATATTGGGCAGCTGTCAAAACCCCAATATAGGAAGACATACATGGAGGCATGTGATGAAGGGGGGGGGGGGGAAGGTTGCACTAAAAAAAAAAAGATTGTAGGGAAGCCCACCACCCAACATGAACCCCACTGCCCAAGGATCCTTGCTGGGGTGTTAGCTTTCCCCAGCTCCAGCCATTTACAGGGATGTAGCCTGTATTCCCCCCTTCATGGATCACTGCCATGTCGTGGTGAAGGGGCTTGAATAACTCCAAGAAGCTATGAGCTATGCCGTGCAGGGCCACCCAAGACGGACAGGTCATAGCAGAGAGTTTAGACTAAATGTGATCCACCTGGAGAAGGAACTGGCAAACCACTCCAGTATTTTGCCAAGAAAACTCAATGGACATAAAAAAAGGAGAAGCTTTGAGAAGAAAGTGAGAGTTTCCAAAGCATGCTCTGGTTCATGGGGTCACGGAGAGTCGAACACGACTAAACAACAACAAGCCTGTATTTTCCTCTTTCGTGACTTCAGGGCAGCTCCTGCCTGATCTCACACTGGCTACTCTCAAAGTAGTGGGGAGACATCTGAAGTTTGAGGAAGGTAGAGCAAAGCTTTGCCTTGGGTTCAAAGCAAAGTGGGGCATCTCTAATGTGGGCCGAATCAAAGACGCCTCTGATCCAAAGAAGGTTCCAATGAAGTGATTTTAAGATATTTTTCTTCCATATGCCCAAACCCTATCTTATGCTTACAAAATGGTATAAATAATCACCATCAAAGAAACTTATTATTTCATACCCATGAAAGATTCTTCTAGCAACTCAAACGGTTGTGGCCACAGCCCAAAGTCATCAGTTATGCACTAGCAAAAGAACAGTGTCATCAAATGATGGCTTGAAAACAATGGCTTCCCTCTAAAAAAGGTAGCTAAAGCAAGGGTGGTGGAGGTAAACTAAACTAAAAGAAGTATTCAGCTGTACCTGTAATCCCTTGCTTGCTCATAAATATTGCAATAGAAACATGACCTCGAGTGAAAAGAGCAGGAATGTCATGGGAGGACCAAGAGCTAAGGTTTGGTTAGTTGGAGCAGAGGTTTTCAGCCTTGACCAACTACATTCTTTCTGTGGCACCCCTGTGGGGCTCAGGAGCCCAGTTATGTCACCTCTTGGCTGAAGAGCAGGCAGCCTCTCACCCTATTTTGAACACCCTTCCAATAATAATACCGTGTTTCTCATATTATAAGACATGTCTTATATTTATTTTTTCCTCAAAAAAACACACTAAGGCTTATTTTCAAGGGATGTCTTATTTATTTCCTCCTCCTCCTCCTGCCGCGGCCGGCATTGCTGCTGCGCCTATCACTATGTCTTATTTTCGGGGTATGGCTTATATTCCTTGAATGCTTAAAAATCCTGCTATGGCTTATTTTATGGGTATGTCTTAAAATATGAGAAACAGGGTAATAATAATAATAATAATAATAATAATAATAATAATAATAATAATTTATTATTTATACCCCGCCCATCTGGCTGGGTTTCCCCAGCCACTCTGGGCGGCTTCCAACAGAAAAATAAAACACAATAATCTATTAAACATTAAAAGCCTCCCTGAACAGGGCTGCCTTCAGATGTCTTCTAAAAGTCTCTTTGACATCTGTTGGGAGGGCGTTCCACAGGGCAGGCGCCACCACCGAGAAGGCTAGTGGAGCATTCCCTCCTCTCCTCTCCCCTTCTCCTTCAGAGTCCTCTGGGCAGCTGCCGTCGTCTCTGAACTGTCCCCCCACCCTGCCTCAAAGAGAGGTGCCTCCTTACTCTGCCCCACGGGGCCTAGGAAGCCAGCCCCAGAAGCACCATTCGGCTGGGAAGCTTGTAGCCAGGGCCACTGCAACAAACAGCTGTGCAAGCCTTTGGAAGGCAGAGATGCAAGAGGGCATCAGAGGTTGGTAAGGCAGTTCCCCATTTATCTCAATGAGCCAGCCTCAATGGCTACTTGTGCATGGGCTTCTTCATTACAGACAGCCACACTAAAATATGGATGTCTCCAGCAGAGATGCTAGGTATGGGGACCAGGAGTACACCCCAACTCCCCAATAATCACATGGTGCCCCCCCTTCATGCGGACAACATAGGAAGGTCGTTAATAAAGTGGCCAAATCCAAGCGCAGACAGATTGGGCTACAGCCAAGGATAGAACCCACATCCTGGTTGCCCTGGCAACCCTAACAGCAAAGATATATGCTTGCTCCCAACCACTGGAAAGGGATGCCTCGAAATATAAACAAAATGTCTGCCAGCAGCTGTTATCCCTTGAATCTGTTTATACAGTCTTCTTCCACATAATCTGATTTACTTAATCTGATCAACGGCACAGACAGTGTGAAAAAGTAGGAAATGTTCCCAGAGAACTTGGCCGGTTAATAAGAAAGCAGAAAGTCCGGCTAAAACCAGTATTTGTATGTGCTTTGGGGGGGGGGGAACTACACCAAATGGAACAGAAGAGAAAAAGTGCAACTCTTGCTAAATCTCTAAATATTCATAAATAAGGAATTGCATTGGGGTGGGTGGGTTCTTGCACTGGTTTTGATTCAAAATTATGTGTTTTTTTACTTTATAAACATGCAGAAATGTATTTGAGAATCTCAGCTTTCACTTTAATATGAGATCTTTGTGCCCAGAATCTCTCCCTCCCTCTCCCTCCCTCTTTTAAGTAACAGATGCTGGGGGCAAACAAGAGTGCACTTATAAGCTTCCCAGAAGCATTTGAATGGCTAGCATTTAGAAACAAAATGCTGGCTGATACAGATCTTTGGTTAACCCATCATACCTCTCCTCTTCTGCCTCTATTGATTGTTTAAAAAGGTTCCAGTCCTTAGGATTGCAAGGAACTTGAAAGTGTGTGACCAAGTTCTGAACTTCCACTCAAGTGTGGATGTGTGGTAAGTGCCATGGATTTTAGTGGATCTTTCTAATGAAAGCCAGTATCAACATGATCTTGGCTTTCGAAAGGAATTTGCAAGGGGCCATGATAATATGAAACCATATTATCCGGAACCTGCAGGAGAGAAGAATGCTTTTTGCACTAACTCAGGTCCTGCTGGCTGGTTTCTCACAGGCAACTGGATGGTCACTGAGAAAACAGGATGCTGGACTAGATATGCCACTGGCCTGATCCAGCAGGCTCTTATGTCCTTGCATAATCTACTTTCCTTATCTGGTCTGCTATCTATACCATGCATACATGGCCAATTTTTTAATAGTACATCTCCGCTCAACCATCCACAACCTAAGAAAGTGGCATCACGCTCTCTTTTATGTAAATGAACTTTCTGGCACAATTGAAAATGAAATATGACTACTGAAATCCACCAAGGGGGGGGGGAGAGAGAGAGAGAGAGAGAGAGAGAGAGAGAGAGAGAGAGAGAGAGAGAGAGAGAGAGAGAGAGAGAACTAGCAGTGCCAATTAAAACGTTACTGAAAGCCAGGTTGCAAACTTGGCCTGTTGCGTGAAACCAAGGCAGAACCAACTCACCACAGATCTACTCAACCCCCATACTCAGAACACCAGCTTGGTCATGTGAATTAATCCAAAGTACCAGAAACAGTGAAAAGGGGCAAACTATCAGGAAGTGAATCATCTGCAACAGGAGTTGGGAAACAGTGGTCCTCCAGAGATTGTTGGACTACAACTCCCATCATCCCTGACCAATGGTCATACCAGCAACAGCTGGAGGGCCACAGGTTTCCAACCTTGATCTATATTTCTATACAGATCTTGATCTATATTTTTTCAATCAATGTGGTGTTAAACAAAAGGGGACGATAAAAACACTTTATATTTACCTGCCTACTCCCCTGCTTAGAGGAGCAGCTACTAGTACTTCTTGAAGGCGACAAGACTTTCTGAGACACACCGAGATTCTTTTCTTCAGTCATGGTCTCCGAAAGAGTTTCTTCTTTCAGCGACAAAACGAGAAGACATGGGAGAGAAAGGCAAGAGTCATCGCATCTCCAAATGCATCCCAAGGGTGGTGCTCAAAGGAAATTCCTAAAAGACAGAGCAGGAGGGTGAGAAGGGGGAAAGGAGACAACAGCACACCATCAATTTTAGTCAAGAGCAATTCTAACAACAATAAAGAGCTCAGATTTTCAGCAATGCAACGTGACACCATTGCTATAAAATTAGCAAACCAATAAGCTATGAAGGGTAACATTCAAGACTTGATGAGTAGTGTTGAAATACGTCACAAAAGAATGGGAAGGCAGATGGACACGGAGTATTATTTAGTGTAATGTTCTGCCTTTTTCGGAGGCATGCAAAAAGAAACTGAATAGGAACCAGGTAATATTAGGGATACATAGGGCCTTTGATTACCGTGAAACAACCTGCCAACCCCACTTCTCGGACAGTTTATAGAAGTGGTCCGAAAATAAAGACCGGCAGGGTTTTCTTCCTTTTTCACTTTAAGGTTTATTACCTGCTGAAGTTTTAATTCTTGTACATTTCTTTATCATGAAATATCGTTTTATCTTTTATTCACAGGCATCATTGAGAGAGCTTGCTCTGAAGGGGGGGGCGGAGAATTTAAATAATTAACAATAGAAAAATTATTTACATAGTGCCAGAGTGTATTTCATAACACTTCATATTGAGGCTTATACCCATACTTTCCTCCACTCTTTTCAGGCATGGCCTGCAATTTAAAACTTCATGGCTGAGCATTCCTGGCCACACACACAAACACACACGAACTTTCCCCGCTTTAAAGAACATTTTTTGTGGGGAAAGCTCTGGAGCAAAAGAAAGGGTGCTCAGACATAAAGCTTTAAAGGACAGACCATGTCTCAATAGTGCTGAGGAAAAGTTAAGCGTGGATAAGCCCTTCTTAATTGCAGGAAGCCCGATTGTGTTTATGTCCAAAGCTAGATTTGCACCAGGGTCTCCGAACCCACATGCTTAAGCCAGTACACTATGTCAGCCCTCAACTATGTTTTAGGCATGGGGCAGAGGTATGGGTGGGGTGATTTGTGGGAACACTTCCCAGCATGGATTCCATGATTCGGGTGAGAGAGTTTGACCTTCTGATGTATCCATACAGATACACAGAGCTCACAGACCATACTAACTGTACCTCTACCAGAAGACAATACTTCTAGGACCACCTTGTCTTTATAGTTGATCTGGTGAGTCATTTTCACATTTTAAACTCATCCAAGTTGTTGTTTAATATTTTTTTTTAATTGCCCAATTATTGAAGCAGCACTTAAAGGTGTGGGCATTTAAAAACCTGTCAGCTGTGAACAGATAAACAACAGAAAATACCCATAGGAAATGATTAGAGAGCAATAAGTGACCCCCATAGAGGAGGCAAAGGTATTAACAATGCCAATATGATTGGTGGAAAACCCATTTATGGAAACTGCCGCCCCTAAGAACACAACACCTTTAACTGCCGCACAATGGCAATTCTAGTGCATGATGAGGTCAGATATTTAAGTAGGCATCTGTTGTCAAGTCTGCCAGAAAACAATATTTAATAGCAGCACCAAGGTGGCAGTCTGCATCGAGAACCTTGCTGGAAGTCCCAGGGACAATATAGAAAACGTGAGCTGTGGTAACCATGGCAACAGATTCTTCCCACTTCACAAAAGCTAGACTAAAGGGCAGCACCCTTCACAAACTTGAGGGTAAGAAAGTCTCTTACTGTACTATTACACAAAATATTGTATTATTCAACAGTGGTCAAAATAAGGTAATGTAATTATGTAATATGTGGGGGAAGGTTCAGAATACTGATCAATATTTAACTTTGATCTTTTCTTCTTGGACTCCAGTAGTGCTGACAATATATAAGCTGACAATATATAAATAATCTAAGCCAGGCTTCCTCAACCTCGGCCCTCCAGATGTTTTAAGTCTACAATTATCATCATCCCTGACCACTGGTCCTGCTAGCTAGGGATCATGGGAGTTGTAGGCCAAAAACATCTGAAGGGCTGAGGCTGAGGAAGCCTGATCTAAATACTGTAAAACATTTCTTATGTCTTGCCAACAACTCTTTTCAGGATATGAAATCTAATCATTTTAAAGCCATACACCAATGTCTAGTTTATAGATTATAGAGTTTGCTTTTTAAAAAATGCTCGGATACCACCCCTGGAGTTTTTCCTGTTCTTTGTGTCTGCACAATGGCCACAGAATACGCTCTTGCTAAAATCAGTTTTATGGTATTATGCCTCATGCAGTGTGTTCTACTAAAATGTTCCCCAGACAATGCCAGTTCACTTTGGTTTTTTTTGTCTGCAGCAAGCTAGTTCTGCATTATAGCCGCTTACATGCCTGGCTACTTGGTGCTGAATTAAGAACCATGGCTACATTTATTCACCCAAGCTGCCTGAGTGACAACATATGGCAAGGTCTGCTTCAGTGAATCCTGTGCCAGATCTGTCATCATTCCCCCCAACAGTGAACTCAGGTGGTTGAGTGCCAACAGCACTGGCGTTGAAATGTGGATCACTGAGAAAGAAGGAAGAAAAAGCAGCATGTTCCGCTGAACCCCGAGGTATGGGGAAGTACAAAACATCTGAACACCTTCAGAAACAGTCCAGTTTGAGTATTGCTCATGCATTCCAGGGACCAGGGAATGTTGGCAATTGGAAAAGAAAACCAGCTGGTAAATAGAGATGAATGAATCGGCCTGCTTTAGCCTTACCACACCTTATAAGAGTCCAGCAGTTAGGAACACGCCTGCTAAGGGGAAAGAATGCAACTATAAGATTTTGTTGAAGGGCCCATTTGTCTTCTTCCTATTCAGTGGGATACAGAAAGGAGAGGGCATCTCATCGTAAGTGCTGCGATCTAAACACTACATATCACACTCGTTCTATTTAAAAAACCAACAACATCTCAAGTGCCTTTGTGAATGGCTGCCAATAGCTTGTATGCAGCAACCAACATTTAAAAAGCACCACTGGGATATTTTAAAACTCTGCTATAAAGTTGCCTAATGTGGCTGCAATACAGTGGTACCTTGGTTGCCAAACTTAATCCGGAACACTTCCAGGTTTGCAGCATTCGGGAGCCAAGCTGTTCGACAACCAAGGTACCACTGTACTCAACAGCTATGGCCAGCTGTGGTTCTCTTGAATTGATTATTTTTGCCCCAGATCCTGACATCACAAGTCCAAGTGTGCGAAGGAATCACTGGCTAACTGTTGCTAGCGGGTGGGGAAAACCACAGACAGGACTCTCAGGCATGGCATAGCCCTACGTTAATACGATCCTGAGCGTATTCTCGGTTAGCAGAATAAGGTTCTTCCATTATGATTCAAGCTTTACTGTACTTTTAAAGCACCCATTCCTCTCTTTTCAGAGGTTCTAAAAAGGAACTCTCAATTTGTTCCCAAGAGCTCTTTGGGAAGAGCCAATCCTCTAATTATCTATTTCAACTGTCTAGGCCTGGTGAAACTCATTTCACTTTCCGTTACCATGAAACAGTATCTCCTGCATCAACAAAATCCAGCAGCATCTTCAGCTGCTAGAATTTAGTCTTGGGGCAGAGGTACAATCATGCTCTGCTGTCAGAACTCTGAATTTATTATTGCTAAGGCGTTTCATATGGGAAACCGCACAAATCCTCCTAGAGGTTGAGCTCTGCCTTTCTATTTTCAACACTCTTTCTAATTGTTCTGGAAACAAGAAGGGGGAGGAGACCCTGTACAGGTGTTTCAGACAGTTCTGGAAATCATTATGCAACAGCTAAGAAGCAGGAAGGCCACAGAATTCGCTCCAGAGAATTGTTTCAGCAATTTGCAAATTTCTGCTCCACCCACTTTCAGTTTTCACCTTTGACCACAAGTTCTTTGCGGAAGCGGCTCATGTAATGTGGCAGGTTATTTGCTTCATACTTCAAGTTTGTTGAATGGCTGCGTTGGTGGGGGGTTTTTTTGGAGAGGGGGATCCTAATACAAATGTTCCTAATTGAAGCAGCATGCAAGTTGAAAAAACAGCAAAAATATCTGAACAGCTACCACCCCCTCCCTGGTCGATACACTCAAGTTCCAAATATATATCTAAAAGTTTCAATAATTTCAACAAGACACGAGAACTATTTTGGTGTGCCTTTGCATTCATGGTCACAATGCTTCACTGTTACAATATGTTGTACTATTATTACATAGCAATGTGTGACTTCGATCTCAGATCCTCTGAAAGAAATATTAGAGGGGAAAGCTGGCGGTGGAGTTGCCATGGAGCAATTATAATTTTTCTGTTGTTGCTTAGCACTTTCTACAGCTCTTTAGAAATTATGCCTCATCTCTAACCCAGTAGTTATCAACTGTATTTTTAGAATATACAAAACTGTATCTATAAATACAACCTGCTTGATCATTCATGCAATTCTTCCTTAAATAACGTAAAGAAAACACGTTCATTTTCAGGCCTTGTCTACACAGAGTATTTTAAGTAGCTAAAAGGAGAGTAGCAATGAATTCCCAATGTGACCAGCTCCAGGACATCCACAAAAATCAACTCAGTTATGTTCCATCAGGTTGCTTATTTCAAGATTTTGACAGAAGACCTCACAAGGACAAAGGAAATAAAATGAATTTCTCTCTCTCTTTCTTTCTTTTTTTAAAAAATCATTTAAACGGGTTGATTAGCAACACCACATTTTGTGTTAGTTTACTTCTAATCTATAACAGCCCCTGAGCATCAGTTGGCCAGTATTTCCATTCCATTTTTTATTCCTTAAATATCCTGGATACCCACCCCACCCTTTTAGCAGCCATATGGGATCTATTATGAAGAACTGATGAGCATTCCCAAAATACACCACACGTGCTGAACTCCCTAAGCAGGTAGGTAACTAAAAATAGACACTCAAGTACGATTTGGCTACAACTGGTGTGTTCTGCTAGCATCTGCTCTTACCCTGGTTATTCCAAGCAAGAGGAAAAACAGAAGGATTTTTTTTAAAAAAAGCCCTGTGTACTAGATGTGCTTTTCTTCCCAGTAAACCAGGGTTGCAGAATCTCTCTTAGCACCAAGGTTTCCACATTCCCTTCTGAACAAAAATCCCGGTGGTGGGTGGGGCCAAAGGGGAAAGTGGGTGGTCCTAGGAAGGCTGCAGGCTACTGTTGAATGCAGAATAAAAGGACACACAAAACCCCTGAGGAAATCACACCAGGAAGGTAGGTGCAACAAAATCCTACATACCCACTTATGAGAACTTCCTTTTTTTAAAAAAAATCTCTCCCCTCTGATGATTTTTGAAGGCAATTTATTTTCTTGTCGCTTGATGAAGAATGGTTATAAAGAAAAGAAACTGCCAGAGACATTTTCAGCACAGCACTAGCTCATACATGGCTTCAGGTAATCTTAACGGCTTGATCACCATGCTGCTCATAATAATAGCAGCTTATCAATCAGTATGTGGGTGCATCTGGATGCAAGGTCTTTTGAGTCCTGGAAATGACTGTCCCACCATAGGACTCATGGGGAATACTTCTGTACCATAAGATTTCACGTTTCTACCACTGTTGAGTCTTGGCAACTGTTTGCAAGCTCTCTTTTGAAACAGCCATAGCTATAGGTACAATGACCATCCTTGTGTGCCTTTCTTGCCTCCCAGGCTCAGAAATTCCCCACCCACCCTGAGTCTCTGTGCTACTTGCCGCCTTACTTCCCTAAGCAGAAAGTTCTCTTTTGGCTGTGTTGGGTTCTCTCCCCAGGAACAAGAGCATTAGCTGCATCCGTCATCACTTCCAGTTACAAATGCATGCCTCTTTTGTTGCTGCCTTTGGTCCACAGTCTCCTCTCTTGTTGGGCCCAATCATTCCTTCCCGATGCCTCAGTCTACTACTCCGCACAGCAACCTCATCTTTCATCTTGCTTTAACTCGAGACAAGGGGAGTCTCTGGCCCTCCTGATGTTGTTGGAATCCAAAGTCCATTAGCCAGCACGGCCAACAATCAAAGATTATGGGAGTTGTAATTCAGCAACACCTGGAGGACCAGAGGTTCCTCATATCGGGTTCCATGCCTCTGCTAGCCCACTGGGACCTATCCTGCCTTACCATCTCCTCCTGTGCTGATTTCATCTTCCGTTTCTCTGCCTGAGATACCTAACGGCGAAATGTGAGCAGTCCATGCTGCTTGCATCCTGCAGTGGGTTTCCTTACCAGCTTATCAGATTGTACTCATCCTTGCAGTGCGTCTAAGTTAGCACAACTGCCAGAAGGTGCTTTTATACAGCTTACACTGAGGAAGAAGGGCTTGTACGTTGCAAGCGCAACCATCTGCCCCCATTAACCTCCAATATATTCCACATTCATAAAATAACTTGCTTGGATTTTCTAAACATAGCCCGTCCGTTTCAGATTCACACCCTAAATAAAGTGAGCTTCCCGATTGGGCCGACAGCATTCATACATCACTCTTCTTTGAGCAAGCATGCTTCTTCAAAACACACAAATGCTGCCTTTCAGACTTGAAGAGCGTCAATTGGAAAACACTTTGCAGCCTTTACCACACTTGAACAAAGTGATCAGCCCTTTCTTTTATTTAGTGCATGGCTGTTGTGTCCTTTTGATAGAGCGCTTAAATATTTTATAGCCTGCTGTCCTCTCTTGTTAGTCTGAAAGGCATAAGAGCTCAGGTACCATCACTTCCCAGTACTAATTGGATTCTGGAATCCAGACAGAGTCAATATGGCAGACTGACTTACAAATAAATTAGCTTCCATTTATTGAGGGGCAAACACATTGCACTCCAATGCATGTTTCCTTGATTTTAAAATGAAAAGCAAGCTTTGGGAGGGAAAATGCTGAGGAGTGGAGACATGGGCATAGCAAGGATATTTGGGGGGGGAGGATGCTTTTTGTTGGGGGTGCAGAACCTCAGCTTCCTATGTTTTTTTATTGAATTTTATTGATGTAGGGGTGCAGCTGCCCCTCCCTGCCTCCCCTGGCTATGCTCATGAGCAGAGAGGCAACTAGCATTGGGGAGTGGGGGACGACAACTTGGGAGTGGTCTGGATGGGTAAAACAGCAACCAGGCAAGCACTACCTCCCCAAGCCAATTCTTTGCTCAAAATGACTCTCACCATAAAGCTGTTTTTCATTTGAAAGAAAACAGAAAACAGAGCAGCCACTGGATCTTTGTTCCACACATTTTCATGGGCATATTATTTGCCCCTCATAGAAAGAGAAAACTTGCAGATTTTGCTAGGTGTACGAAATAAATAAATAAATAAATAATGCAGAAGAGGGCATGCATACCCCTTGCAGCTGCATTCAAAGCTAGAAGGCTGCAGATAGTTTGCACATCCAAGGTAGTGCAAGAGTGACCTATGAAGTCAATATTTTGGATCTTGCTTCTGCCACAGGCTGCATTCAGCCAACCATATTTCAGCACAATAAGCCAAGATGTGCAAAAGCCATTGTGCCTTCAGACCCCATCTCTCCTCAGTGTGCTGGGTAACCCAGGAAGTTTTCATTAACCATAGTTTCTCATTGCGCCTGAGTGCGTATGCATGCATAGCATGGGTGGCCAAGCCACGAGTGACAACATGGCCGCCAAGCCACAGAAAGGCCCCTCCCAGTCCCCACAGCTTTATCTTTCCATTTGGTTGGGAGATAAATCTCTAAAGGGCAGACAGAGTGCTTTATCTGCCTGTCGCAGGGGGATCTTTTATCTCCATCTCAGCACTAAGCAACAGAGCGCTGAGATTAGAGACAAACCTTCCAACTGCTCTTGAGGAGCAAAAGGCAACATTTCCCCCCAGCTCAACCATGGAATGGGGATGGGTGGAAACTCTGCATTTTACTTTGACAGGTCCTGCAGTGGAGAGCAATTCTATCCCTACCACCACCCTAACACTGGAGTGGGGGCGCGGGCTGGAAATGATGGTTTTGTGGATGCAAGTTGTGTGTGAAAGAGGGGGAGAACGATGTGTGACTGCAGGGTCCAGAGATTGCCTATATTGCTGCTATGTGGTCCTTGGAGGGGGACTGTCAATACTGTCCTTAGGATGAAATAGATTAGCTACTGCTGTAAGGTTACCAGATTTCTTTTCAATGAATCTGGGGACACTTTTCAACTTCAATAGATTTTTTATGGGGACTGATTTGTAAATCCGGGGACCTCTGGTAACCTTAATACTACTGGTGTATAGGACTGCAACCTTAAGTAGCGCACTGAAGGCAGCCCTGCATTGGGAAACTTTAATGTTTGGTGTTTTATTATGTTTTTATATGTGTTGGAAGCCACCTGGAGGGGCTGGGGAACACAGTCAGATGGGTGAGGTATAAATGATAAGATGATGATGATGATGATGATGATGATGATGATAATGGAAGGAGTAGGGAACTTGTTGCTCTCCAGATGTTCCTGGACTCCAACTCCATTCGACCCTGACTCAATGCAAGCTAAGGTTGATTGGAAATGGGAGTTCAACAATATCAAGGAGCTGTCCATGAGCGAGGTCATCTACCAGGCAGGCATACACACAGAAGACCCAGGATGCAATTAGCTTTTTATTAGCAGGGGGAAAACAAGACTGCAGTGTCCTTGGTTCGTCTTAACTCAACAAAGACATTGCTGAAACTAAGCTCTGGGCATTCCCTTTCCTTCTAGCCTCTCACTCTGGATCCCTCCCAAGCAAACTGTGTCGAGCAGGTGGGCTCCTCCTCTGGTCCTGTCTGGCGCATTGCTCAGCAACATGCAGGACCCTCCTGGAGCAGGAGGTCAGAGGGGGAGGAGAGACAGCAGGAGTGGGACTGTCTGCATGTACGGAGTGACTCTCAGCTTCTAATCATGTCCTAGAGGGCCCTCCTTCTCCTGAATCCCCCCTGATCACTCAAGTCTCCTGCTTCTATCAGCTGCCAGCTCATCCCTTCTGCCGACTGCTCCTCGATGTCCCACCACCAGGCTCAGGGCTCAACTTTGGAGTCCTCCCTGGGGGGCTCTTGGGCTGGCAGCTCCATCACTCCTTTTTTACCAGCTCGCAAAGTTTTTGTCTGGCTCAGGCCTCCCCACCATGGCACACTGAATAATGGAGGTGGCTACTCAGAGGAGCTTCGCTCTTCTGGGCTGGGGAACTAATTACAGGGCCGCATCATCTTATTTTTCTACTTGCCAATACACTCAACGTGTAATGCAGTCCCCTTTCGAAAAAGGAACAGCATGTGGTTAATGCTATAAATTCTGGCAGTCGTAAGCATGGAACACTCTTGGCATCAATTTGCAAATACATTTATCTGTCTTTTATGCGGATATTATCTCTTGATCAGTTTTAGTTTTCTCTCCCATGCCTAATAAGGAGAAAAGAAAGCTGTCAGTAACACAGCACAGAATTCCACAGATTTATGCTTGTCTAACAAGACACAACATTACTCATCCCTACAGCAGAATGAATAGGTACTGTATTCATTATAGTGCAATTTACTGACACAAAACTGTGCTAACAAGGAGTTAAGCTGAACTACTCCTCAAGAGAATCATTGCAAAGGGAATTCGGGGGAAAGCGGCTTCTGATTTGAGAAAGAAAGAATATTGTAGATCACCACTGGCAATTTTCTCTTGCAAATTTATTTATCTTTTGGTGGCTGTGGAGATCACTGCCTAAGAAAAAATAATCTCCTTAATATTCACCAGACAAGCATTATTCAGGGATCTTTGTTCTGGTTTGATTGGCTCCTAAGCACTGGGTATGGAAACGGAGGTAATTACTTGTTCACAGTTCTGCTGCAGAGTCTTCATAATTTTTATTCTCTTCTGAACCATTAAAGTGTAAGAAAGCATGACAGGCACCTCAAGTGACACCATGGCCAGAAACCATCTGCAACACTCGAGTACTCAGCAACGAAGTACAGATTTGTAATGAAAAACCTATCTGGAATATCCCAGGCAAAAACATAAGACCAGTGCAGTCAAAGTTACCCAGCTATGACCTTCCCTTTCAGTACAGCTCGCTCACTGTGTCCTTGGGAGGATAATGTAGCAGCTGACTACTGCCTGAAGGAAGCATGCATATAAACTGAATCAACGCAACTTGACAGAAGGGAGGCAGAAGAGGTTCTACCACTGCAGTTTGGGCTCTGCTAGTTTAGTTTCAGCTACTGGAGTTCATATTGCAACCTGTGGCGGATGGGAAGCAGCCTTAGAAATTCACCAGGGGCTAGGCGCATTTTGCACCTGGCTATTGACCACTCGCGGACAAGTGAAGATGCCAAGCCTGAGGCCTCCACCATCTGGAGATGCATGCCTGGGGATCCTTGGATCTTGACTGTTTTCACACACTAGCAATGCATCCTGTGGAATTATTTCCGTGATATTTTATCCGCACAATCAGAATGAATTTCAGGAACCAAAAAGCCGTATTGAAATATATGACTTTCGAGCTGTCTGGCCCCAAAATGGCAAACTAGGCATTCCATTTTGGCGACTGTAACCCAGGTTTTAGGAGCCATTTGGTGCCTAGCTTATATATCTGAGTTTCTAACACTGATGGGAGATGGAGTCCACAGTTTCCCTACCCCATAACCTAGCACAGAGAGAATTTGTAATGAAGTATCTGCAAAGGCCTTAATCTCAACCCCTTCTGTGAGTTGGAAGTGCAAAGCCCTGTCCAGTCATTCTTAAGCGATTAACAAGTTGCGGGAGGGGGGAGTTGAGTGGTATTCACTAATCCTACACCCCATCCATTTATTGAGGCAGCATGTCTACAAAGCAGGAAAACTATAAACCGAAACCTGGTTCACATGTAACACCAAGTCAAACAACAGCTGGCACACAAATGCATGAGTGTGTGGGTTCCTAGAAGCTGTAATCAAGGTTTGATCTTGGTTCACAGCTCATGGTTTGTCTGGAGGAGACAAAGCATGAGCCCAGGTTCAGACAACATGCTAAACCAAACCATGGATTAGCTTCAGGTAGCACGGCATCACAGACCCAGAAGGCACAGGGGTTGCCACCGCCTTTCCAGGAGCCCACATGCTCATGCTAGGCCATGGTTTGTCTTAGCAGTGCATCTGAACCAGGCATCCCCAAACTGCGGCCCTCCAGATGTTTTGGCCTACAACTCCCCTGATCCCTAGCCAACAGGACCAGTGGTTGGGGAAGATGGGAATTGTAGTCCAAAACATCTGGGGGGGGCGAAGTTTGTGGATACCTGATCTGAACTGAGCTAGAGAATGGCTAAGAAAATTGACTTGTAAGTTCTTCTGTATTCAACCTACTCAGAAGTACAGTATAGCTGCAGCTACGCAGTAGGAAATTGGATAGGAGGCCTCCAATTGAAACCAGTTGCCCACCAGGACTTTTATACAAAACAACTCGCTGATTTGGCAGCATGCCTAAGTTTTCAACCATCTGGTCAAGAAGCAGCATAATCTATCTATCTATCTATCTATCTATCTATCTATCTATCTATCTATCTATCATCTATCTAAATGTAAAATGTGCATGTTTGTGGATCTTTACTTTTCTCCGAAACCGCTTGACCGATTGCGTTGAAATTGGGACACAACGCTCCAGTCCAATATGTGAGTGTTTGCATAAACTTAGATTACACAGATGTGACGCCTCTCACAGGTAAAAAAATGATTTTGTGGAAAAATAATAGCTCCCTCCAGTGGATGTCAAAGGAACAGACACCATTTGTGTAGTACCAACACGCCCCACCCTCCCCCGACTCCTCCGACTCCTCCCTCACCAAGCCGGACCCCACCGCCTCCGCTTCGAGAGCCTGGCGGACCTCAAGAGCCTGGCCAGACCTCAAGCCGCCTCCCTCAACGGCACGAGAGGCAGGCGGACCCCCCCCCCTGCCGTCCACGCTGCCTCCAGAGCCAGGCCGGGTCTCCAGACCCAGGCCAGCCCCGAAGCCGCCTCTGCCGACGGCACGAGAGGCAGGCCGCACCCCGCCACCGGCATCCATGCTGCCTGGAGACCCAGACCGTACCTCGAGACCCAGCCTCTCGCCCAGAGGAATCTGCCGGGGGAACTGGGCAGAACCTCCCCAACATGGCCAGACAGTATGAGAGGGGGAGAGAGAGAGGACTCGGGATGGAGGGTGACATCACGTGGGGGGAATATGACGTCATCCACCAGGGGAACAGAGGGAGGCCTGTCATTACATCCTCCGTCTGTGTGCCTAAACGGGGGCCCTACCAGAGCCACAGCAGTGCGTAGAAGGGTACAGCTAGTACTATAATAAAATTTCATTTGCTCTAAACAAACAGTACTCCAGTTTATTAGAATATTTATATGTTTGTTACCCAGGCAATCTTCTTTTTTTTAAAAAAACTGAACCATACCTATCAACAGTTGCGATGAAAACAGTGCTGCTATTAAGACATCAATCCTGAAGATGATTTACAGAGACTAAAGAAAGGTCATGCACCCTGTATTATGGTTAGGGTTGCTCAATCACATTGTGTTTCAGCAAGAATATCTCCATAGTGAAAACAGCTCCACTTAAATAGTGTTTTAAACTTGGTTTGCAACAAGGACGTTTTCACTCAGATATGTTTATTTAAGCAGGTCAAAATGTCACATAGCATGTTCTAATCCAGGCAGAGGCAAACTCCGGCCCTCCAGATGTTTGGGACTACAATCCCCATCATCTCTAGCTAACAAGACCAGTGGTCAGGGATGATGGGAATTGTAGTCCCAAACATCTGGAGGGCCGGAGTTTGCCTATGCCTGTTCTAATTCCATTAAACCTGGGTAATATTCCTAGTCTTCTATCTTAAGACTTTGGGTCCCCCCACCATCTTTACCAGGCTTTTTTTTTGCCCTCCTCACATTATTGATTTGCTTAATATCCATATTGAAGATGTGCCTTCCACAACTCAAAAGCTTCCTCTGAGACTCTTAGTTGGGCCTAATAAAGGCACTACCCTACTATTGCTTTTGAACTATTCCCCAATGGACTGACATAGCTGCCTACGATTTGGGCGTATTTAAAGGCTGGAAGTCTACAGTAAGATGTTCCGAATCTACACATTGACTCAGAACACCACTGCCTCCATACTGGTACAATGCACAGGTCAGCAATTCGATTGTCTCAGGGACGCGCTCTGAGGAAAAGGTCCCCCCACCCCTTGTAAAATGGCCCCTCGCAAGTCATTTCCTTCTCAGAGAGGAAGAATTGCCTCCTCTGCCCCATATACTTTCCAATTAATTTTCAGACATAAGACATCATTTTCACAGCCATTTATTCACAATAGTATCATCTACTGAAATGTCACTTACTTCCTCTTCCTTGCACGGAATTGAAGAGAAACCCCTTCTCACCTGGTCTACCTTCCATAGCTGCTGTGTGACTCTCTCTTCTGAAGAAGTGTGCATGCACACGAAAGCTCATACCAAAATAAAAACTTAGTTGGTCTTTAAGGTGCTACTGAAGGAATTATTTTTTATTTTATCTCTCTTCCACCTCGTCTATCAGAATGAAGTGAGCAGGCAAGATCAACTTTCATGATTTCTTATCTCCTTTCCTTGTAAGCGCATTTCTTTCAGGCAACCGGGAGAGAAAGGAGGAGACAGAGCTGAACGCACGCGAACTTTTTCAAAAGGCAAAAATGTTTAGCCAACCTTGCCCAGGTCACCTCCTGCCAAGTAGATTATTTGCTGGAAAATATTATTTGCTGGAAAAGATTATTTGCTGAAAATTCTTGGCAGGCCACATTAACAGTGCAGTCCTACACAAACCTACTAAGACTTCAGTCCCATGAGTTCAATGGGGCTTACTCCCGCATAAGTGGTACAGGACTGCAGGCTAAATAGTCTTAATCACTTATAAGGAGACATCCTTCCATGCTAATCTGAGCAGCAAGCTAATGCGGACAACTTTCTCTGTGATGTTTATCTAGAAATAATGAGCAACATCATTAAAGTGGTGCCAGTGTTTCCAACAACAAAGCTAGGAAACCAGACTCCTTACCCAAAACATTACCAGGACCATGTGCAGATTTTACAGGCATTTTGATCGTGCATTGGGACATCCCAGCGCAGACATACTGATAATTGGTTGAGCATGCTGCCACCACCCTTAATGGTGAGCCAAGGTTTCAATCAGATCACTGCTCTTCCCCAGCAACAGGGAAACATACCAGGAAGGGGAGTAGCTTAGCATTACACCCAAACCTGGGATCATGGTTTGTTTTGTCCTAACAAGCCAGAATCACTGGGCAGCCTTAAATCAAGATTTGTTATTGGTTTATTGATCTGTGCTTTGCTAGGGTGACATGAACTATGTTCCGGGGGGGGGGGGTTGCTAAGCTAGCCCTTTCCTGATTTGTTTATCCCAGGGGTAGGGAACCTGAGGACTTCCTGCTGCTGGGCTACAACTCTGCTTGCTGACCACTGACCATGCTGGCTGGGGCTGATGGGAACTGGAGTTCCACAGCATCTGCAGTGCCACAAATTCCTTGCACCTGGTTTATCCAGTAGCACCAGTAGCATGAAGCTTGTGTACATTATGATTCATTAAACTTGCCAGGCAAGGAATGTCCAGAGTGAGGAAGTACAGTAACTGTTTACTATTGTTAAAAGTACACTTACAACTTAGAAAAAGGCATGTCCATCGACCCAACGTCTTTCAGCTACTCCTATCCAATGAGGCAGTTGCAGCAACACAGACCTATTTCTGCTTCTCCCTCTTCAATCCTCCACTGGTCCTAGGAGCAAGAGAGTTGGGAGCAGAAGATAGAGGTGTGGAAGCCCTTGACTTTACATCAGCCTGACCTATCTCTCCCTTCTCCTGTACCTCTTCTTCATGCTACAATCCTGCAGCTACTCCTGCCACCGATTCTCATCTTCGGGCTGTTCCAGGTCACCGATCCCTTCCTTCCAAGTCAGACTCCAGTCCCCTTTCTCCCCATATAAGTATCCAGCCATCACTCACTCCAGCCAACCCCTGACATTGCCATTACATGCAAATGCGGCATTCTGAAGCTCGCAGAAAGCCAACTGAAATCTGCTGCGGCCACTGAACTCAGGGAGTTTAAACAAAATTTTTAAAAAATCCTTCCAGTAGCACCTTAGAGACCAACTAAGTTTGTCATAGGTATGGGCTTTCGTGTGCATGCACACTATAAAAGCAATCTTTTAGCACAGGCGGTATCTCCCCGGGTCACAGGATGCATGTTCTGCTTGGAATAAAATACCACCAAGTATGAGAGCTGGACCATAAAGAAGGTTGATCGCCGAAGATTTGACGCTTTTGAATTATGGTGCTGGAGGAGACTCCTGAGAGTCCCATGGACTGCAAGAAGATCAAACCTATCCATTCTTAAGGAAATCAGCCCTGAGTGCTCACTGGAAGGACAGATCATGAAGCTGAGGCTCCAATACTTTGGCCACCTCATGAGAAGAGAAGAATCCTTGGAAAAGACCCTGATGTTGGGAAAGATTGAGGGCACTAGGAGAAGGGGACGGCAGAGGATGAGATGGTTGGACAGTGTTCTCGAAGCTACAAACATGAGTTTGACCAAACTGTGGGAGGCAGTGCAAGACAGGAGTGCTTGGCGTGCTATGGTCCATGGGGTCACGAAGAGTCGGACATGACTAAACGACTAAACAACAACATGACATTTACTCCCTCATAAGCATGATTAGGACTGCAGCCTCAAAACATCAACTCAGGGGTAAAAACAGGCTTCCATTCATCACCCAAGCTGCGGCCTCACAAGGAGGCCAAAGTAAGCATTCAGAATTTTCAGCCAATTATTACACCTGTCATCATAGGATGCCTTTGTTTGTCAGTTTGGATATCCGTAATGCCACGAACAAGTAAATAAACTAAACCTCACCTTCCTGTGTGATAGGACCTTTAAAAGTTGCAAGTAGTCTCCTCTTCAATCAACACCCCCCCCCAAAAAAAGTGCCCTTCTCATTTGCTATTGACTGTGGATCATCCTGTACTGAGCACTGAAAGCCAGGTAACAAGTATGCAAATCTCTTTTCTTTCACCCCTCCACCTGCCTAGGAAAGAGTAGAATAATGGCAAGGAGGAGGGCAATGAATTAAAGGCATTGTTTTGCAAGTCTATAAACGCTGATCAAGACAGGACACGTTTTTATCCCAAAAATCTGGTACACACTATTGGCATGCACACCCCCCGCCGCAGATTTAGTGCTGCAAAACCCTTATCCATCTTTGTGCACTTTGGAAATTTTTGGCAAATCCCCCTGACTTGCCCAGCTCCACTTTCAGCCAGTTGACAATTTTCATAGCACTGCTGCCAACATTCATGGGTGAGTAAACAGGAGTGTTCCTTTTGTTTTTAACCTTGCAGTCAAAGCAGGAAGATGGGAAAAGGGGGGGAAATGTAATTTAGAGGAAGCATTGTACAAGAGACAGGGCTAAGGCATGAAGCAAGAAATTGTGGGTAGTGCGGGGGGAATTAATGTGATTTAAGAAAGCACACTCCTCCCCTGAAATCTGCATTAGCTGTAATTATACCCTCTTGAGATTTTTTTAAATCCTCTTTGAATAAGTGTCATTGCTTGCAACACTCATTTTTTTCTATGTACCAGCAGGATAACATGCTAAGGATCTGTAGTCCTGTATTCTACTGTTAACAATTTTCACTTGATGGGTGGGCAACAGGTTTGTTATTACATAAGGCTATGTATGCACCATCACATATAAAGCATGTTCTCCTTTAAAAATAATAATAATAATAATCCTAGAAACTGTAGTGTGTTAAGAGTGTTGGGAATTATGCCTCTGCTAGGTGTACACTGCAGTTTCCAGGATCCTTGGGGGTCAGCATGCTTTAACTGTATGTAGGTAGCCTAAAACTAAATAAATTAAAAGATACTGTGCACATTTTCAGCTCTGCAGTTATCTTCTTACAGGAAGCCTGTGCATTCAGTAGGTATCTTTCCAAATCTGTGACTGTAATAATTCAAAGTTCAGTTCCTAACAGTAAATTTGAATCATCATCCAAATAGGGGGAATCTATACCTGAGAAGTGGGACACTGTTTCTATCATGAAGTTTTATACTGGATGCCACCCTAAGAACCACTTTATTCTGGTCCCTTCTACATTCTAAAATGAAAGGAAGAGGAAAATTGCTCTAATTTCAGTTGGGTACTTTTTATTTTGTCTTTCGTTTCCAACTTCTGGAATCAATAAAGGTAAAGGGACCCCTGACCATTAGGTCCAGTCGTGACCGACTCTGGGGTTGCGCGCTCATCTCGCATTATTGGCCGAGGGAGCCAGCGTATAGCTTCCAGGTCATGTGGCCAGCATGACAAAGCCACTTCTGGCAAACCAGAGCAACACATGGAAACGCTGTTTACCTTCCCGCTGTAGCGGTTCCTATTTATCTACTTGCATTTTGACGTGCTTTCGAACTGCTAGGTTGGCAGGAGCTGGGACCAAGCAACGGGAGCTCACCCCGTTACAGGGATTCGAACCGCCGACCTTCTGATCAGCAAGCCCTAGGCTCAGTGGTTTAACCACAGCGTCAATACAGTATAGCAAAAGCACAGCAAATGGGATTTTAAAAACTACGCTGCAAGAGCACTGGCACAACCAGCCACAGGCATGTGAAATATTTGAGTTCTACTCCACCCCAAGTACAATTCTAGCCTTCGTTTATAGTCAGGAGTCTCAAGACAGAATGTTAGAATAGACTTCGCCAGATTCCACACAGCACACAGGCATCACAAATACTTTCCTAACAGAAAATAGGACGTGTCTCTGGCATAAAAACCAGCTCCTTATCTTCAGACTTTTGAAACTCGGGAAAAACTGTGGAGTACCTGTGAGTCACCCAGGGTGAAAAATGTTGTGTTTTTTTTTAATTACCCTTCTCAGCTTGTACCTCACCTCAGTCTGTTTCCAGTAATGATTGTGTTCCTGAACAGAGGTGATAGGTCCAGTACCAGCAACTCAAAATGGATTGTTATTTGGGAGGGGCAATGGGAAAGATCTCCTTTGACCCGAATAACATGGCTGTTCTATTATCACACACCTTTTTTTTAAAAAAAAAAAAAGACAAAGAAGCAAAGGTCCATATGAAAAAAACTCAGAAATCAGAGTTGGGCTTCAAATACTGCTGTGTATGAAAGATGCAGGATTTTGTAAACAGCCAGCCAACACCAGTAAGTGATGCTGCACAGGTTAAAACAGGCATCCCCAAACTGCGGCCCTCCAGATTTTTGGCCTACAACTCCCATGATCCCTAGCTAACAGGACCAGTGGTCAGGGATGATGGGAACTGTAGTCCAAAACATCTGGAGGGCCGAAGTTTCGGGGTGCCTGGGTTAAAGGATGCAACTCCACCTCTACCTAGTAAACAAGTCTTATTGGTATTAAAAATGGAAGAAAACATGGGGAAAGTAGGCTCACAACACAAAAACATGCCACAGAAAAGCCTAGTGAAGGGCGGAGAGATGTGTCAGACTTCCTTCCTTATGTTCACAGAGACAGAAACAGACTTTGTTGACTCACCAAAGTGGCTTATAGAAATACAAACCAGAATGTCACAACTCTTCATGTCCAGTATGAATATCACAGAGACACACTGTACATATTATCTGCCCTAAGAAAGCAGTGAAAGATATCAAAGTAAACCATTCCATATTAAGAGGAAACACCAAAGACATAATCCAAAGGGCCCATAATTCCATCTCTAGACACCATTTTCCCAAAACATCTTTGCAAACCAGTGAATTTTAGTAAGTTTTTGGTGTCATCAACAATGTGCAGATGCTACGAATACATTCATATGGTTCGTATGAATGTATGAACTGATTAGGCACAGATACTCACTGAATCCAAGTCTTAACTAATCTCAAGTATATATTCAGAGTAAAAAAAAAAAGGTGTGTACTCATTGTCACATATATCCTACTATTTCATTTTTAATTTGCAGACCTCCTTCCTATCTTACTGTACCCAAAACAGCTTACAGTATAAGGTTCCAGAAAACAATGAAGCTAACATGCTACTTCACATCTGTAGACCTGTTTTTACGTCCAATGAAGAAGCTGCCTCACATCTTCACTGGTCTCACTAGAAACTCAGTTGAAGATTACTTATGTTTAATTGTGGATTAAGGTGATGTTGCATACTGGGTTCACCAAATATCCACTGATGTTTCTTCTGACCATGCACACACGTACATGCACACACATTAACAGAGATAAAGCTGGTCTCTTTTCTGGAAGGTGACAACATTAATCCCCTTTACTTGCCACACCTGCAAAAGTTGCCAAACAAGTTCTCCAGTGCTAGTTTCACAGAAACTATATGTTATTCGAATTTGGGAGCCAGTTTTAGGTTGTTTTGATATTCCAGTTAGGGGAGGGGAAGGAAAAAGGAAGAAAAGGTGGCTTCCTCTTCCTCTTCTTATGCTCCCTTAGAATGGCTAGTGGAGAGTCCATGTATCACCGACCACAAGGAAAATAGCACATCCTCAAATGGGAACCCAGCACACACATTTCCTCAAGATGATGGTGCAATAAAACCACGAAGAACCCTACTGTCTTACGAATCTCATTTATCTTAATGGAAGAGAAATATTTTCAGGTGGAAACACAAATTTTCCAGCCTGTGTTCTTAATCTGGATAGGTTCATCTTCCATTCTAATAGCAAATGCAGCTGGCAAGCGCTGCCAGACTTGGGCAGGTAACTCACAACTTACGCACATTCAACTTTTGCGTGTTCAGCTTTATGCACTTGGCAAAAAGAAAAATTAAAAAAGGAGGCAGAAAGAAGGCAGGTGTCCGGGGAGGAAAATACTTTGGCAATCCCATCCCCCACTGAACCCAACGTGTTTTGAGTGTACGTGATTTATCCTTTATGCTCTATCCCCGGAGTGTAACCCCAGCGTAAGTTGAGAGTTACCTGTACAGAAAACAAGGGAACACTGAGAAAGACGAGGGAAGTATCAGCATGCTTGGTGGAACCTCAAAGTTTGCAGAAGTACTTTTTTTTGGGGGGGGAGGTAATTCCCCCTGCAAACAGCCCAAGTAGGATTGAGCATGCCCAGTCCAAGGCTCACACTCTAACCACTGGACCACATCAACCATGTGACAGCCCAATGGTTAAAGGACCTAGTCAAGTTAAGATGCCAGGGAAAAAGAGGGAAGTGCCCTCAGAGTTGGAAAAATGAATGAACAACCTCCTTCCCCATTCCACATACTTGCATTTTAACTCTGTAACATACTATAAACCTGTAGTTAAATTGCTGTAATGAGCTTGTTTCTTTCTCAACGGCAAGGGAAGTTTAAAAAGAGGAACTATGACTGCGGTCCATTAGTGTGTAAAGAAAAGCTTTGTTCTTGTATCACGGTGCTTTCAAAGAGCAGTCAAGTATTAGCATTAGCCATGCACTTATAAATTATACCTGCCGCTCACTACTATATTTCTAGAAGTCAATTAGGAAAACACTTAAGAATTGTGTCTGGGTTTCCCTCCCCATACACACATGTGTTGGTTTTAAAAGAAAGAAAGAAAGAAAGGAACTGATGCAATCAAGGAATGTGCATTTTGTTTTGGGGCAAGGCAGAGGATAAGCTATTTTAAACCAAGGAGAAATATTATGACATACAAATAAGCTTCCTAGAAATGGGAGAAGATTTCACAAACCAGGCTGAGACTTAAGTGGACTTTGCTCTCCATTTCTACATGCTGTGTAAGGCAGTTATTAAAAGCAGTTTGACCAATGAATTACTTAATAGGTTACCTGAAACCTATTAAAAAATTGCACAAACAAGACATTAACCTACATGGCAAGGCTTTGGAGTATCATTTGATATTATCACTCCGTATGTCCTACATTGGACTGATAATCTGATAATCTCCCAACTCCTCACAATGCCAAATGTTATTCCTCTTGTAAAGTATTCCTCATCCATAACCCAAAGCACATTTTATGATTAGCAATTTCTTCGGTAGCCATCTGTATAGATCAGCTGCCGAAATCCTCCTTTCCCCTAAGCTAAATTCATACTAACATTGTACTTCATTTCAACAGATCCTTAATTAACTTTCAGTCCAGGGTGACTGAAAGAGGGAGGGAGCCAGTTATGAACATATTTTAAGAAAAATATATGCCCCTAATCCTAAACCTTTTGTTCATGGCAATATTACCTGATGAAAGGATTTTATGCTGGCATCATTATTTTATAATAGAAATGAGTACCTGGAGAGTTCAGTTGGTTAGATTGTGGTGCTGATAATGCCAAGGTTGCAGTTTCGATCCCCCTATGGAACAGCTGCATGTTCCTGCATTGCAGGGGATTACACTAGATGATCTTCAAAGTCCCCTCCAACTCTACAATTCTAAGATTCTACAAAAGCAGCACACAATGTAACTGGGGGGTGTTTTCAAGCAATCTAGAAGAGAAATCTGCTGCAAGCAGAACTCCACAAGTGTGAACTAGCTTTCGGAATTTCTCCTAATTCCGAAACCTACCGGTAATTCCCAGCTGCACGCGACAAACGTTGGTCTCTGTGCATGTCACATCTTCAAAAGGCCTGAGCTTGCTGACTTAGTACGATGAAATATAGCCTGAAGAGGAGAAATTTAGTGGGAGACATAATTGCGGCCTTCGAATACCTGAAGGGCTGTCATGCAGAAGACGGAGCAGGCTTTTTTTCCCTGCTGTTTCAGAGGGCAGGAGTAGAGTTAATGGGTGGAAATTAAAGGAAAGCAGATCTTAGTTAACCATTAGGAGATAATGGGCTCTCTTTACCTGGAGAGATTCATACAAGAGAGGCTGGACAACTAGATGTCAAGGACACAGTAGATACAACACACACTGAAGAATAAATAATAATAATAATAATAATAATAATAATAATAATAATAATAATAATATATTATTTATACCCCACCCATCCGGCTGGGTTTCCCCAGCCACTCTGGGCGGCTCCCAATCGAATATTAAAAACACAATACAGCATTAAACATTAAAAACTTCCCTAGAAGTTCCCTAAAAACTGCAGATCTAGCATTGAAAAGAGGGTTGGGCTAATTGACTTTCAAGGTCCCTTCCAACTCTTATTATTCTAGGCTTGGTGATGGGTTTGAAAATGTCGTGGTCTGAAACTGTTCTCAAAAGTGGGCCTTTAAAATGAGTCCTTAGTGTACTTCCTCGGCTTAACTTCTTAAGCAGGAGGCTGAGGCAAAAGACCCTGGAAAAGGAACAGAAATGCATAGCATTTGTATTTTTTATATAGCCCAGTCTGCATGCAACCCCTTTTTTTGTAGCTGAAATGAGTTACTGAAATGAGTAGCACAGCACTACCACATCCTGGCATCACAAAAAGGCATTTTCCATCATATCAGTTGCCAGTTGGGAGAATGTGTGTGTGTGTGCGTGTGTGTGTGTGTGTGTGTGTGTGTGTGAGAGAGAGAGAGAGAGAGAGAGAGAGAGAGAGAGAGAGAGAGAGAGAAACCCCTTACTTAAACCCAGCCAGCTTCATGAGTCTGCAGGAATTTGAGTATGGATCCTTCACAAACAATTGGAACATTCTTATCCAGCACCCTACATTGGCCAAAACAAAATTAAAAAAATCATTCCAGTAGCACCTTAGAAACCAACTAAGTTTGTCATTGGTATGAGCTTTCGTGTGCATGCACACTACTTCAGATATTGGCCAGCCTGTCTGACACATGCAAACACATGTGTGCATATACTAACAGTAGGATGAAAGGTAAATAAATGTGCCCAAACAAGTTCATTACCTGATGGCGGGAAGACTGCAAAACAGCCCCTGTTGCCAAAATGCATCCAGCACTTGCTTACAGTGCAAACCTCACCATGTCTGTTCGACAGTGGAATTTGCTACCAAGGAGTATGGTGGAGTCTCCTTCTTTGGAGGTCTTTAAGCGGAGGCTTGACAGCCATCTATCAGGAATGCTTTGATGGCAGGGGGTTGGACTGGATGGCCCTTGTGGTCTCTTCCAACTCTATGATTCTATGTCTACTCAGAATTCAGTGAGGTTTTCTCCCAGGTTACTGGGGCTAGGACTGCAGGCTAAGCCCCTTGCTCGTGCATGTGCAGGACTCTGCTAAAATCTAGCACACTGCTTCCAAGAGTGGCAACAGGTTGAACAACAAAAGGGAGAAGATGCTTATCTTAAAATTAATATCGTGTCCATTCAACAGCCAAGCGGATGGAGGACTGACCCGAAACCTCAAGAACATTATATACAAGGGTGAGCCTCCGAGATTCAGCCCAGTTTCGCAGGATGCAACCGTCCTTCTAAACCACGCCACCCATGTAATCCTGGTTTCAGTAAATAAGGCATGTTTGCGTAGCAATCAACCTTGGGTAATGCAACACAACTATATTACCAGAAGCAAGATTACATCAAGTTGCAAGAGGGAGATGCAATTTATCTTCTCCTTAAATAAATAAATAAAACACAGTACTAGACATCCATACTTTCAAGCAGGTTTCGAGTTTCCAATTAAGTACCGGAACATTTCCAACAGGGAGGAGGGAGAGGATGTGGGTGGATAGATACAGCCATTGACCATGCAGCGATGTCAACAATACCTCGCTTCTGGTGAAATTGCCGCAACGCATTATACGCAGGGCTGCCTCTGGAGATGGTTCGGAAACTCCAGCTAGTGCAGAATTTGGTGGCAGTCTGATCCTGGCCCGACTGCAATGGCTGCCAATTAGTTTCTAGGCCCAGTTTAAAATTAATAAATAATAATAATAGCAAGGAGTAAGAAAATACTGTGTACAGTATATACCGTAGATGTACTCAGGAAAAACCTAGATGGATAAAATTACATGTCTAAATCGCACATAGGTGCCCTTACTTCCCTGCTAAAACTATATCATCAGACTTTTTTTCAGCTGGAACTCCCTGGAACTCAATTCCGGGACCTCTCAGGTGGGCACCATTGCCATTATAAGAGAATAGGGGAGGTTTTCCTGGTGAGTTCCAGCACCTCTTTTTCTAGAAAAATAGCTGCATACCATGATATCCTGAGAAGCAGCTTACTTAAATCTCAGCTAATAAAAATAAGCACTTTTAGATGTGCAAAATCCAAACTAGGTAAAAGTATACAGTAGCTGGGATTTTCTCTTCCCAATTGATGCTCTCTTCCCAGGAGAGAATGAAGGTATCACGGCACTGATAATCTTGCTATCACCACTCTATTTAATGTGATTCAGGAGAAGATGTCTGCTAGAAAGCTACCGGTAAGTTTTTGTTTTTAAAACAAGCTCTAAACTGAAATGTTTAAAACAAGGTGCCTGGCAAGACTGTCACAATATTGAGCAAAGTCATCCGTGATGTTCAGCACAAACTAAAGCTGTGAAACACATTAATGCGTCTTAAAATTAATCAGCGTGCACACACAAAGACACTCCCACAAATTTTACAGCCTATAAAATACAGGCATATACTACCAACCAATCACTTTTATATTCTCTCTCCCTCTCCCTCCATCCCCGCCACCAGACGTCTATTTATACAGCAGAGAGATGGTCTTTCATCAGACAAACTGAGGAACTCATCACCTCAATAAATAAAACTCAACTGCCAGACTAATTGTAAGTGGGAATGAGCAGTCCATTAATGCTGCCTCCCCTTTAAGATGTCAACATTATTATTCTTCAGCTGGCTACTCTGTGGAAAAACTCATGAAGGGGGTGGGTGGGACTGGGGCAGAATTAAATAGTTTGCTAGACGGCTGCAAGGCAAACTTACCTGAGAGCAAGCACCAATTAACACGGCGGGACTCCTTCCAAATGGGATGCTCACTTTCACATTTATTTTTATTACCTAAAATATTTCAATAGGGTTTTTCATACAGTGGCCTCGGATAATTCTTCCCCTTTCCTCTGTCCTTCTCATGCCAGAGATGCAACAGCAACACATACATTTGCAGACATTGGTATTCTGAGCTCCAGCTCCAAGGGCCTTCCGCTGGTTCCCTCATTGCAAAAAGTGAAGTTACAGAGAACCAGGCAGAGAGGGCCTTCTTGGCAGTAGCACCCTCCTTATGGAACACCCTCCCAACAGATATCAAGGAAATAAACAACTATCTGACTTTTAGAAGACATCTGAAGGCAGCCCTGTATAGGGAAGTTTTAAGTTTTTGTTGTGTTTTTAATATTATTGGGAGCTGCCCAGATGGGTGGCATATCTATATATATAAAAATGTAAACTGGCCATGTCCGTTAGTATCCACGTTTCACCAAAACCGCTTGACCGATTGTGTTCAAATTTTGACACAATGCTGCATGCGAATATGAGAGCAACCCCGTACCGTTTTCAAAGACAGATGTCACACCTGTGCCATGTAAAAAAAACCAAACCCCGTGTTTCAAAACACACCACTCAGAGGAAAATGCATGTTGGGAAAAGAAACAGGTTGCAAACCAGCGGCCTCTAGCGGCGGCTACACTGGTACTACACCTATAAAACCTTCCCTCTCAACAGCACCTCGGCTCCCGTTTACATACTAGGCCGAAACCTTTACAGACTAGGCCGAATGGAGGTACTGACTCGCCTGGGTGGGGGTTGGGGGGAGGAGGGGATGGGATAGGTCAGGACATGGTGGGACCAGTCACAGGGATGAGCCGGGGGGTGGGGGGAAGAGGGGGTGTGATACGTCATGGGTTGGGACATGGTGGGGGAACCACAGGGATAAGCCAGGGGTGGGGGGAGGAGGGGGCGGGATACGTTATGCATCGGCATAAGGTGGGGGAAATCACACGGATGAGCCACTGCAATGCGTGGCAGGGCCAGCTAGTACATAATAAAATTATTATTATTAAGCTTTAAAATGGTAATTGGTTAAATTTATCAACTAGTTTTTCTCTCAGCTTTTAAGCAAGCATGAGTAGGCTCTTATGATCAAAATAATTTGACTAGGACAGGACAATACTTGTTGCAAGAAAATCCTCTGGAGTGAAAACAATAAACCTGTTTTACTGAATCAAAGCTGCCTCCTGAAAAGCAGAGATGCCACAAGATAGCTTCTTTCTTGCATTTATGCATTCCTCCAGTACAGTGATCCCTCAGAAATTGGAATGTCTGGCTGAGTAATTCATCTTTCAAGCTTAAAAACATAAAAGCGGCCTTGCTGGAGCAGACACAAGGCCTATGAAGTCCAGCACCCTATATCTTACAGTGGTCAATCAGATGCTTCTGAGAAACGTACAAGCAGGGTGTGAGGACAATAATAACTCTCTCCCACTTCTGCTTCCCAGCATACCTGTATTAATAGGCACAGCATGTCTGATGTCAGAGGGGGCATACAGCCACCCAGCAGCCAAACTCTGGTTAGGAAAGACAATTGCTTACTTCACAATTATATCTCAAGAACTTTTATAAACAGCCATATGCATTTCTCCAAATTATGCCCTTTCTTCAGTTAAAGGGGCAGCTGCTGGAGCTCACAAGAAAATACAAAACCTTTAAATACTGTTCCCACCTGAAGACAGTTGCTAAAGTTATTGTGCAAAAAACCAACCCTTGATCTCTCAAAAGCAGACCAAAGGCATGCAAAGATCTCTAGCTGACCTCTCTCACACACAGGCAATAAAACCTTGC
Source organism: Zootoca vivipara (assembly GCF_963506605.1). Lineage (NCBI taxonomy): Eukaryota > Metazoa > Chordata > Lepidosauria > Squamata > Lacertidae > Zootoca > Zootoca vivipara. The sequence goes on along the minus strand of NC_083287.1, from coordinate 23,830,163 downwards.
CAAGACTTCTAAATTCAAGGTAGATCAGGCTTCAGCCTCAGTAAGAGTCTAACAATGCAATGTGCCTGCAGGCTGACAAATTGCCTTCTTCAACTGTCTAGAAGACAGGCAACCCTTTCCTACCGTATGTCAGCTTCTAAATCCACTAAGCTTTGATAATTAAAAAACCGCTTGATCCAGGGACAGTCCACATACCGGTATATATTGGCCTATTTCTACCTATTTTTCTTAATGGTGACACAGATCATTCATACTGTACGGATATTCTTCACAACTTGTGAGCAGGGCAGTGGGGGTGAGGTGAAGAAAAGCTACAACAATTAGCTGTGGTGGTGTTCACTACTCCTGCTCAGGCTGCACAGAAAAAGCATTTTGGTTCCTGAAATTCATTCTGATTGTGCAGATAAAATACCATGGATAGAATTCTACAGGATATGTTGCTAGTGTGTGAAAACAGTCCAGATCCAATGATCCCCAGGCATGCACCTCCAGATGGTGGAGATGTCAGGTGTGATCCTGGCACCTAGCTAATTTCGAACACTGCCAGAGACACATGGCTTTGGATCATTGGCTTACCAGAGAATGTTGACTTTACTGTGGCAGCACAAACTGCTGTTGTGCTCCAGAAATCTAAGCAGCTCCAGAAAACTAGGCTGTAATTGACAACCCATTTACTCCAGAGCAGTTCAATTAAATAGGCTGGGATTGCACTAAACCAGGCATCCCCAAACTTCGGCCCCCCAGATGTTTTGGACTACAATTCCCATCATCCCTGACCAGTGCCTGCACTAAACTAAGCGGCTGCAGATTGTTGCCTTAAGCACGTGCAGTTTAGGAGATATATCTATGGTGATATATTCAACTGATAATTTTCATACAGAAGTTTTAGCAGCATTTCAAGGTGTAGGCACAAATTGAGCAGATGACCTCAAATTAAGGAAATGCACACTGGCTGTTATGTTGCCTACCTCAAATGACAAGATTTCCACTGCAATTTATCTAATCGCCGCTATTCCCATGTTTAAACATATCCCATAACCAAACACCTGGCTGGCAAGATAAAGACCGAGCAGATTTTAAAAGTAACAACTGCATTAACAAGAAGCAAGCTAACAGTTTAAATGTAAACTATGTGCATTATGGAGGTGCCCTTCAGCTGCCAACCTCAGCCACGTAGGAGCTGGTTTTCTGCAGCACCTTAGCACAAGGACAAAGCAAATCACATGGGGGGGGCACATCATGGAAAAAGTGGGTCCCATGTACCCAAGGACCATGATTGAAGGGCACCTGAGAAAATGTACTTATCAGCAAGCAAGTACTGGAATCATAAGACTGAAACACCAGGCTAGTTGTAGTCAAGTTCTCTGAGCTACGACAAATATTTGTGACGTGCTAGACTGGCTATAATTCAAGCTTGGAAAGAGACTTGATACACATCACACATCTAAAGCACATGACTTCCCCCAAAGAATCCTGGGAACTGTGTTTGTTAAGGGTGCTGGAGATCTGCAAGAGTGAAACGATGATTCCCAGGATTCTTTGGGGGAAGCCATGTTCTTTCAATGTATGATAAGTATGATACTGTAAGTATCTAAGCAAGGGTTGGAGAACCACCTATCCAGGATGCTGAAACAGTGGGTTTTCTGCACCAGCAGGCTGCTGAGGTCTGTTCCAGGTCTATGACTCGAAACTCCTGCTCACAGGGCAAAGTCACTATCTCTCACCCTACCTTAATCCAATAGTCCTGTGAGCCAAGTTAATTTAAAAGGAAAGCAGAAGGAAGCATCCAAAAGCCTTTGAGAGTCTCCCTCATACACACACGTTTTAAGATCAGGGTGAAATTGCGAATTTAGAACAGAAGCATAGCTGCCAAGTTATCCCTTTTTTACAGGGATTTTCCCTTATGCTGAATAGGCTTCCTCGCGAGAAAAGTGAAAACTTGGCAGCTATGAACAGAAGTGGGGAGACTCCAAAGCAGGCATGTCAAACCTGCGGCCCTCCAGATGTTTTGGACTACAATTCCCATCTTCCCCAACCACTGGTCCTGCTAGCTAGGGATCATGGGAGTTGTAGGCCAAAACATCTGGAGGGCCGCAGGTTTGACATGCCTGCTCCAAAGGCTTTTGCAAGCCTCCGCCAACTTTCCTTTTAAGTCTCTGAGTTTCGGAATTTGGAAGGGAAGAGGCTTGCATGGGAAGTCTTTGAGAGTTTCGCCTACTCCCTTCTAAATTCCCAATCTCATGCTGATCTTTAATCTCCGCTCATCAGCTAATACCCAGAGATTCGATCCTGCTGCCTAGGGCTGCATGATCCTGTTCCCTGCTGGGAAATGGGCCGAGCAGCAGATGCAGGATTAAACCCCGTCCTCTCATCCATCCCTAGAGATGTCAGCTGATAGGTGGGCGAGTATGGTTTGGTGAAAACTGCCTGTCAGAGGTATCCTACCCCTGGCATAACTACTTGAATGCCTAAAATCCTTGGAGGGATTATAGGATTCAAATGTTTTACTGAAGCAAAATCCCCATGACCCTCAGCAGAATCAGAATCTGCCTGTAGACTGAACACATAATAAAAGGGTCACTCGTGCTATCTTCCATTATAGCACCCTGAAAATGGACATTAAATAGTGTGTATGCGTGTGTCCATTTATATGAATGCCATCCTTTTTTGGCAACTGGGGTTGTTACAGTTGCTGTAAAACTCTGGATCATTTTCCATCTGACTCTCAGAAAGTATGCATTCAAATTTTAAAAAATACACACATTACAACTATTCTATTTTTACACTTATTCCTTGAAGCTTCAACTGAGGCAACAAAGCGTTATTTTTATGACTGAAAAGACACATACACACACACCAACAACCCTTAAGTACTTACAAATAGTACTCTAATTTCCAAGCTGTTTCACAAAAGTGTTAGCAGAATGTGTTAAGCGTTGTTGTTTTTAAAGAGACAAACCTCATCCATATTTCCTGTACTTTGAGAGTAGCCGAAAACAAAGGATTTACCACAGCATCCCATTTCATATTGAGAGTAACAGGTTTTTTTATTTATTTAGTGTGTATCAACCTACACACATTGAAGCCTGCCAAGATACCACACAGTGCCACAAAGCAGAAGCTGGGGCTATGAAAGACCGTATCAAAAAAAAAAAGGATAATTTTAAATGGGTGAAAAATGGCAGATTCATATAGCACTAGGACAAGTGCGGCCTGAAATTACCGTATTTTCCCGTGTATAAGACTAGCCCCCCCCCCAAAAAAATAATGTCAAAAAATAGGGGGCATCTTATACTCTGGGCCATCTCCTCACATTTTCTTAAATCTGAGTCCCCGCCCCAAATAGGGGGCATCTTATACATGGGGGCATCTTATAGATGAAAAAATACGGTATTTCCAGGTCTAAGACAAGGGGTGTATTTCTCCTTCAGTGTATCAGGTGCATCTTCACTTATCAAGGACACAATTTCACAGTTAAGCAGAAAAAGACATTCACCTCAGGCAGTTGTTTGGGGTGTCAGAAAGGGCAGCACACTGTTAGTTATTCAATTTATTATCTTTTATTGCCAAAGAAGTGGGGGGGGGTTGCACTTGTGGGATTTTCAGCCTCAGGCACCAAAATAACTTCACTGGCCTTGGTGCGGCACAATTGCCAGCTCTACCACAGGGAGCCTAATATCTTTGGTTTGTCCTGCAAAATGGGGTGCCTGGAACCTGTGTCTGGGGGCCGCCATGAGGAAGAGAAGCACCTAGCACAGCCCAGAGAAGAAGATGGAGAAGAGGTTGGAGGAAACGACCCAGCGGCCACAAATTGTTTTTTTAGAAAGCGGACAAGCAGGGCTGTCTCAAGCCGGTCGGGCGCCCTGGTGCCGTGGCGCGGAGATCGCTCCGGCGCCCCCACTCTGGCAGGCGGGCGCAGCGCGGCTTTGCCACGCAGCGCCCTCCTGCCAGCCCCGCGCCACCGAGACTACCCCTAGAGCCGGGCCTGTGTACAAGTGAAACAGGTAATGGAGGACAAGGTTTAAAAAGACCTTGGCCGTGCAAGGTTTTTCTACCTCGAGATAGAAATGTGTCTGAGACTTACTTCAAGCAGAGAACTTGAGTGGAGAGCCTTGGCCAAAATCAACAAAACAGAGCTCTTTGGCCAGTTACACTGCACTGCTGAGCTTATATAGCAAATACCGGTAATAATAATAATAATAATAATAATAATAATAATAATAATAATTTATTTATACCCCGCCCATCTGGCTGGATTCCCCCAGCCACTCTGGGCGACTTCCAACAAAACATTAAAATACAGAAATACATCAAACGTTAAAAGCTTCCCTAAACAGGACTGCCTTGAGATGCCTTCTAAAGGTCTGGTAATTGTTGTTCTCTTTGACCTCTGGTGGGAGGGCATTCCACAGGGTGGGTGCCACTACCGAGAAGGCCCTCTGCCTGGTTCCCTGTAACTTGGCTTCTCGTAGCGAGGGAACCGCCAGAAGACCCTCAGCGCTGGACCTCAGTGTCCGGGTAGAACGATGGAGGTGGAGACGCTCCTTCAGGTATACTGGACAAAAACAAAAAAATAAGAGTGGAGAATACTATAACTGGGGAGCTACTGTATTGGTTTCAGCATTAAATAGTTCCAAGCGCTACTAGAAATAGATTCAAGATTGCCACAGGCTTTATTCCTTTGTTAAGTCATTGCTCATGTATTAAATACAGAACTTAGTTTACAAGATCTGCTAAAATGCAGTGTATGTCAGCAGCAGGGCTTTTTTTTTAAAGCCGGAACTCAGTTCCCGCACCTCTCAGGTAGGTGCCATTGCCATTTTAAGAGAACAAGGCAGGTGTTCATGGTGAGTTCCAGCACCTCTTTTTCTAGAAAAGTAGCACTATCAGACTCTCCATTCTGAAAAGTTGTGGGCTAGCCATGAAAAGCACACAAGCATATGTGATTGAATAAATAATAATAATAATAATAATAATAATAATAATAATAATAATAATTGTACCCCTGCTCATCTGACTGGGTTGCCCCGGCCTCTGTACGGCTCCCAGCATATACAAAAACATAATGAAACATTAAACATTAAAAACTTCCCAATACAGGGCATGTTATGCTACATGAACATCAAGATCCATCCAACTTGCAAGGAAAAGGCCTTGAATTAAGGGATTCAGAACCCAGTAATTTGTGATGCATAAACTGAGCTCATAGTCCTTCCACACATACATCCAATCCTGATTATTCCACGCTGTTTTCATTTTAGTAGTATAATTTAGCACAGGGGAAATGTTACTGCTGCTGCTGTTAAAGCCATCAGGGACCTAAAACCCTTGCCACTCTACTACAGATGACCTAGAGATCTGCCAGTAAATTCCAATCTACCTTCTACCCACCTTGGCTATATTCACCTCTCTCTCTGTTTTAAGATGTCACATTCCCATAGGGCTCTTCAGGCAGTCATTCAGTGAGGGACGCTAATTTTCCACAACCTCATATAGTTCACAATCCAGAGCATGGGTAGGCAAATTAAGGCCCGGGGGCCAGATGCGGGCCAATCGCCTTCTAAATCCGGCCCGTGGACGGTCAGGGAATCAGCGTGTTTTTTACATGAATAGACTGTGTCCTTTTATTTAAAATGCATCTCTGGGTTATTTGTGGGGCATAGGAATTTGTTCATTCCCCCCCCAAAAAAACCCCATAGCTCAGCCCCCCACAAGGTCTGAGGGACAGTGGACTGGCCCCCTGCTGGGAAAGTTTGCTGACCTCTAATTCATAGCATCTGTGAGCCAACTACTTACAGGAAAACCACCAGCCCTTGCGGCACCCATTCTTTGTGAGCTGCAGATTTGAGGTGGGCAATTGTTTCCAAGGGCGCCAACTGCCAGGAATCCTGGCACCACTTTCTCTTGGTGTGGGGAGCAAATATTTAAAAAACGATAAAGAAAAACAGTCCGAAAGCATTGTGGGAATGGCTAATTGTAGTACACGGTTGCTACTAGCACCACTGTGGTTGGTGTCAAATTTTCAGCACTTAATAAGGCTATCAGAAATGTTATTTCCGCTTCTCTCTCAATGAATGAGAACAGAAACTGCAACTGAAAATGCTCAAAGTGTGTGTGTGTATATGAGAGAGGAAGAAATTCAGTGGGTGGAATACAGGGCTGTTCTCATACCACCTGTACTTCTGAGGTGGTCCAAAGGAGTGTCCTTTCTTACATTCTACAAATCTCACTGGGGGTCTGCACTATACGTCCTTCTTGGGTGCCCACACTCAGACCACTGGGTTCACCTATCTCAGTATTGTCTACTCTGACTGGCAGCGCTTCTTCAGGGTTTCAGACAGGGGGCTCTGCTTGGAGATGGCTGGCTCGAGCCTGGGGCCTTCTGCATGCAAAGCAGATGTTCTACTACTGAACTACAGTCCTTCCTCAACTGAAGCCCAAGAAAAGAGATCATGAGGCAAATCCTCCATTAGAGATTGTTGAGATCAGAAAGTTTGGGCAGTCAGGGAAGCTGCAGAGCGCTAGAGAAAGGGTTCCACACCACCCTCAGCCAGCTCAAAAGCTACACCCTAAACAAATTCTGAAGTGCCCATGAAATGAAACAGAAAAATTGAAGCCCCATTTGCAGAAGAAGAAAACATTTGAGATACCAGAGGACCAGTTTGGGCCTAGCATTAAAATTGCTAGTCCCTTGCTGGCAGTTTGACACCAATGTGTTTGCATCATTGCATGCAGTGACCATTTTGCCCTGGCTGGCCATGAGATCAGGCTGCTTTCTCTGAATCCAATAAACAGGAAACCAGTGGCATTGTGTCTAGAAGTAACTAGATTTGATTACTCCCCTTTCTTAAGAAGTGATCAAGAAAGGAGAAAAGAGAAATTTTCCATTGATGCAAACCGGGCGGTGGGGGGGAATTAAAGAGGCCACAAGCTATTTCTGCAAAAGTGCAGATATTCTCAGGATCTCTGAGCTTACATTCAGCAGCCAGCTGGTTGTCTATTGCCATTTCCAAGGCACACAGCAAGAAGGCAAGATTTGTGGTACTTCCCTGCTGATGGGCCTCCCAGAAATTCAGCTCTCCACCCCCAGATGTAGTAAGCAATACATGGTGAATGCATCAATTAATCCAGAATTAGATATGTTTCAGTGCACAAAGTAAACTCTTACAACAAAACAAAACAAATGTATTTAAAATCCTCAACATTGCAGTTCATTCCAAGCTCCTACAGACGTATTCTTGAAGGGATAAAAACCAATACAGGAACATCAAATACTGCTCTCTAACAGCACCACTGAGGATTGCAATAGACTTTATGAGAGATGACTATGAGAGATGATGTTCAGAATCTGAATCGTTTCAGAGAATGCAAGCAAACTAGGACATCTGCTCGTGCCTATTCAGGCTAATGAGTTCATTTCCAGTTAACGGCTAACAGGGGAACCATGCAGCTGCACTCTACATTTCAGAAGATCTGAGCTCATTTATGCTTGCTGCACAGCATCACAAAGATAGATAAGAAAGCAATGATTAGGCTGCATCCAAATGGCAGTTTGAACCACAGTTGGATGTGGTTTATTGCCCCTCCTCCTCATAAATACTACCAGTGGGCATGGTGAGTTCATGTTACAATACCCTACATTGAAAGTGCCACCCGTATTGTGATCCTGATAGCCCCAGCGTATTATTTGGGGCAGCAGGAATCAGTATGGGGAACTCCTGTGTATCTTGCAGATGGCAGGGGCATTGAACTTCCAGCTTGATGCTTTGAATGTCTTTATATGAGGCATCTTTATTTAAATCACCCAGACCAGAGCCTCTCATGCAATCATCACAGCTTTCACAGGAAACAAGCTCCCCAACACCAAGCCTGCTGTGGGATAAATTTCTCGTAATGTAGCAGTTGTACGACACAGAGTGATATTACTGTATTGGTCTGAGATGCTGAGAACCACAGGAACTATACCAGTACACACACACACAAAAAAAAAAAACTCCTAAGAACTATGGAAATAATACAAGCTCTTTTGAAGTGCCAACTACCATTGGTGGAAAAAGTACTCAAGTTTTAAACAAATCAATCCACACAACTCTGGCAAAATAAAAAGTAGCAGCCAGATATTAAGCAAAGACCTCTCTCAAAGATTTCTCTAATTTAACTCAGTACTGGAAGAAACAATGCAAATATTTCTTATGCCATGTATAACTTCACAGACAAATTATCAAGCTCTTTTTAAAAAAATACCTCTTTTGCAAACCTTTCCAGCAACCAAGTGAAAAAATTGTGCACAGAATATAAGATGCACCTGAGTTTTGCAAGGTAGCATACAACTCCCCAAACCTAGTAAGATACCACCATTGGGTGAAGATGGGGAAAGGGTAGGAATGTCCTTGCTGGAATGACCCAAAGAGTCTCCTGAGCCCAGTATTCCGTCTCCCAGCAGTGAGCAGCCAGAAGATAGAAGCTCACAAAATAATAGTGAGAGTCCTTTTATTTGCATCACTAATCTTCCCAAACCAACTTGCCATACATCCTTCTCTTTCTCTCCTCCCCAGTGGCACATTTATGGCTAAAAGTGTCTATGCATGTAGTTATAAAACAAAGCTACGTAACAGCTGAGCGTTCACACAAGCCAAATTGCAGAGGAAAACCAGAGAGGGCAATTGGACAGAAAATAAGGAGCAGTAAATCGATATACTGTATGCAATTGGAAAGTTGGTTACTCTCCCGCCCCTCAAAGAAAACCCAGGGGGAAACTACATCAGAACAAGTAACAAGCTTTCTGGAAACTCGACCCTCTTCCTACCTGGGAATTGACAGCGATCGCAAGCATCAGTCGGGCTATAAAGTAAGCTCTTCCGAGCTGCGGTTGTGCCCCCACCGCAGGCAGGGCTTGGAGGGAGCGAGATCCAAGCGGCTTTTCCTCACCTCTGAGCAACCTGCCAAAGCACAGCCAGGAGTCAGAGAAGCCACTGACAGGCAGACAGCCGCGACGAGGCGGGCGGGAGCGACAAACACAAAGATGCACCCTATAAGCTGCTCTACCTGCCTGCTCCCTGCTACTCCCATTTGGCGGCGAGAAAGGGGCGGAGCATCTCGGCCAGACCCAGCTTGGTTCCTCCCAGGGAGGTTCCGGAGAGGGCAAAGAATCGTCTCGGTTGATTGACAGCGGCGCTGACCAAGGGGAATCTCCGGACGGATCAGCGCCAAGGCGGCGTTCGCTCGCGCTTTCCCGGGCAGCCGTCGGGTGTTTCCATGATGTCAGCGAGCAATGTTTCTCGGACAGGTAGGGAGAGGAGATGCGGCGCGGGCGGGCCGGCACCAAGGGCACCCGTCACCCTGGGGCAAGACTTTCGCGTGAGATCGCAGTTCACCCGGATGAACAGAGGCAAAGGTGCTTAACCCGAAAGGTGGGCTTAAACTGCCCAAGGCAAAGAGGCATGATTTAGAGTCGGGAGAACGGCCGCTTCCCTGTTACAGTACAGAGTCAGGATTTCAGTGTAACAAACTAATCCCGAACCAGCTTTACTGCACCTCTTCCTGAGCTTAGCGATTTACAGTTTCCATAATTACTTCGGATTTGCACCACAAAACGCATGCAATATTTCCCATTCTTTGCAGTGCGGCTCGGTCGGATGAACACACCATTCTAGAATAACTCCCGCTCCTGCAGTCGCCTGTCCTGCCAAAGTGTCCCCCCCCCCCAAAAAAAGCCCATTTCGCCAGCGAGGAACGCGCAGCACCATTAAGAACCATTCAAGCCGTCGTTCCGTGGCCGGGGACAGCGTCCGAAGAAAGCAGAGGCGTTTTAGTTAAGGAATATTTGCACACACGAGCCCAGATTTGAAAACTCAGCTGGAAAAGCTTGGAGGAGGAAGCTGCTGCAAAGAAGCCCAACCACTCCCACAACTTAGCTAAAAGAACTCGCAACCTGTACACATAATTAAAGCAGAGCCATTAAACCTTTAAGAAAATAGCCCCTCGCTATCATGAAACCATCCGAGTGAGAAATCAAACTCCACAAAGACTGCAAAATGCAGAAAGGCTCTCAAGATGAATACCTTGTTATTAATTTGCATATAGAAATTAAAAAGCTGGAAGCATCCCCAGGCATATTCAAATTGCCCCAGCCACAGATTTCAGAGTTGCGGACACTTGCCTCTCGAGAAGACTCCTTCCCTTCCCATTCTGTGAGTTCTCTCAATGCAGCGACAAAGGAAAGAGTCCGCCAGTCCCACCCAGATTCCTCCCAGGCGGCGGGTTTTACTGGCTGCTTTCAAGGAGGCGGGGTTTCGCCTTGCATTTCTTCAAGTAATCTCATCAACGCCTTGGCACCATTCAGGATTTGGGCTGATGAGGAGCCAACTGTGGCGCTTCTCGCCCCGGAAGAACAGACAGCTCATTAGGGCGCTGCCCCGTAAACACCCAGTTCTGGGGTGAGATGGGCTCCCACATTCCACTGCCGCATGCGAGGAACGCCGTTGGTTCCGATTAGAACACTTTCTGCCCCAACCGCGCAAAATAGAAACTCACTGCAATGTTAAAATTAGCAGGAGGTTTGGGGTTTTGGTTGTTTTTCGAAAACGGAATCAAGCAGAGGGCGGCGAGGTATTTTTGCAACTGAAGATCCAAATACGTATCCAAATGAAGGCTTTTCACAGCCTTTAACGTGGGCATTCTAAAAATATTAGTTTGCAGTTTGCGTGGGTGAAAGCAAAGAACGGATGGCATGCTACTTCGGGCTCAAACCACGCTGCTTATCGTTTTGAAAGCTACTGTTGCAAGTTTCTTCCGTCTGCTTTTGCCCTGTTTTTGACATCTTAAAATGTGGTGGAGCATGCATGCTTCTGGGTTAGGGTGCAGAAAACCATAACTGTTCAAGAAAATAAACATAAGAAAATACAGGTGTAATTATCGCAGTATTGACCTGCGGAACTCATTGTCTCCAGCCTTGCTACTGGACAATAATACAATGGCCTCCAAAAATGGAAAACCTGAAAATACGCTTTGAAACCTAGCGAGGATTGTTAAAAAAAAAGGTAATGAAGGATGAAACACATTTTCTCTCCCTGCATTCTTGGGAGGGATATTGACTCCTCATCTGTGCTATTCAAAGTTTCTATAAGCACCAAAATCTGAATCACTGGCCCTTAGAATGAAAAATGTTTCTCGCCCATGCCCAATTGTAACTAAACCTAAGTATGCACAACCGAAATACCCAAGATTTTTCACATTTTCCCCTGCCTTCACTCCACCCCCCTGTAAATTATCATCTGTCAAGTTATAGATCTAAGCAACACACACACACCAAGGCATTGGCATTACCTGATCCCAAGCATGTTGTGTCATCCATTTCAGTGGGGCCTAGTTTTCTGCACCATTCTTAAGAGTGGGTTGCAATGCACAGAATTCAGGATGAATACTATTTACACTCCCCTAGGGAATAGCGGATGCCTAGAAGGCACCATTTGCATACAGAGAAAAGGGAGGTTCAGTTGTGCAGAGCAGTACAATGGTCTTTGCTCCAGAGCCCTGACAATGAGGGGGATGGCTGACTAAGAGCAGAGATGTAAGAGCAGCGAAGTGGGATGGTTTAATTACTGCTAATTTCAAAGCATTTGCACAATGTCTTTTTATAGCCTTACTCAAGGGCAAGGAGCTGCAATATCACTGTAGCAACTGGACTCTGACCCAAATGCTGAAACAAAGCCAAAAAAAGGACACCTAAATAATAGTTACAGGCAGGTAGCCGTGTTGGTCTGAGTCGAAGCAAAATAAAAAAATTCCTTCAGTAGCACCTTAAAGACCAACTAAGTTTTTATTTTGGTATGAGCTTTCGTGTGCATGCAATTCAGCAGGAAATGAATCTACTGGGAGCAAAAGGGACACTAATAGGAATATCCTTTAAGCCAGTATTTTTCAAACATTCTTTCTAGGAAGTGGTAGTTCTCTTTGATATGGCGTAAGGGGCTGGTTTCTCCTGTGCTTCTTTTGACATGTTTCACAATATACTCATTCATCTCACATTGAACATTATAGCAGTTCTTCAATGTCCCAAGAGCAGTGTTTATTTCCATTATAGAACCCCTTTCACTCAACAGTCTAAGCCATACAGAAAATTGGGGCTTCCCCCATTAGTTTCTCATGCCTGCTGTTCTTCAGAGCCTTGCCTATGCAGCTCTGAGGCCCAGAATTTTTTGTGTTGAAGGAAGGAAACAACAGGATGCTCTCCACATCAAAGGAAATTTAGCATTCTTCCTTGCCCTTAGAAAAAGATTGAAAAATTGGAAAATATTGCATGGTGTCCAGCGAAATCAAACCACCGGTGCAAGAATTTTTGGCTGTGCAAAGGAATATCCTCACCCTCTCCTCACCCCACATGCCCCACCCAATCTGCTTTGGGGGGGTTCTCCCAACTCTCCGTAGTCAATTTTAATTAAACATTTAAAAAACCTTCCCTATATAGGGCTGCCTTCAGATGGTTCGAGGGTCGGATAACTCCATACCATCTAACATTTCTCTGATGAAAATAGGGATGACCTGGGGAAACGCAGGACATTTCAGCATCAAATCAAATAGAAAATAGAGACACCTGGGGGTTCTGAGTTGGATAACCACTTTTTCTAGAATGAAACTGGGTTTCATTTTTCTTTCTAAACACAAGTGAACTAACTGATGGAATTGGGTTGACATGAACAAATCTCATGATTCTGCAACTTACTGACAAGGGTCAAGCACGTTAGAAACTCCTGAGCAAGTTGGGATGGAGCCGTGGTCAAAGTGGTCCCACAGGGTGACTTCAGACAAGCTGCTAGGCCCTGGAAGAAGGAGCAGAGGGGAGGGGAGCCCTGTTCCAGTTTTTCATCTGACATCCCAGTAGCGGAAGCTGCCACCCAGAACCAATTACTGTATAAGAATCGATGCCCAGAGTGCAGCTGAGCTTTGATTGTTGCCTCTGGCCTCTAGTCTGAACGAGAAGTCCCCATTATTCTTTGATAGTCATAAATTGAATTACATTAACTACAACATTAAATTGCAAGATCACAAAGGCAAATCGTTCTCTGAAATAAAAGCTAAGCTATCACAACCATCTAAACGCAGTTTGCCTTTCATAAATTAGCATGTCATTTAACAGTCATGGTTCGTTTGATGGCACCAATTCACGGAGAGGCAGACATTGCTATGGAACTATCTACGGACCCAGTTCAAAGGGCTGGTTATGACCAAACATTTTGGACATCCTTATGTGACTGGGGTTGCCAGCTGAAATCTAGGACAGTGGAATATGTATTATTGACCATTACTTTAAAAGTAGACCAGTATACCTAGGTAAAAGCATATCTATGTATACAATATCTACTATTATACTGTATACAGAAATATATGAAGACACAGAGCCTTCTCTCTCTCTCTCTCTCCCCCCCCCCCTCTCTCTGTGTGTGGTGTGTGTTTATCTCCTATGATGTGTTTTGAAGGCACATCATTTTCTGCATGGTAGAGCTGCTGGGAAATCTGCTGCCTGAAGTTCCATACAAGAAAAGGGTTTTATATAAATGAAATAAATAATACGAACACATATGAGGGCAAAGCTGCATTTGTCCAAAACCCAAATGACCACTTCTTATAGGGAAAAGCAACTTAAGGAAAAGGCATTTTGGAGAAGCAGAAATAAACCTTTCTCCTTCCTAACCCCTTTTTTTCTTTTTTTAAAACGGCCTTCTGTCCCGCACCCTCAATTCCTGGTACTTCGGGAAGGCTTCTAAATGCACATTTACTTTCTCAATCATGCACCCAGGAGAACATTGATGGCAGGAGAACGTTAAAGAAGTGAAGATGAATAAACATGCACATGTATGAGTGAGGCTGAGGGAGCCTGAGCAAATAGTCTGAGCTGCTATAGGGCAGCTTCCTAAGTTCATTCATGAGTCTTTGCTGTCAAGGTCCAGGATTCCAAGTCCTCACCCCTCACCTTCCTCCTCCCTGAACAACAACTACCATCTAGATGGAAAGGCAGAAGTGAAAATATCAAAACAGTAAAACCCTCTGTCTGTGCATAAGAATATTTTTGAGTGGGAAGAAAGCAATAATATTGCAAATGATCCCTTCCAGAATCTAAGAAGATCAACCAATATTGTGAACACAGATGCAAAAGCCTCCCACATGTTTCTGCCTCTAGCACAGTATGTGAGCAAGAATAACAAAGAAGAGGCGAGAGGAAGATGGAAAGCTCTGACTTGCAGTCTCCATGCAAGCTTGAGTGCCATTCATTAACCTAGCACCAAGCTGTCCATCATTACCCAAAACCAAGTAGCTGGCTTGGGTACCACTGACAATCTGATCAGCCCCCTTCATCTCTAACAGGCTAATTGGGAGCAAATAAATGCAGAACGGCTTGATGCCAATCAGTTGTCTCACACAATATTTCTCATGCTCATATACTGTACTCTTCTTGGGCACGAGATGTGTGTATCAATGTCTGTCTTGTTAGGTGTCAAATGAGCTTGATTGCCCAACCGGGAGACAGCTTCTTTTGTCATTTCCCCCCGCCACTCAGAAAAAAGCTGATTGCTTTTGCAATGCAACAGTCTGAAGAGACAAAGAAACAGCAGCTCAACATGGTGAGGGATGTTCAACTTCTTTGAAAGGCCAAATCAAATGTAGAACCGCAGAGTTGGAAGTACCTCAAGGGTCATCTAGTCCAACCCCCTGCAATGCAGGAATCTCAATTAAAGCATCCACGGCAGATGACCACCCAACCTCTGCTTAAAAACATCCAAGGAAGGAGAGTCCACAGTCTCCTGAGGGAGTCTGTTCCACTGTCAGAAGGCTCTTACCGTCAGAAAGTTCTTCCTGATGTTTAGTCGGAATCTCCTTTCTTGTAACTTGAATCCATTGGTATGGGTCCTACCTTCCAGAGCAGGAGAAAACGAGCTTGCTCCATCTTCCATGTGACAGCCCTTTAGATCAGTGTTTCTCAACCAGTGTGCCTCCAGATGTTTTGGGACTACAACTCCCATCATTCCTGACCACTGGTCTTGCTAGCTAGGGATGATGGGAGTTGTAGTCCCAAAACATCTGGAGGCACACTGGTTGAGAAACACTGCTTTAGATATTTGAAGGTGGCTATCATATATCCTCTCAGTCTCCTCTTTTCTAGGCTAAACATACCCAGCTCATTCAACCGTTCTTCATAAGGCTTGGTTTCCAGACCCTTCAACACCTTGGTTGTCCTCCTCTGCACACATTCCAGTTTGTCAATATCCTCCTTAAATTGTGGTGCCCAGAACTAGTCACAGAGTGGCACTAAACTTCCCTTGATCTGGACCCTATACCTCGGTTGATGCAGCCTAGAATAGCATTAGCCCTTTTTTGCTGCTGCATCACACTGTTTTTACCAATATTACCAAATCCCCCTTCCCTCTGCGAGCAGAATTTAGAAAGCTCACAATTCCTGCATCTAATAAGACAGTCCTACACATATCAAAAAGCACATGCAAGAATGTGGGTTGTTTCACATTACAACTTACATGCGGAAATGATGTTACTTACATGGAAATGACATCTTTAGAAAAGTTTGCTCATGAGTTTCCACATTTAGGGAATCAGAAAACTTTTGACTCACCCATTTTAAGAAAACCTATCAGGGTCAAACTTAATACGGTGCTTGCTGGAGGACAAAAATTGCAAGCAACTGTGTTTTTAAAACACCCCTCCTCAGCTGGGGTTGGGGGCAGATATGGGTTTTTTCCCATAAAATGTGCCACATCTAAGCAAATCAAGGCACAACAAAGATCCCAAACAGTAGGCAAAGGAGAATGAAAGGATATAATTTCTATAGGTTTTCAAAAGGCTCTTGACTAAAGCCTGCTCAGAGGAAACTTGATGACTTGGTCTAGGAAAGTCATGAATTAAAAACTAGTAAGAAGATAGGGGACAAAGAGTAGAAATAAATTACCTGTTTTCAGCATGGGAGGAAATTAACAGAGGAGCGTCCAATGGCTCAGAGTTGGAACCAGTGTTCCACGCCAATATTCAATATATTATTAATAGCTGAGAATGGATTGGTAGAATACAAGGTGATAAAGTTTCTGGATGGACCAGAATGACCTGTCAGAAAGCTGCTATAATCTTGTTGCTGGATAACACATAGTGTGGTCGGTTCTTGACATCAAGAACTCTGGTAGCAGGCGCAGCCTTGCAGTTTGTTTGCAGGGGCCCAGCAGAAAAGGTCACTTCCTGGTTTGCATGGAGAAGCTGTTTTCAATGGAACCCAGCGACGGAAGTACACGGCTGCATTGAGGCAGCACCGGGTGTTGAAATTTTGCACCCCCTGTCATTTTTGCACCCAGGGCAACCACCCCTGGGACCCCCCTCCACACTATGCCACTGGTCACCACTTACATGCCCATCATACCCGTCAACTCCCGGACTGAAAAATCTGGGGTCAGCAGCGGCGCGGCACCGGAAGTCGCTTCTACACATGTCCAGACATGTGTAGAAGCGACTACCAGTGCCGGCGCTGCCCGATTTCCGGTGCCCAGACATGCAGGGGGAAATGCAGGGGAATTACGGGATATTTCGCCATTCGGGACAGCAGCGGGAAACGGCTTTAAAAACGGGGATTTCCCGCGAAAAACAGGAGACTTGGCAGGTATGGTCCCATACTCTCTGGGCCAAAGGATGGAGTAAGCAATAAGTGGCAACAGTAAAGAGGAAGAGTCTCAGGCTTAGCAGACTCTTAGCAACGGGTCCCATCCCAGGGCATGGGCCTCAGTGAGTACCTGGTGTTAAATTCCCAGTGTGAGGGCAGTGTCAGCAGCCCCTTCTTGACAACCTCCTGAGGACCATATGCCAGTAGTGAGGAGGACCAAAGACTAAAGTGGGTGGAGAACAAATGTAAACAGTAGGCCAGTTTCTACACGTGCTCACATGCCCCTCCGAATCCTCCATCTAAAGAAGCAAGAGGCATGATCAGAATTCAAGAAGACATTCCAACCAAGCAAGAATCCTCTGGGTGCACAACAGAGCCCGTGAGGGGTTTGACCTGGAGGGTGAGGAAGGATGTGTGGCCACATTTGTCCCCAGAGCCTGAGGCTTCTCATCCCTGGTCAACAGCATCATCTGGGCTCCTTACTTCCCCACACATTCCCTGTATCCTCAGAAGAAGACTGAAAGGGGTTTAAGTCTGGTTCATGTCACATCCTGTTTGCACCCTGCTGCCACCCACACCACTTTCATTTGAACTCTCTCCCACTCGTCAGTGCCTTGCAAAATGAATCTGCCTGAGCCTCACGGGCGGTCTTTGCAATCGATACTGAGCACTCGTTTGTCTTTCCACATTTTGTGAAATATTTTTACAAGCTGCCTTAAATATCTGCAGATTCCTAGAAGTTGTGTTCTTGCTGCCAAGTCAGGTTTGACCCAAGGAAAAAAAACAAAACAAAACAGCAACAGCCATGGCAACAGGAGAGAACAGAGCCAACACTAGAAGTAAGAAAGGGAGGTCAGGACAAAGCTTTTTGGGGGCCACATTCACACTTAACATGACACTTTAAACAGCTGTTGCCTCCCCCAAAGCATTATGGGAGCTGTGGTTTGTGAAGGATGCTAAGAGCTGTCGGGAGACCCCTATTTCCCTCCCAGAGCTAAAGTTGGTTTAAAACTCTGGAAATTGTTGCTCTGTGAAGGGGAGAGAGAGAGAGAGAGAGAGAGAGAGAGAATGAGAATGCACTTATGCAAATAGCACAGGCAGAAAGTTGGGTGTAATATTGTGGTTGAATTCATGCAATTAGCTCAGTGCAAATTTCATTTAGTTAATTACATGTAGGGGCTTTAAAAATGGCTGTATGGGGCTGCAATCCTATGCATGCTGGTTTGTTATTATTTTATTATTTGGATTTATATACTGCCCTTCAGTGCTATTTTTCTAGAAAAAAGAGGTGCTGGAACTCACCATAAACACCTCCATCATTCCCTTAGCCTTAGGCAATGGCAATGGTGCCCACTTGAGAGGTACTGGAAACCAGCTGCCGCCCTTCATTAAAAGATCTCAGGACAGTTCACAAGTTAAAAGCATTTATGTTGGGTTTTTTTTAATGCTTTATTGATTTGTAAGCCACAGAGCCTAGGGTCAGGGGTCCCTTTACCTTTTTACACAACACAAAGTAATCAACAGAAAGAAAGAAAATAAACAAACATCCATACCATAATTAGTGCTTGTTGTAGGTAACATTTTGTAGTCGGTTTCCACATGACCTCCGCCCCCCCCCCCATTGTGGTTCCCAAATTACATTCTTTTTACTACACACTAAGCTTTATCTCTTCTAGGTTATTTTGATAACATTGCTTTTATAAAGCTCTCTTGTTACACACAGAAAGTCAATCCAGACCTGCCAACAGATTTATGTTTTTGCAATGTTCTTTTAAATAAACTCTGTACACATCCCACTCTCTATTAAATTTTTGATCAGTGACATCTCGAAACCTTTCTGATAGTCTGGCTAGTTCTGCATATTCTCACATTTTGTTTTGCCAGTCTAGTTTGGATGGGGTAGCATCTCCTTCCCAACTCTTTGCGATTAAAATTCTAGCTGCTACTGTAGCATACATGAAAATTCTTCTAAAATTTCTTTGGAATTTCGTTGTTCATTATTCAGAAGCCCCATCAACTTCAACAGAGCTTACTCCCTCATAAATGCTTTTAACCATAATAATAAGGAATAAGATTAAAAGCATTTATGAGCGCCACAATCCCAGAGTCATCCGCGACTAAACCGAATGGTTAGGGGTCCCTTTACCTTTTTAAGCCCTGTTGAAGTTGATGGGGCTTTTGAATTGATGGCTCCAGTATTTAATGCCAATATGGTGTGGTTGCTCAGTACACTTTACCAGCCCATTAATCCCTTTGGCTTTAATAGCACTTCAGTCCAGCTCAAAATCAACATATTTGAACAGCTCTCTGAAATTCCTTAGGAAAAAAAAAAGTAGCGGAATAATTTCGTTATCAAGCTAATTAAAGTGTCTTCAAAAGCTTGCAGCATATTTGATTAAATATGCTCTTTTTTATATTCTGAGGTTTAATTAACTGGTGGGTTATGATATGCTCATGTAGTTCCTCCCACCCTCCGCCACTCTCTAAAGGACCCCAAACCTTCCTGTAGCTGGGTTCTTCCCCATACATCCTGCCCTCCATTTCATTAAATTTGTCCTTGTGTGTTTAGTTGCCAAATAAACAGGTGGCCAATAAAGGGTGAGGCAGAAAGAGGGGAGAGAGAAAGTGAAATATTTATTTATTTTTTTGATTTGGAACATAAGCCATTGTATTCTCTTTCATTAAATATAATGGTAATTTTAATGCAGGTTCCAATCCCTGAAAGGGCTCTCAGGGCTGGCCCAAGCTATCTTCCTGCAGGACAAGATGGGGCCACCCTCTGTTCCATGTGTAGATGCTGACCAGAAAGTCAGTTGACTCTTGTTTCTGTGCTGGCAACAGGACAGTTTCCTCCACTGCATATGAGAAAAGCAAATTAGACCAGGGAGCACAGAATGTGTTGGACAACACACACAATTGCCACCTGAGGAAGCCACCTCCTAAAGAGCTTTACCCAACCCCACATATGATCTTGTGCATTCCCACAAAACTCACTTCTCTGGACTATGCTGTCGGGCGTTTTTATTCAGCTACTACTGACTCCTTTGAAACCTGCTTCCTTGAATACATCAGGACAGTATACGGTAGCCTCTTAAACTTCCCCTTCCTCTCAGATCCGTAATGTCACCAACTAATTAAGCATGTTTGTGTGGATTTAGAGATTTCAGGGACAACCTGTCTAGAACACAATGTGTCGACAAGGCGTAGAAAAATGAAAATAGGCAACAGCAGCCAAAAAGAGAGTAAAGCTACAGTGGTACCTCAGTTTGTGACCGCAACCTGTTCCGCGGAGCCAGTCGCTCCCTGAATCGGTTGCTCGCCGAAGGCACGCTTCTGCGCATCCGAGCGCCGCGTAACCTGGATGTAAACACTTCCGGGTCCGCGGTGGTCGGAAACCGAAGCGGTCGCAAACGGAGGCGGTCGCAAACCGAGGTTTGACTGTACGTCTGTCCTTTCCACCAGCTGTAGTACTGTGCCGTTTCTAAAAGTGAGCAGGTTACTCGGGTAGAATTCCAATACTCACATCTTGTTAACAGGATGGACAGCACAGTTCCCACAAATGGACAGCGATCTGACATTTACCCATCGGTAGTTGCCAAACCTTTTTCAACGTGGGTGCTAGAGAAGGAGGGATTTAGCTTCTAGACAACTTGGTTCCAATCAACTCTGAGGATCTGAGCCAATGTAGGATGTTGATCAGTGTTCACAAGACCCTCACAGCCAGGTGCATTGACAATAATTTCTTTGAAGTTGGATTTAATATGCTAAAAAGATTCCTCAGCTACGCTTCTTTTACAAGATTAAAGGCTTACAGAGTTTATCAGTTCAATTATCACTAGTTACTACTGTTGGATATGGTCACGGTGCTTAGAAAGTATACATTTAAGCTTTACATAGAATGGTAATCATTAATAATGATGTATTACTTTTGCTGTATTTTGTCTCTACTGTTTACCATTTTATATAGGGGGAGGCTTTTTTTATTGGGTTTAATTGATTAAGAAATCCCCAAAGTTGATAAATATTTTTTCCTCTACGCCACTGTGGCAGCGAGAATTCTTATAGCCCAGAAATGGAAAACCAATGAAATCCCATCAATTAGTGAGTGGCAGTCGAAACTCTTGGAATATATGGAAATGGCCAAATTAACCTGTAGAATTCGGGAACAGGACGAGGGAAAGTTCAAATTACAATGGAGTAAATTTGTGGAATACGCTAAGGATAATTATAAAGGTATGAAAATGTTAGTGGTAATTACATAAGTCCTACAATGGTACATATAAATTTAAATAGACAATAGGATATAAGATTGAAATAACTTACCATCTGCTGGAAGGAGGGAAGTCACGCTGTGGATCTTGATGTATATAATGTATATAATGTCTAAGATGTATTAATGTCGATTGAAAACAAATAAAAATTTATTTCCATATATATATATATATATATATATATATATATATATATATATATATAGGGGGAGGCAGGCAGACGTCAGACCTCCTAACTGAAGATCGCTTTTCATGCTTCTCATCATTGAATCTGGTCTTTGTAAATTTATGTCATAATAAGAAATCTGCTAAGGTGTTTCTAGATTCTTTGTTATTTTATCCCTTCAAAGCCATGGAAAAGACTTTATGATAAGGGGAAATGTAATGTTTCTGCAAGGGGCATTTTGCATTTGATGAGCACCTGAAACAAGTGATTTCCAGAGCAAAGGACAAAGCAGTATAACTGCCAGGGAATCCATATTTTTAAAGAATTATTTATTTAGTTTCTTATTATTAAATAAGAAAATAGTTAGAAAAAGGTGGATATAATTATACCCCCTTGCCTGTTCTCAGTCAAAATAGAATTGTAGCAACCACCTTCCAACAGGACTTAAATAAAATCTCTAATATTTCTCCTCCACTAGGTCTCAAACAACCTCTCTGTCTTCTTCTGCTAAAGTTGATTCCGTATCTCTAGATCTGGAGATAGCCTGAAGAAAAACTCTGGGCTATCTCATTCTGGGTCTTGAATGAGAGGGTTTGGAAATTATGTCCCAAACCATAAAGCTGTTGAGTAAAACATTATTATTTCTGAATTTCCAAGAGGAAGTTTCAGTGTAGCAACCAGTATGTTGGACATCCTAGAAATTTAGTCACAATTTCAGTCACAGAAACTGCCTAAACACTGGGAGTTTAACTGATCTGTTAACTCTTCCTTCCATGAAATTTTGGGATCATTCCAATCTAGCCTTCCATTTCTGGATGGAATGTGTGAGAAACCTCTTGAATGAGGCAATATTTGTTGTATGTCAACTTTGACTACTTCTTCAGTGACGAATGTGGTGAACCACAAGTAGTTCTCAAGAAAACAGCATTGCTGTTTGTACTTTGCAACTGGGGCAATGCTTGCACACCCCACATCTTGCAGGTTAAAAAAGCCCAGGGAAAGTTCATGACTTGAAGATAAAGGATATAAAAGATCTTAGAAGCTGGCCCTATGCTCAGATTTTGCTACAGCGAGATTCTGTCACCAGACGAACCCACAACACGCATGGGGAATCGGCTTCCCTTCAGTCGGTCTCCTCAGAATAATAGCTGCACTAGTATTTTCACACTGCTTAGCTTCTCTCATAGCAAGATACCACCCCATATGGCCTGGTATGATTTAGTAGCATTAACAGCAAAGCTTTGACAGATGCAGCTCATCCAATATTACCATTTCCAAAGAGCATCTGTTTTCTGGGCAAGAGACTGATTCACTGTGGCAAATCCCTTTGGAGGGGATGTGGCATTAAGAAGATTCAAGAGAAGCTTAGGTCATTTATATTAATTGGTGAAATACCTGTAAAAATAAATAAATTGGTGAGAGCCAGCACGGCTGACATCTTTTATCCTGGCCTTTGACACGTGAGGTGTGTATTCTCAGGGCCTACCCTTTCCCTGTGGCTGTTATCTGTTTTAACTGCTTTTCATTTTTAAATCTTAAATTGTTGCAGCCTGCCCTGGGACCTGCTGGTGAAGACCACATAATCAATTGAATGATAATCATCATCACCATCTGATATTATAAATTATTATTATTATTACGTAGTCTTGGAAGCCACTCCAACAAGGATTCTAAAACTTTCATTTTCAGGCTTTTTTTTTTGCAATCACTGAAAATCTGACTCCATTATCTGACATCTACCTACTAGCTTTCCATAAATAAACTGATAATCAGTCATGCCCTTGAAATTTCTTTCCATTGATCACTTTCATCTCTCTAATTCTAGTGAGCAAATTAGGAGAGCTGACTCACTCCTGTTTGAAATATACAGTGGTACCTCGGTTTGAGTACACAATTGCGTCCGGAAGTCTGTACTTAACCTGAAGCATACTTAACCTGAAGCGAACTTTCCCATTGAAAGTAATGGAAAGTGGATTAATCCGTTCCAGACGGGTCCGCGGAGTACTTAAACCGAGGTATGACTGTATTAACAACAGAACCCCGCCTTTAGCCGCCTTTCCCAATGTCATGCCCTCCAGATATTTGGGACTGTGTCTCCCATCAGCCCCAACAAGCATGGCCCATGGTCTGGGATGAAGAAAGCTATAGTCCAGAACATATGGAGGACACGAGACTAGGGAAGGCTGATCTATTGGGCGCAATTCAATGACATTTGTGGACTAACACAAAGATTTGCACTAGTGCAGGGGGATTTTCCCCAAATCTCTGCCAGGAAGAATTAGGGGGATTCCAAGAGCAGACCTGGGAGGTTCTGTTCCATTGACTATAACCTGTTGTCAGAACTTGTGTTGTGTACTGCATAAAGTACAAGGGAGAAGACAGGAACTTCTTCTTCTTCCTCTCCTCCTCCTCCTCCTCCTCCTCCTCCTCCTCCTCCTCCTCCTCCTCCTCCTCCTCCTCCTCCTTCTTCTGTCCTATACCCGGAGGTCTCAGGGCGGTCCACAGAATAAAATTAAAATATAAAACCACAAAATACATAATCAAAATAAAAACAATAACCCCCCCTCAAAAGAAAGCTAATACAGTGGTACCTCGGTTTAAGTACACAATTGGTTCCGGAAGTCTGTACTTAACCTGAAACGTGCTTAACCTGAAGCGAACTTTCCCATTGAAAGTGATGGAAAGTGGATTAATCCATTCCAGACGGGTCTGCGGAGTACTCAACCTGAAGCGTACTTAACCCGAAGTATAAGTGTAATTGGTTCTGGAAGTTTGTACTTAACCTGAAGCGTACTTAACCTGAAGCGAACTTTCCCATTGAAAGTAATGGAAAGTTCCAGACGGGTCGGCGGAGTACTTAAACTGAAAGTACTCAAACCGAAGCATACTTAAACCAAGATATGACTGTATAGTGATATCTCTTTAGAATTCTTTTGAAAATGACTTGATACTTAGTGGCAGCCAAGTCCCTCTGAACTCATTTGGGCTTACTTCCAAGTAAACATATTTAGGACCCAGCTATTAGAGTCCTTTTTATGTTATGCTGGTGTGTGGAACTGTTGAAGGTAGCTGGCAGGCTAATGCCTAGCATATTTCTTGGGAGTCAGTTGCACTGATTTTAATAGATCTTAGATCCTAGTAAGTAAGATTAGGAGGAGACTGGGATGGCAGTCTAAAGAGACAGAATCCTGGCTTAAAACAATGGAAATTGTGAGCTAAGACCTTGCAAGTGACATTTTGAAGTGCTTGACCATCTTGTGACCTCAGAAATTACCATTAAAGATGTTGTTTGAGATTTCTGGAGGTTAGAATTTGTAAATATTCTAGAAGAATGCAAAAAGACTTCTGTTACTTAAATCCAAACTACTAGTTACAGGTAGATAGACATGTTGGTCTGACATAGTCGAAGCAAAAAAAAATTCTTCCAGTAGCACCTTAGAGACCAACTAAGTTTGCCATTGGTATCAGCTTTCGTGTGATCTGAAGAAGTGTGCATGCACACAAAAGCTCATACCAATGACAAACTTAGTTGGTCTCTAAGGTGCTACTGGAAGGATTTATTATTATTTTTTTGCTTTAACTCCAAACGTTATTAAAACTTTTTCTTTTCTATTTCAGCAGGGACCTCCCCTCTCTGTTTTCATTAAGGCTTGTTCTCTCTGACATTTCACTTACGAACCCTGGGTGTGCACTGCAGCACATGAGGGACCTTCTATTTCTTATTTGTCTTTGGAGTAATCAAACCATTGCTTGGGACTCTGCCATCTGTGGCACAGAGCAGTCGAGCACCAAGGCAACCTTCCCTTCTCAATATTTGTCCAAGAGCCTCATACCAAATGAAGTCCTGATTACGGAGCTCAAATGTAAATTGTCCCATATATAATCCATCTATTCTCTCCCAGCTACCACTCCTGCCCCCAAAACCATGGGAATTGACCATGGGGCTTTAGAACAGGAGTAGCTTGTGTGGTACCGTCCAGAGATTTGAATTCTGGAAACCAGAGGAAGGAAGAGTGATCATATGCTCAGGTCCTGTTTGTCGGTTACCCACAGGCATCTGATTGGTCAATGTGTGAATAGGATGCTGGACTAGATGGGCCACTGGCCTGATCCTGCAGGCTCTCCCTGCCTCACACTCCCACACCCATCATCCCTGAACATTGGCCATGCTAGCTGGGACTAGGTATGGACAAATCTGACAATATCAGTTTCTCATTTTTTTCCAGTTTTAAGTTTCGTTCTCTACACTTCCACATCCCATATATATGGTTTTTCAGATTAAAGTTTTACAGTCACATATCCAACATAGAAACAGGATTCCAAAGAATCTCCTGGACTTCCCTCCTCCCCTTTGTGGGTCCTATTGTTAATCATTTCCTCCTGCATCTTTTATAATAATCCAAATCTTTTACCTCTCCATTGTGTCCAAAATTCACCATTAAACTAGAGTGGTACCTTGCTTTACGAACTTAATCCATTCCGGAAGTCCGTTCTTAAACCAAAACCGTTCTTAAACCAAGGCATGCTTTCTCTAATGAGGCCTCCCGCTGCCGGTGCCCTTCCACCGTTCGGATTCCGTTCTTAGACCGAGGTAAAGTTCGCAAACCAGGACACTATTTCTGGTTTTGCGGAGTTTGTCAACCGAATCATTCTTAAACAGGACTGTTCTTAAACTGAGGTACCACTGTACAAGTGTTATTCCAATCCTACCAAGTATTTTAACTGTTTACAATGGCTTTTAAGATAAATTATAAGTTTTCTCCATTCCTTATTAAAATTTTGGTCTTCCCAATTCCTGATTCTTCCGGTCATTTTAGCCATTTCAGCAGAATCCATCAACTTGATCTGCCATTCTTCTCTGGTAGGGACTTTATCTTATTTCCATCTCTGGGCCAATAACATCTGCTCAGCCGTGGTCACATACATAAATTGTCTGTTCTGCTCCCTTGGGATTTCCACATCCTATTTTTCATTCATTTGGTAGGTTCATATTTAAATGAGGACAGAACTGAGTTTCTGCTTCATCCCTAGCCGATAGTGGGGTTGTGTAATACTGTACTGCTTTTGAGTGCTTTCTTTCTTTGGTGCACAGTCAACAATTCTCAGTCCCAGCATCCTCTCCAGTTCCCCTAATTTATCAGCCTTTCAAAATGAAAAATGAGGATGGAATGAGGACAGAAATCTGACATCTAGTCACTGATACCAACGTGCAGCTGAACGGAAAAGAAGAAATATGCTTGTCCTTAAAGGATGATTGCTGTCCAAAAGGCCCTCAATCTAGGACTTTAGGGCAGAAGCCCAGGGCCTCACTCAGCAGATGGAGCAAGCAGAGTCTTACTGCATGTTGAAGTAAGTTAAATACTACATAAAGGTAAAGGGACCCCCGACTGTTAGGTCCAGTCGCGGATGATTCTGGGGTTGCGGCACTCATCTTGCTTTATTGGCCAAAGGAGCCAGCGTACAGCTTCCGGGTCATGTGGCCAGCATGACTAAGCCACTTCTGGCAAACCAGAGCAGCGAACGGAAACGTCATTTACCTTCCCGCCGGAGCGGTCCCTATTTATCTACTTGCACTTCGTGCTTTCGAACTGCTAGGTTGGCAGCAGCAGGGACCAAGCAACAGGAGCTCACTCCGTCGCAGGGATTCGAACCACAGACCTTCTGACCGGCAAGCCCTAGGCTCTGTGGTTTAACCCACAGCACCACCCGCGTCCCTTCTAAATACTACATAATGCCATCCTAAAAGGTGAGGGAGTGCCTGATTTCATTTTGACTGGTCGGAAGGGAAATCTCACATGCTTTGTGCAGCATCGTGAAGGCAACCTTGATAGGAACCCAAGGACTGCATTTCAGACTAGCAAAAAAAAATGCCCTTTCGCCATTTGAGCTCAACACCCGGTAGCCATCATGGAAGGGTGCCACAATCACTAATCTTCAAAGTGGACAGAGCAGCCTTGGAGGGAGCTAGCACTTTGTTGGGACTGGAGAGAGCTGAGCTGAGAGGCCAGATAGCACTGCAGGAAAGAAGAGGAAGGAATTATATAAGCAGTTTGCAAAGAGCGGTATTAGAAAGCCCACCCAAA
Source organism: Zootoca vivipara (assembly GCF_963506605.1). Classification (NCBI taxonomy): domain Eukaryota; kingdom Metazoa; phylum Chordata; class Lepidosauria; order Squamata; family Lacertidae; genus Zootoca; species Zootoca vivipara. The sequence continues at coordinate 23,802,992 of NC_083287.1, read as the reverse complement.
TAAACTCTAAATGTTCTCTATACTGGAGCTCTAACATGAAAGAGGTGAACAAAATGAAGGTTTCAAGATGATGCCACCTCTTTTGTCATTTTTTAAAAAATAACCAGCAGCTCAGTCACATTTGCCAATCTCATTCTTGCCTTCCTGTAAATACTAACTTTTTAATGCCTTGAAATGAAGTAATGCCTTGCTAATGCACTTTCAATCTGTTTCTCCAGCCAACTTTGTCTTCCAGTGGAATCTATATCTTTCTGTTCCGACACTGTGCTTAAATTTTAGACCAGCCATTAAACCCGAATGCCACAGAGTGCCCTAGGAGAACGTCAATAGTGTGTTCCTTCTGTTTAATTGCAAATGTCATTATTCCTGATATACTTGACAGAGGAGCAGAGGGCATTAAGCACCACTCAAGTTCGAGTTATTTTTCAAATGTGTTGGAAAGGAAGTTTGCTAAACTGGAGTAAAGGATTCTAAATAGAGTGACAGCTGCAGGATACCAAGTGATTCATACATCAAGCACTTTGCTTCTCAAACAGCCAACTTAACAGTAGGACTTTGAAGTAAAAGTGCGGACTTTTTAATTGTTAAAAATTTAAATATCAACTTTCATCATTAGCATATTAAATTCTGATCTTCAACACACCTAAAAGAGAAGATCGAATGCCAACCAGGGTCACAGAACAGATTTTTATTTTTGCAAAGTCAGGATTCATAGATGGCTATTTTAGGGATGCTACCCTTTGATAGCAGAACTCACCTACACGAACAGAAATTTCCAAGAGATTTAATCACTTTTGTGAGTCCTATGGAGTTGCAGAGGATCCCGGTGCTGGAGCGTCACTGCCGGCAACCCGCTCTGCGGCTTGCTCGCAGTTTGCCGCCAGTGGCGCTCGAGCGCTGGGATCCATAGCCACGAGCAGAGGATCATGGTGCTCGAGTGCCACCACCGGCAACCTGCTCCATACGGCGCATGCGCAACGTCACTACGTATGGTGCCTGCGCCGTGCAGAGTGACGCTGCACACACACCGTACGAAGCAACACTGCACATGCACCGTATGGAGCGACGCTGCGCATGCGCCATATGGAGTGATGCTGCGCATGCGCCGTACGGAGCGGGTTGCCACTCCGGGTGCCCGACGCCGCTGGCATCACAAAGCAGTTCTTAGAACTGTGCACCATTGGATGACTCAGTAAACAGGTTTCTAGGTCTTTTCCTCACGACTGCTCACGAAGTACAACTCAGCTAAGTCACTGAGTGTTCTGGGTCACAGAGATGATTTGCTGCTGTGCAGAACTAAGAAATAGAAAAGAAAAAAAAACCACACCTGACTTACTCCACCAGACTGCTTTATCTTTTTAATTACAAAGGTCATGTTTCTTGGCTTTGAAGCTGACCTCCCAGCCTCACCTGCTTTCCAAGATTGGACTGGAACATCGAGTTCTAGGAAGTTAAACGGACAGGCCTGGGCAAATGAGCCTGACAATAGTTTTGCTGGGATACATAAAGGTTTCTATTGCAAACTTTGAGGCTGAGAGCAGTTATAATGCTACCTGATGATCCTCTAATCATAGTTAAGAAAGTGAGGTCTTTGGTACTACTCCTGCTTTATCTTCTCCCTTTCATTTTCAAAGCTAACCATGGATAGCATAGCGGGTATCTAAATGTGGTTAGTTGCAAACTATGGTTAGAAGTAGGTGCTTTAAATTAAAAGCATGATTCATAAGCTCCGGTGCAAATATGATAGTCGTTAACCACAGTTTGCACCGAATATGAAGGGGAGAGTGGAATTCATCCCCAAGCATGGAGGAAGCAGAGGCATAAAAGTCCACAAGGCATTCCTCATATTCTAATGGTTATTCTAATGGTTTAGGTAGGAGATTGGGCATTGTTGTAGCTGCACTAGAACTGTGACATAGTGTGGGTTGCCAGCATCTGGGGCCATGCAGAAGGGTGGGGGGGGAGGGAAATGGATGGATTGCGCATGCACATTCAGTTCTGGGCACCACAGTTTCAAGAAGGATACTGACAAGCTGGAACGTGTCCAGAAGAGGGCAACCAAAATGGTCAAAGGTCTGGAAACGATGCCTTATGAGGAATGGCTTAGGGAGCTGGGTATGTTTAGCCTGGAGAAGAGAAGGTTAAGGGGTGATATGATAGCCATGTTCAAATATATAAAAGGATGTCATATAGAGGAGGGAGAAAGGTTGTTTTCTGCTGCTCCAGAGAAGCGGACACGGAGCAATGGATTCAAAGTACAAGAAAGAAGATTCCACCTAAACATTAGGAAGAACTTCCTGACAGTAAGAGCTGTTTGGCAGTGGAATTTGCTGCCAAGAAGTGTGGTGGAGTCTCCTTCTTTGGAGGTCTTTAAGCAGAGGCTTGACAGGCCTATGTCAAGAATGCTTTGATGGTGTTTCCTGCTTGGCAGGGGGTTGGACTGGATGGCCCTTGTGGTCTCTTCCAACTCTATGATTCTATGATTCTATGAACTGCCTAATGGCATCCATGTCACCCAGGAGATGGCAGCCGCAGAGATAAGAAGAGTGATATCCTTGCTCTGTCATACACTGGTTTGCATCTTGGCAACAGCTCCTGACTCCACTCTTGACAGATGCCCATAGCTCATGTGCAGGTACCGTATTTTTTGTAAGGTACATTTGTATTGCTATGAAAGTTGTGATGGCTTTAAGCAGAGACTGGAATGTAAGCCGTTAGCTGTGGGAAGAGGAATCATCTTGACTTCTACAGATACAGAATATATGAGGCCTGCCACTTGGCAGTTAAACTGTCACAGTTGTTCACCGTTGCTAAGGTGATGGCTTGGTTTGGGCTTTCATTCACAGCACCCAAAAACGGTCAGCATGGTTGGTCATTTGGTGGACATTCCGTCCTAAGCTATTGGTCCATAACTATAGGCCAACAAAGGGTTGGAATTTGGAAATCCATCAGATGCAAGTTGATTGGCTGGAGGTCCCAGCTGAGGGGGATATAAGGCACTGTTTGAGGGGTCAGTTGAACAGTCGTCGGTGGACAGTGAAGAGAATGGGAAAAGAAACATTGAAGCCAAAAGGAAGCCGAGAGATTGAGCCCAAAGCAAACTGAAGAAAATGGAGAACCTCTGCTGGATGCTGAAATGATTTGAGGTGAGAACTAAGGATGATTGTGAGAGAGGCTTGGAAGACTCTGGCAGCAGTCTTGGGGGAAACTGAGGTCAGATTAACAACAAGTAGAAGCTGACCAGAGTGAAGACTTTAGATGACGATCTTGGTAAAGCTGGAATGAAAAGGTACCCTAGAGCAATGAATCCTGAGCCACACTTCTAGGAATGTCCTCCAGATAAGCCTATGAGTTAACTGGCAGGGTGTGTGTGTGTGATTGGAGTTGGAGAGTAATTGGCTAAGGAGGTTATCATACACAGAGAGGTACTAGAGCAGGCCTCTAGCTATCTTCTTTAAGGAGTAGCAAAACCATTAATTACTACTAACACATTGTACCTAATAATAAACCAAGTTTTCTTTTACAACTTACCTCCAAGTAAATAAGTTATACTATTATTAAGCTTTCATATACAGTGGTACCTTGGTTCTCAAATGCCTTGGTTCCCAAACGCCAAAACCCGAAAGTAAGAGTTCCTGTTTTCAAACGTTTTTCAGGAGCTGAATGTCCGATGTGGTTGTCAGCTATTGTTTCCGGGGCGCTTGCACCAATCAGACCCAGTTGTGCCTGGGTTTTCTAACATTTCAGAAATCAAATGGTCTTCCAGAACGGATTAAGTTTGACGTTTTTGTTTTTGCTATTTATTTTGCGTTTTTGTTTTTGAGACTTTTTTGGTTAATTTTTTGTGTGTCTGTATGGAACCAAGTTCAGCTACTAATTGACTGATTGATTGTGTAACTGCAGAAATGGATAATAGCCCTCCATCCAAACAATGACTGTCATCAGTGCAGGTAAGAAAAAAGAATAATTTTAATTCTTATCATTTACACTATTGTCTTATTTATTTGATAGTATAGTACTTTGATTATTGTTTTCATTTTATGGATCAATGGTCTCATTAGATAGTAAAATTCGTGTTAAATTGCTGTTTTAGGGGTTGTTTTTAAAAGTCTGGAACAGATTAATCTGTTTTGCATTACTTTCTATGGGAAAGCACACCTTGGTTTTGGAATGCTTTGGTTTTGGAACGGGCTTCCAGAACGGATTAAGTTTGAGAACCACGGTATCACTGTATAAGAATATTATTGTTTCACTTATAATAAAAATTAGGAAATTAGGGGAATTCTTGCCTTTAAAAGCGTGCCTTCAAGAGGTATCAGCATGGCAATACTGATGGGACCTCTCACATTTTAATAGGGAGATTAGGTAAAGGTAAAGGTAAAGGGACCCCTGACCATTAGGTCCAGTCGTGACCGACTCTGGGGTTGCGCGCTCATCTCGCATTATTGGCTGAGGGAGCCGGCGTACAGCTTCCAGGTCATGTGGCCAGCATGACAAAGCTGCTTCTGGAGAACCAGAGCAGCACATGGAAATGCCGTTTACCTTCCCGCTGTAGCGGTTCCTATTTATCTACTTGCATTTTGACATGCTTTCGAACTGCTAGGTTGGCAGGAGCTGGGACCAAGCAACGGGAGCTCACCCCGTCACAGGGATTCGAACCGCCGACCTTCTGATCAGCAAGCCCTAGGCTCAGTGGTTTAACCACAGCGCCACCTGGGTCCCTAATAGGGAGATTAGAAAGTAAAATTCCACAATATTGGTGCCATCAGTGAAAAAGCCTGCCTCCATGTTATGAGTAGCCAGTTATCATGCTGTAGCTTTGCTCTTAATGCCCCTCCCGAGGCAATGGAGGGGGAAATGGTCTTTCAGATAAGTTGTTTAGGGCTTTATATGCAAGAAACAGAACCTTATAATTGGCTGGGTAGTTAATAGGCAGCTAATGCAGATCACTTAGCACTGGCATGCTATGTGCTGGTAAGGAGCACTAACCTGGGTTGCAGCCTTCTGTGGATAAAGGTTTGTGAGAGAGAGGGAGGAGAGGCTTTGTGAGCAACAGAAGCCCTCGGGATGCCTTTGCACCCATGGGTGCCACATTGAAGCAGCTATGACTAGGGTCACCAAAGTCCTGTATTTGAAAGTAAAAGCATACAGTGTCCTTTGGCACCCAAGAGAGATGTGGATCATGGCACATCTTCAGAACTGGTCATATTTTACTATGGGAAAAAGCACTTTCAGTGCCAGCATAAGTTTTTTTGCTGCCTGAAGCAGAGCTGAAATGCTCCTCATCTAGGGCTAACACTTTGTATGATACAGGAAGGCATTGTTTATACACCAATTATTGCCTTCACTTGTCCCCCTTGAATCTACCACCAGAAGCAGGTCAGTCCACTCTGCTGCATAACAGGGCTGACAACGTATTTAAAAAACAAAAACAGTAGTTGAAACTAATATTTTCTGCCAATCTTTGTACATAATCCAGCACAGAATCGGAACCTAACACTTTGGTTGTGACCATCTACTTTGTCCTCGCAAACCAATGGAAGGTAAGTCTAATGTCATCTGCAATTTTCTTCTGTAAGTAGTTGCCAGAAACCATCCCTAGGAATCCAGAGGTAGTCACTTAATCTACCGTGTGTGTGTGTGTGTGTGTGTGTGTGTGTGTGTGTGATGTTCTTATATACAGATGAAAATGAACTCAGGTGCTCTTTGAGGGCATCAAATTTTGCAAATAATGCTTTCTCCTCCCCAAGATTGGACCTACGTAACAATAGTGTTTTATAGAACATGGCATGTCTTCTGTGCTTGATGACAGTGTTCTGACACTTATTACCTTGGACACCATATGAAATGTCAGTTTTATTTTACTGTTGTGACAGACTGAATGAATATCAGTTATCAGTTGCGTCAAGACATCCGGTTTGAAAAACTGGTTGACCGATCTGGTTTAGATTGTGTCTGAATTCAGTGACAAAGAGAGAGGAAGATTTCCCTCTGGTGGCTAGACTAGGGCATTGGAGACACCGAGAAAAGTGGTGAAAACGCAAATTTACCAGTATTTGGTTTGACTATTGGCTTGAGGAGCAGATCACGTTATTTTGCCATTTTTAAGGCTCATCAGGCTACATTAACATTCCATAACAGCAATTATTATTATTATTGTTATTTATTGAATTTATATACCACCCTATACCGGGTGGGCAGAATGGTAAAGACAAGACACAGTAGGATGCACCGATGTAGCAACCTTTTTGTGTTGAATCAAGACCACAAGTCCATCTTGCTGTGATGTGATGTTTGTCAAGTGATGGAATTCAAATAGAAAAGATTAGTACCAAATATTCAGAACGTAATTGTGTCATAATGATGGCTGAAATGCCACTATGTATTTGCTTTTTTGCTTTGGTCCATTCTCATCTCCCTTACCCATGTCTTCATAGCTGTCAAGTTCTCCCTTTTTTAAAGGGAAATTCCCTTACGCTGAATAGGCTTCCTTGCGAGAAAAGGGAAAACTTGACAGCTATGCATGTCTTGTTTCTCTTCATCCCCTGACATTCCCACTGACTTCCGTCACCCTCCATTGCCTCATTCCTGCATCCTGGGGCCTCTGTGGTGTGGGGCTATTCCCTCACCCCACTTGTATTACATCCCCTCGTAATATGTCATATAACAGCAAAGATATGAGTTGAGTTTCCAGTTCCTTACAAAATAGCAGAGAGCAGCATTAAATCATAATTCTAAAAAAACGGATTCAGAGAAAACTCTTTCAACGGATGTCTTTCATCTTCAGCGCCACAGTTGAAAGCATATATTACAGGAATTCTTAGAATTATCTCTCCCAGAAGTAGGAGCTTAGGGAGTTTTATTAGAAAATGTATATTTTCTAATTCTTCTGGAAGCAATTAAGCAGCCTCACTATGCGCATCCGTCTCCAAGTAAGAGAATTATAATTATTTTGACTTCATCAGCAGAGTTTCATAACTCTTGCCTAGCAGGAGTCTATTAATGAAAAGCTTGCAAGACAGTTTATATGGAGTGAATTTGCTGAGAGAGCCACTACTGGGTAGTGAGCTTGCTCCTCAATCCTGATTTATCTTTTTGTCCTGATATGCTCTTCAATCCCAGCTTCTGGCTTGTCACAAACAACTGTTGCCCTCACATTTTGGTAGAAGGACCAGCCTAAGACCCAGCAGATTTTGCGCTGCTCCAACTCTGACTGCCACCTTCTCTCCCCACCTCCAAAGTACCCAGTTGCATGGGTTACCACCAGCGGTAACTTCTATCTGGTTTGGCAGGTGTATTGGGGCTCTCCCTGCCGGTGGGGGTTGTTAAGTATAGTACAGTGGAACCTTGGGTCTCAAACTTAATCCGTTCTGGAAGTCAGTTCGACTCCTGAAACCATTCGAAAACTAAGGCGCGGCTTCCGATTGGCTGCAAGAGCCTCCTGCACACAAGTGGAAGTTGTGTCGGACATTTAGCTTCCAAAAAAGTTTGAAAACTGGAACACTTATTTCCGGGTTTTCGGCGTTCAGGAGCCAATTTGTTCGTCAACTAAGCTGTTTGAGAACCAAGGTGTGACATTGACCTATGATAAGTGCTGGAGTTGAAATAGTTAAACGGGTTACCCAATAAGAACCCAGGGGGGTGGAGTCAGAGGGACTATAAAACCAGCTCTGGGGGGAAGTTCAGTGAGTTCGAAGTGGTTAGTTCAGTTGGGATTGGAGTGGGAGTTGAATTGCGGGGGAATCTGTGGGTAGGTTGAGTTAGTGTAGTGGAATATAAGCTGAGTCAGTAACAGTTAGTTGCTAGGAAGTTCAGTAGATAACTGAAGGGTGGAACTGGATGCAGGAGGGGGTTGGTTTAGGGAGTGTTAGCAGGTATAGGAAGGTATAGGCCGCTATAGGCACCAAGTGTTTATAATTGACTGAAGACCGTTTATGAAACCACATGCTTGCTAAACTGCAATAAATGAACAGAAGTTTTATGTTCCAATTTAACCCTGACTGGACTCAGTATTTTACCAGGTAGAGTCTGGTTGGTGGCAGCGGGAAATAAAGTGGTGGCACAGGGATCAATAGACCGTGAAATGTCCGGGGACCCTGTGTGATCGCCACACAAGGTACCACTGTAATTTAATTGACTGATATTTAAAATACTTTTATGCATGACTATGTGTTTAAATTTGATTGGTTGGTAACTGAATTCTAGAGAGTTGTCTAGTAGTCACATGGCGGTATCTAGTGAATGGGAGACGCCATTTAATGTCAAGCAAGATGACTGTGTTTTAGAATCCACTGTGAACACTGCTAAGTTGAATAGAATGTTTAAGTGAAGCTTCTTCTTTGCTTGATAGAAAGACAGAAAAGCTGAAGGAAAAGGTAAAAGTGGAAATCTCTCATAGGAGCTGCAAGGCATGGCCTAACTGAGATACAGAAGGCTGAGTACTGAGCTCTGGAAAAGGAGTAAAATACAGTTTGTTTGGAAGTTAGAAGAAGAAACTGTAAGCCCATGCTTGGAGAAGCACATGACTGTAAATATTCTGTTTTAATTCATTTATAACTAAGTTTCTGCAAGTAAAGTTTTTGAATGTTAAAGTATTGACATTGGTTTAATTTTCAAAGAAGGTTGTCAATCATATATATGATTTGAGCTTCTTTGCTGAAATTTCACTATCTTCAACAGGGGTTCCCATCTCCCAGAGTTTGGCAGGTCTGGGTGTGAAACATCTCTACTGTATCCAAACCCCCTCCAGCATTGCAGACCAGACGTTTGGCTTGTTCTGTTCAGAGGCATTCTGGATTATTTATCCCGTGAATGTTAAAGTGAGCCACAAGTGCAATCCATAGCGGCAGTCTCCGTTTTCTCTCCTTTGTTTGCCTGCCTGCTGCTCAATGCAATAAGCTAATGCAGACACTGTGCTGCGCAGGTAAATACTTGATCCCAAGCCGAAATCAAAGGATAACACTGAGTGTTCTGAAATTCAATCATACCATCTAATGGAGGACCCAAGAGTCTAGCATTTCACAAGAGGGATCAGAGTCTGAACTCCACAAAGTTGCCATTTGATATATGCAGCAAGCGACAGTCACACTGTTGTTTCTCCAGCCACTTATTAATAGGCAACAAAAATGAACACAGGAGGATATCAAAAGCCACGGAATAAAAGAAAGGGCAGGAGTGTAAAATGGATTCTCTGTAGCTGCGACAGAATGCTTCCCTGCAGGGCGAATTCTATCTCATGTTTTGGCTGCGTAAGTAGAGTTCTTGGTAGTCCATTTCTATTGAAGCTTCTGGAGCATGTACTGAACTGGCTGCACTCCATTAAGAACCACCCTGCTGGTTTAGTCCAAAGGCCCATCTAGTCCTTTGTCCTTTTCCTCACAGTGGTCAACCAGACACCTAGCGGAAGATCACAAGGAGGCATGAAGGCAACAGATGCCGGACACTATTTATTGCCAGTTGTCTTAACCAGGCACCCCCAAACTGGTGGCCCTCCAGATGTTTTGGCCTACAACTCCCATGATCCCTAGCTAGCAGGACCAGTGGTCGGGGAAGATGGGAATTGTAGTCCAAAACATCTGGAGGGCCGAAGTTTGGGGATGCCTGGTCTTAACTCTCTATCCGATGAGGGACTGCAACTCGTGACTCCGGTTTTGCTTTTAATTTCATATTACAACGGTACGAAAAGCAAGTCACAGATTACAAAGATCAGCAGCTGCATGAGAGGCATGAGCTAAGATGCTGAAGCAACAAGTGACACCCCCTCTGCCCCTTCCCAGGGATGGAGTTTGGTCTTGAAAATTTCAGCGTCACCCTGTGTGAAGCCATAATTTTATGCCCGCCAGCCTCTCGCCTTCTGTTCAGTTCACTCCATCATATGTTGAGATGCTGTGTCGCCCCCTAGGCTCGGCGCCCAGTGCGGCAGAACTGGTCACTCTGCCCAAAATCTGTCTCTCCCCTTCCTTTTAAATCCAGGTAGGTAGCCGTGTTGGTCTGAGTCGAAACAAAATTTAAAAATTCCTTCAGCAGCACCTTAAAGACCAACTAAGTTTTTATTTTGGTATGAGCTTTCGTGTGCGTATCTGAAGAAGTGTGCGTGCACACGAAAGCTCATACCAAAATAAAAACTTAGTTGGTCTTTAAGGTGCTACTGAAGGAATTTTTAAAATTTTGCTTCCTTTTAAAGGATGGGATGGACATGGCATTTAGCACAGCAAGTGGCTGGAGTCCTCAGACTGGGCAAGCAAACACATTCCTCCTGGTGGGCTGGCTAGGGGAGGTTTGTGTGTGTCAGGACTGGCATCTCCATGTCTCCTGTACACCTTGTTACAGAGGCCAGGTGGGTACCAGCTTCTTATCAGATTTACCTTGAGCTGCCTCCCCTAATGGGGAAAGCCACTGTGTACCAGGGCAGGGCAGTGAGGCAGCTCCTTGACTAGATAAGCTGAGAGGGGCATGCCTAGAAGGGGGGCACTTCTGAGAGTCTGCCTGAGCCTCCAGAGGGTGGATCTCTACAAAGTGTTGTGGGAAAAGCACTTTCCCCAGAGGAATAATGGTGCCCCAAAAGATCCTTAACTCTTCTCACTACACCCTGAAAGAAAATAATGCAATATTCCCAGATAGCTAAGTGATGTATATGCATCAAAAGAAAAAAATAGTGCAAGTCATAGAAAGAATTCTTATTGTAACTTCTGGTAAGGTGTCACTTACCAAAAAACCCCCATAATTTTAAAAATTATAATATTCATAATTTGAATCGGATTATTCAAGGATAATACCGCCTCCACTATTGCTGTCAGGAATATGTGCATTTGTAAAATCAATGAGCTTTCCTTTCCTTTGGCTCCTTTGCCTGGTCATACAGAAGAAACAATTATCCAACCAAATTCCTAAGTAGGGCTGTGAGCAGATCTCAATATTCAGCTTGGACTTGGCACTCTGTAACAGGGCAAGATTTGTTCCGAAGTGCTTCAGAGGCTGTCTGATTCAGCTCAGTGTCCAAATCTGCGTGGGGGGGGGGGGAAGATGCTTCATTTTCTCTCCATTATTTGACTATAAGGTTCCTCCACCACCACTTTTGACCGAAGTGGACGAAATCATAGCACCCTCTAATTACCATCTACCGGTATATGACGCTCCCATGTATAAGATGCTCCCAAATTTTGGACATTATTTTAAAAAACCCGTGTCTTATACACAGAATATGGAAAGTTGCTAAATTGCAAATTCATCCAGCTGTGGTCTGTGGACACCTTTAGGTTTGCTCTCCCTCACCAACAGTCTATATAACGTTTTTATTTGGGGGCTAAACTGGATGAATGTTTTACTTCAGATAGTGGCACAAATTAGCACAGTCGAAGCTTTCAATTCTATTTGTTTTTGTTTCCGCACCGAGTAAAAATATCCTTGACATCGCTCTTCATTTCCCTTTTTAAAAAAATAAATTTTATTTTCAGATTTTCTCATTTTACAAAGCTTGCTCCATCTTTTATGTGACAGCCCTTTAGGCATTTCATAGAACTGTAGAGTTGGAAGGGACAACGGGAGTCATTTAGTCCAGCCCTCTGCAATGCAAGAATCTTTTGCCCAATGTGGGGCTCAAACACACAACCCTGAGATTAAGTGTCTCATGCTTGACTGACTGAGCTATCCCAACTATTTGAAGATGGCTATATTGCCTCCCAGACCCCTCTTTACCAGGCTAAACATACTCAACTCCCTCAACTGTTCCTCATAAGGGTGGTTTTCGGACCCTTGATCATCTTGGTTGCCCTCCTCTGAACACATTCCAGCTTGTCAATATCATTCTTAAATTGTGGCACCCAGAACTGGATACTCCAGGTGTGGCCTGATCAAGGCAGAATAGAGTGGTACCGACTCCCCTTGATCAGGTAGTTTAATCTGGTTTGAGTATGTCTTACCTCTAAGCTATATAAAGTAGTCAATGAACCTTTCAACTCATTTATGATGAGTTCAGTGATAAGGAAAAAGAATTTGGAAGTAAAATGGTTGTGTTGGTTAGTTCAGAGGTGAGGCATCTGTAGGCCTCTAGCTGTTGGGTCTGTAATTTCCTTCATCCCTAACCGTTGGGCTATATTGGCTATGGTTAAAGCTGGTATAATTACGGCATTGCTCCAAGCCCTTATCTTGTAGTGACTTTTCCTTCAAAGCCCTCAAAAATACCGTAGTATTCATAAAAACGCAAGAACCTGCCGAAAAAAGTTTGTGTTTGATTTGTCTTATGGTGAAGGATAACAGGAGAGGCATACAGGGCCACATGTACTTGCTTATAGAAAGCATCATGCTCATTGCTTTCAAATATGCTTGAACTCGGAAAGAAAAAGCAGAAAGACACATTGACAGGGGTTGTTTGTTTTTTAATTACATGATCAGGAAACATTACAGTCACCCTGACTGTACCCATTCAAGCCTGATTTCACAATTCTATAAATTATAATACAAGAACAAGTACACATGTTAAGAACCATCCATGATCAAAAGTTCTCTGGCTGACGAGAAGGCTTTTTGAAGTTGTTACAATATAATGCATGTAAAAATAGAAAGTTTAAAAACCAATCTCATCAGAGAGTCATTTCCATTTGTATGGTGAAATAAATAAGGCAGCAGAAGCCATTAGTTAGAAGTGGACTCCTTAAGGTATGCTATTAAATCTGCCCTCTCCCCCTTCTTCTTAATGCCAGCAAATATCATCTTGGTTCCTGGAATATACTTCTTGGGGTTTTCCAAGTAAACCATCAGTGTATCTTCTCCCCAGGTGATACCTAGGAAACAACAACAGTATTTAACAAGATGTTTTATAGATAAAGAATCCAACAACCCCTCCGCCCCCCAAAATTCAATACTGTGGGTCCAATGTTAAGTACCATGAAAACCATGTCATATGGTTCATTTTAAATTTAAAACCACCAGCAGATTTGGACAGACAAGTTAGGCAATCAGGACATGAACTGGCAACTTATAGGACCAGTCACTGAGGCATCACTCTTAAAGATGTTACTGGCCCTGAACTGAAAGCACATGATGGGAGTCTACACTTCCTGCTCAACCCTGCTTGTTTGTACAGCTTGTTTGTACATGATCCTACCTACAAAATTCCATGCTATATTAGATAAAAGCCAAGTCACATATGGGCAGTAAATTGCCGTGCAATGCATGGCCAAGTCTTCCCCTAAGCGGGCATTTGTTAGGATGAGGTCCTGAGTATTTTTGTTTTAGGAACTCTGAAATTGCTCATTCTCATGACAGTCAAAACCTACATGCCTGCCAACTGCATGCAACCACTAGGTGGTGTTTCTTTACTTGGCAAACTATTTTCTGCCAGCTAACCTGCACCAAAAGCTATGGGCTGGGAGGTGCAAGAGAGACACAAATCTAGCGTGGGCTGACTCATGATTAAATGGCAGCTCAAAACTGTTGCAAAGAGGAAGTTAGGAGGCTGACTCCAGAGAGAAGAGAAATTAAATGGCAAGTTAGTTCTGGGAAGCAGGCAGGAGTGGCAGCAGCCACTCCAATGCTGAGACAAGGTCAGTGCTCTGTGGATGAACCAGTGGAGCCAATCCAGCTCTCCCACTGATGCCATGCACACAGAGCTAACTTTCCTCCCCTGCATCCTGATAGGCTGCAGTCAACTCCCAAGCCACCTTTCCTTGATGACCTAAAAGCAGGGCACATAACAGGCAATGAAGTGGGACTGATTTGAGTTTTGGAAAGAGGCAGAGCACATTCCAGAATGCCCTGGTCATGGGAGTGAGCATGCATTCTATGTTACTGCCATGTCCTCCCTATTGACTGCTACTAGTTTTCTTGCAATCTGATTTGCAAAGCTAATAGGACACTTCCATTTTACCTTTGCTTTTGTTGGCTTCTGTGTAAGAGAAACCATCGGCCTGACCAGTCTTTCGGCCAAAAAGACCATGCAGGTTAGGGCCAGTCTTGTGCTTGCCTCCCTTCTCAACTGTGTGGCACTGCGAACACTTCTGAACAAAGATCTTCTTGCCCTTCTCAACGTCTCCCATGGTCACTGCTGAAGAAAAACAAGAACATCATACAACATTAAGCATTTCAAGGTCAGTTGGGCTCATCTGAAGTGAATGACTAAAGCAGAAAGAATGCAAAGATCCAGGTACTTCTAAAAGCAGCCATAAAGAAAACAAAAAACCAAGCACAAAACAATGCATTTTTAAAGCCAGTGACTATGATCAGTAAATCAACTTTCAAAAGCTATTAGGTTTTACTAATGTTACATGTTAAAATGAAACATTAAATAAAATGGTCAGTCCCTTGGGTTCAAAACTGTATCTCAGGAAATTTATTTGGGGCATTTGTTCTAGAGTAAGATAACCTTCAACATAAGTGAATATCAAAGAGCTTGTCTGCATAAAACAAGGTATCAGATATTTTCAATCCTGTCTGATTCATAGTACTGTATATCCCTGTAGTGTCATCATACCCAGGATACAATCAGGGGAAGCTAAGATGTTCATGACACTGTTATTGTGCAATGCTACAATCCTATGTACTTTACTTGGGAGGTTCTTGCTTCCAAATCAACATACACATGGCTGAAATTATTAAGCAAGAGGCATTCCAACCTCACACTGACCTCTGTAACACAGACATTTGCAGAGCAACAGCCATTTTCCTGGTGTCACTGTCCTAACCCCCTGTTTTTGAGACTGCCCCCAAACTGAGAGGCAAGATGAGAAATAACCCTTAACATGACCCTTATTTTCCCAACAGGACCCACTGCTGCCAAAGGCCTTGGTCCAGCATGCTTTCTAGAGCAGGTATCCCCAAACTGCGGCCCTCCAGATGTTTTGGCCTACTATTCCCATGATCCCTAGCTAACAGGACCAGTGGTTGGGGAAGATGGGAATTGTAGTCCAAAACATCTGGAGGGCCGAAGTTTGGGGATGCCTGTTCTAGAGCCTTCTGTTTCAGACTTAAGGGAGCGTCCACAAGATCACACCAAACAGCAGGGATTAGCAGCCTCTCTTTGCCAGCCACCCTCAAAAATATGGAGTTGGTAAAAAGGATTGTTTTAATATTTCAATATACATATATCACATATGTGTGTGTATATATTTAAAATATATCCTTTTAAACACCAACCCCGTACAGTATTTGTGAGTGTGGCTGGCAAATAGAGACTGCTAATCCCTGCTGTTCGGTGTGATCATGTGGACGCCCTATATATAGGGACCAAGTTCACTCTGTCCCTTTAGCCATGCTTGGTTTTTGGCGGGAGGCTCCAGGCCGCGCGAAAAGCTTTGCTTAGGGCGGGATGAAGGGCACGAGTTCACGCGGGGGGTCAAACCGGCGTGCAGCAATGTTCAGGCTACGCTTTGCTTTTCTCAGGCGCATGCTCGAAAGCTGATAAAATCGCCGCCGCCGCCGCCTATGAGTCACCGCAGCGGGGCCTCTGGGGACGCCGGGTCCCTCCGGCAGGAGACACCGGCGTCTCCAGCGCCCATGGAAGGGAAGGACCGTTGCAGGGGCTGCATCTAAAGCCCCTTCCAAGGAGATGACCGGGGGAGCCATGAAGGGCCGCGATTCCGCGCCGGGCTCCGCCGCGCTCCTGCTCCAGGCCACGTGGAGGCGGCCCAGCCTCTCCCCTCGGAATCGCCTGCCTGACCTTGGCCTTCCGCACAGCCCGCTTCCGCCTCGACCCGCTTCTCAACCCTGCCCGGCCTACAGCGCAGGCTTCTGCTTCTCCCCTAACGCCGCTCCTCCGGTTCGGGGTGCCCCCCCTCCATTCCTCACTTCCCCGCTCCCCCATTCATTACCACGCAAAGTAGAGGAAGGGATGCAAAGCCGCCGCCGCGCGTTCTCCCGGTCAAGAGTTCCGCAGACTGAGCCCAAGGGCACCCCGTACGTAGCGATATGTAACCGGTGTCCGCGCAACCAAGCTTCCGTCCGGGCGCCTGCCGCCGTCTCTCCCAGTTGGCCAATCGGACGCCGGCTCGGGGAAGCTCTATTGGGCCAGCCGGACGCCTGTCAACGTGACTAATCTCAGCATGTTAGGTTGAGCCCGAGGGGATCTCGGGTGAGCCGGCTTCGGCGTTGCGCAAAGGCAGGGACGTAGGGAGGTGACGACAGCGGCGCGTGCGCAGAAGAGGGATAGCGGCAAGGTCAAGCGCGCTTGAGAATTCTGCTTTTTTTAAAAAAGATCATGTGATTGGATGCTCCTCCCTGCAGAAAGTGACGTGCGTGGGAATTTCGCCCAGTGTGTGATATTGCAGTTTCTCTTCGTACAAGGAAGGGGGATGCCCCATTCAGGTAATCATGGTGTAGTCACAAGGTTACAGGTAAATGATGCAATTACGGAGCAAGACAAGTTGGAACGGCTCTATTAACCTGCGCACCCAGAGCAAAGTATTAAATTGTATAGTCTGAGGATTATTATGCCACATTTTTTTTAAGGGCCAAAGGTTGTTTTCTCATCTGTATCTCTCTGAGTAAATATTCAAAGACAGAATAAGAAAGGGGTGGATAAAAACAGTTTAGCATCCAACTATATATTTTTTTGAGAGCAAGCTGCGTTGAAATCAATGGGATTTGCTTCTGAGAAGACATGTATAGGTTTGCAGCTGTTGGAATGAAATGCATATTCTAGCTAGTGTAGATTTTACATTAGGGATATAATATAATAATTTTGTTTTTGAAGAAGCCTTTTAGTGTCCTGTGTGACAGTGATTGTGTCGATATGACATTGCAAAACTTAGTGTGCCACAATTGTATCTTCTTCTTCTTTGGCAATCACTCGTATCCGAGTAAGATTGTCTTTTTAACAATGGGTCCGTAAGTGACTGTAAAGGCCAATTCTGGAGCCACACGTCCTTCCACAGTGGGGACATTGGTCTCTGGGCGGGAGTTGATGACGATGTGGATTTGCCAAACGTGCCTTCCTCTTAGCACGTTTCTCCCACAATTGTATATGCCTCAGAACACCTGTCTTACTGCCTTTGAATTCCCACTCAAAGCTCCCAAGGTCCTATGCCTTACTACAAGGATGGCCAACATGGCGCCCTTTGGATGCTGCTGGACTACAACTGCCATCAGTTACAGCCAGCATAGCCAGTGGTCAGAGATAATGGGAGCTGTAGTCCAACAACATCTGGTGCAAACTGCAATGACCCTTACTCCAGGCTCAGTCACAGTGAGGCAGGGATAGCCTAACTAGATGTTACGTCAATCACATGGATAGAGTCCATATCAAGGAATTGACAAAAATTTAATATTAGGCACGGTGGGTAAGAGGATTTTTAAGGCCACATTGCATGGGAAGAGCAGCTTTAACTCTTTTGTATGATGTGATGTGATAGGATCCCCAAGAAAATCACCCACCAGCATCATAGTGCAGGCATGGGTGCTTTTTGCTGATTCAAATTGCTGAGGTTTTGGTCAGGCAAGCAAAAGGTTAAGTCTCTTCTCCCTGTGCATTGCAGCCCCGAAAACAATTGCACACCCCCACCTAGCATTATATTGATTTTAAATCCCATGATGTGGTTGCTAGCCATATAATTAGCTGGAAATGCTGGTGGGTGGTTAAAGTTCACTGATATGGATTTACTGAGTATTCTCAGTAAATGCAAATACATGTTGCATTCTGTGTATTTTACGTCCACCATAATAAATGAACGGAAAGTTCCGCTTCATTGCCTGAACAAGGAAGTTAGAGTACTTCTACAGGTATGAAGGCAAAGGCTGTTGGCTTCTCACTTTTATGGAGCTCTTAAAAGCACATGATCTCCATATAGATTGACAAGTGAGTAGCAAATTGACTATTCCACTATATTTTAAATTAATTTCAAGAGCTGAAAATATTTTCTCTCTCTGGGGGGATTGGTGCATATAGATGAGTGGGGAATACTTTTCATTTGCGGGCTGCACTTATTCTGGGGTGATCTATCAGGGGCTGTGTTCCATAAGTACCGTAGGCAGGACAGGAGCCAAAAGTGGGTGGGGTCACCCCCTTTCTTTTGCCCTCCCTCTGCCTTCCTGTCCTGTGAGCTGTTGGAGACAGATTTGGTCTTGCCACAGACATATCCTAATTGCTTCCAGAGTGCTCCCTGCTCATTCCACTTTCCATCACTTGATTAATTTTTCCTCCCCACATTTTAAATCCTTCCCTCTTTCCTCTCCCTCGGTGCTCTCAATGAGTGCATGAAATTAGGCCGCAGATCGCCCTTCTGCTTGCTCACATGCAGTTGAGTACACGAATGAGATCCTTGCATATGCAATACTGCATAAAGGAGTATTCCTTTCACATTCAGTAGAACACACAAATGTCAGGGGCATAGAAAGAGAGGTGTGCTGATGACAGCCAGTGTGGCGTAGTGGTCAAAGCGTCAGACTAGAACCTGGGAGACCAGGGTTCAAATCTCCACCCGATCATGAAGCTCACTGGCTGACCCTGGGTCAGTCGCTGCCTCTCATCCTAACCTACCTCACAGGGTTGCTGTTGGGATTAAATGAGGAGAGGGGGGGAGAACCATGCTCACCGCCACCTTCAGTTCCTTGAAGAAAAATGCAAATTAACAATTACAGTGGTACCTTGGTTCTCAAATGCCTTGGTTCCCAAAGGCCGAAAACCCGGAAGTAAGTGTTCCAGTTTTTGAAGGTTTTTCAGAGGCCAAACGTCCGATGCGGCTGTTGGCTATTGTTTCTGGGGTGCCTGCACCAATCAGAAGCTGTGCCTTGGTTTTCAAACATTTTGTAAGTCAAACAGACTTCCGGAACGGATTAAGTTTGGTGTTTTTGTTTTTGCTATTTATTTTGCGTTTTTGTTTTTGAGGCTTTTTCGGTTAATTTGTTTTTGTGACCGTGTGGAACTCGGTTCAGCTACTGAGTGATTGGTTGTGTGGCTGCAGAAATGGATAAAAGCCGGTCATCCAAACAATGACTATAATCAGTGCAGGTAAGATTTTTTTTTAAAAAAAATTGTTATCATCTACAGTGGAGCCTCGGTTTATGAACACCTCGGTTTACGAATTTTCGGTTTATGAACGCCGCGGACCCATCTGGAACGGATTAATTCACTTTCCATTACTTTCAATGGGAAAGTTCGCTTCAGTTTATGAATGCTTCAGTTTATGAACAGACTTCCGGAACCAATTGCACCCATGCTTCAGTTTATGAACGCTTCAGTTTATGAACAGACTTCCGGAACCAATTACACCCATGCTTCGGGTTAAGTACGCTTCAGGTTGAGTACTCCGTGGACCCATCTGGAACAGATTAATCCACTTTCCATCACTTTCAATGGGAAAGTTCACTTCAGTTTATGAACACTTCAGTCTAAGTACTCCGTGGACCATCTGGAACAGATTAATTCACTTTCCATTACTTTCAATGGGAAAGTTCGCTTCAGTTTATGAACGCTTCAGTTTATGAACAGACTTCCGGAACCAATTGTGTTCATAAACCGAGGTACCACTGTACAATACTGTCATAGGGACACGGGTGGCGTTGTGGGTTAAACCACAGAGCCTAGGGTTTGCCAATCAGAAGGTCGGTGGTTCGAATCCCCCTGACGGGGTGAGCTCCCATTGCTCGGTCCCAGCTCCTGCCCACCTAGCAGTTCGAAAGCACGTTAAAGTGCAAGTAGATAAATAGGGACCGCTACAGCAGGAAGGTAACGGTGTTTCCGTGTGATGCTCTGGTTCGCCAGAAGCAGCTTAGTCATGCTGTACGCCGGCTCCCTTGGCCAATAACGCGAGATGAGCACCGCAACCCCAGAGTCGGTCACGACTGCACCTAATGTCAGGGGTCAGGGGTCCCTTTACCTTTACAATACTGTCATATTTATTTTATAGTACAGTACTGTACATTGATTATTGCTTTCATTTTATGGATCAATGGTCTTGTTAGATAGTAAAATTCATGTTAAATTGCTGCTTAGAAGTCTGCAACGGATTAATCCATTTTGCATTACTTTCTATGGGAAAGCGCGCCTTGGTTTTGGAACACTTTGGTTTTGGAACGGACTTCCTGAATGGATTAAATTTGAGAACCAAGGTACCACTGTACTTCATAATATTAGAAGCATGGCTAGCAGGTGTGGCCCTATGTGCAAAGAGGCTTTCTGTCTAGTTCTCATTTGATTCCTACCAACTCCCTTCAGAGCTGCCTTGACCTAACTTTGGACGACACTGAATCAGTACTTCACGCAAAAAACTGAAAAACTAGGAGAGTGTTTTATAAAGCACAGCAAACCAATTCAGAAGCAGCAGCTGAAGAAATCGGCTGAGATCATTTTCGCCCCTCCCTTTTTTCGAAAGGATGAGGACGTGTGTCAGTTATAGTGATAGGCATTCACGCCGTAGAATTTGTGCCTTCTGCCTTTCCTGTCGTGATCCCTCAGGTCCCTCATTCCTCCTCTAGTTAGATCACTCAGGCGCTTGATGGCTTCGCCCTTCCTAAAACAATATTGCATATCGTTTAGTTTTGTTTGAGGCCGAGCTATCCCGCAGTTAGGAATCCATTCCGGGAAACCGGATTTGCTTTCGATCCCTGTGAACACAGTAGGAACACCTTGAACAGCCGGTATGTCGTCACATGTTCCAAAGCTCGCCTCTATTTGGCCTGGTTTAGACAGGCTGATGGGATGGTGCCACACAATGTAATTGCCTATGCGGGAGGGGGGCAGATCTTCGTAGCGAATGGATTCAGCGGGCTTCAGAACAATCTCTGGTTCGGGGGGAACAGCAAGCTGCCTTTGATATAACTTCTCCGTCTTCCAAGTATCTGTAATTTTCCGAAACCTGCTCCACGGAAGTTTCGTATGTTTCATGCTTTCTCTCGGGTTACCTACCGGACGATCGATCTGATTTTGTTGGAAGTCCTCAGCCTTTCCTCCACTGTCTGTTTCCGGAGGCATTTGCCTACCGCCGCTCTGCACCACATCTAAACATTTGCGTATGAGTGAATCGCCTGTCCATAGAGGCGGGTGCTCACAAACGAAGCCAGGATCCTGCTGCTGGAGGTCATAGGGGCGAATTGGTCTTCCTGGAAGTGCGCAAGCAATATGTCCTTCTAATGGTCTTACTTGAATCTCAGCTGGCGGAAATGATTCTCTCTGAAAAACAGATAGTTTGGGATTGATAGCCACCCTTTCTGTTTACAGTGATGTTCTCTAAATACAACTCTCAGAGCAGTGATGGGGAACTTTTGGCCCTCCAGATGCAGTTAGATTCCCAACTCCCATCAGCTGCAGTCAGCATGATCAGGGATGATGGGAGTTGTAGTCCAGCAGTATTTGCCATGCCAGAAATTCCCCATTTCTGTTTTAGGACCAAACTAGATACAGTGGTACCTCGACTTACGAACGACTCGACAACCGAATTTTTCGACTTGCGAATGGGGCAAATGGCCGCACGCTTACGAATTTCTCGACATCCAAACGGAAACCACGGTGGTTTTAGATAGGGTTTTTTCGACTTACGAATTTTTAGATGGGGTTGTTTCAACTTACGAATTTTCCATTTCCAATGCATTCCTATGGGAAATCGCGTTTCAAATGGCGCTTTTCGACTTACGAATTTTTCGACCTACGAAGGTGCCTTCAGAACAGATTAAATTCGTAAGTCGAGGCACCACTGTATATCATTTGCTTGATGATTTAATATTCAAATAAATTGTCCTTCGTGCAAGCAAATTCCAGTGCAGTGTATGGTAATATCAGCAACAAGAGAATACAAGAAACCAAAAGACAACATCTATGAAATGAACAAACAGACTGGAGGACAGATGTAACCCTTTAGAAATGGGTGGTCAAAGAATAGGGCCGGGCGATATTTGGTTTTCAACATCGTGATATATCACCAGCTACACATTGCGATATACTGATATATCGTGATGTCTGAAATAAGGATGGAGCTATGTATAAAGGCATTGTTTGGGTTCACAGTTTTTCCCACATTGTGATTTTTTGCATAGCACACAAAAACACGCATCATGGTTAGTGATATATTGCCAGGTCAAAAATTATGAAGCCGATACCATATATAGTGATATGTCCCCCAGTCCTATCAAAGAGGAAAGTCTTAACCTGGTGCTCGCAACTTCAGTGTCAATGCAGGATTAAAAGCTGCTGTAGGCATTGCAAGGTGACAGCTATGTTCAGGGTATTACCTTTTTTACCGTTTATTTCCATTATTAGTAGTAATAATAATAGTTTATTTGTTACACTCCATTAAAAAAAAGCTTTAATGAAGACATTTCATCACTACAGATCATTAAAACGTGTCTCATCACAAACAAAGGTAATGCATAGAAAAAGTGTGCCTTGCAACAATAAGGTTGCAGTGTGGAGTGTTATTGTTCAGACTTCCAGCCTCTCCATTCCATTCTCCTTCCCACCTGGTTTTCTAGGACAGCCAGCTGGCTGTTCTATGAAACTGAGCATGCTCAGTCCTCATTGGACTGTTTTTGTGGTTTCCCCCCTTCCCTTAGAGACATGTTGGTTTGTTTTTGCATTTCTGCAAACTCTGTGCCCGCCTCCCAGCTTGATGATATCTCCCTCTTGGGTGCTGTGGGTGGGTGCTGCCCTTCTGGCTACATCGTCAATGGCACTCGCAGCCTGAACATCAGAAACAGAAGGGAACGGCCAGCTTGAAAGGTCCTAGTTGCCATACTTACAAGTTCAACGTCCTTGCCCAGTTCTCCAGTTGCTCTGCCAATCATCTTGGAATCATGGTCATCCAGCAGCAAGGGTTTCATAGAACCTTTACCTTAAGCAAAACAATGTTGACATCAGTTTAGGAAGTTAATATGTAATATGTGGTACTTTTCTTTGAAAAATAGCAATGATATTGTTATGTGTTACCCCAGTTTCCAAGCTGTTGGAGACTCCAGGGGTACCTGTGCTTAACCCAGGATTTGGTTTCCTTGGAATGAAAGCCAATGGAGATGGTGATGTCTCCAGGCTAACTGGTTTTATTTACACATATATAGATCCCAAGCATAGGATGGAGCGGCTCGCAGCATCAGTACCCTCCGTAGTTGTTGCTTCCCCTTTAAGCTTCCAGGGGAGACACAAAGTCATGTCCCTGTGTCTGCAGCTTTAACATCCAGCTCCCGTCTCACACTTATACCAATTCTGGGCATTGCTCTTCTACCTAGGATCATGTGGCCTTTAGTCAGGTGAGGGGAGTGGGGAAGATTCCTATGGCCCCCTTTCCTGGAGAGTAGCATCACTTAGCTCGTTCTTTGAGATGCTCATGAAGGCTCCACTAAAGCCAGTACCATGATAAGTTCGACCCATTCTGCAAGTTCCCTCTTATACATTCTAGCCTTACAGGTACAGGTCCCAAGAACTGGGACCCCAGGTATCAGCAAGACTGCCCCCCCCAACCCTCATCATAATACAGTGGAACCTTGGTTTATGAACACCTCGGTTTACGAATTTTCGGTTTACGAACGCCACGGACCCATCTGGAACAGATTAATTCACTTTCCATTACTTTCAATGGGAAAGTTCGCTTCAGTTTATGAACGCTTCAGTTTATGAACAGTCTTCCGGAACCAATTGTGTTCATAAACCGAGGTACAGTGGTGCCTCGCTTAACGAATGCCCTGCTTAAGGAAATTTCCGCTTAACAACAGGATTTTTCGAGCGGAGGTTACCTCGCTAGACGAATGCGTTTTACGAAAAATTCGTCTAGCGAATCACGGTTTCCCATAGGAATGCATTGAAATTCAATTAATGCGTTCCTATGGGCAAAAAAAAATTCAAAAAAATTTCAATGCGTTCCTATGGGATTCGCTAGACGAATTTTTCGCTATAAGAAAAGACCCGTGGAACGAATTAATTTAGTCTAGCGAGGCACCACTGTACCACTGTATTTTGGAAAATGCAGAGCAAGTCTCAAGATGATTTTTATCTGCCGGTATTTTGTGTTCCAGCCTTAATCTTGCATGTTTAAAAGGTGTGTACCTGTGTAGTCACGCTTGTAAGTCGACAACCAGAGGGCCTTTTTGACATTTTCCAGCATGTTGGCAGCTCTGTACGAAATGTCAAGCTCCGGGGGTTTGGAAGTCATCTTGCGGCCCCCCTCTGGGGAAGCATTTGGGTCACCTGCCTCACCATTTTCACCGCCATTCTGAGAATAAAAAGTAGGACAGGCATGATAAATGCTCCTGCTTGAACCGTGCGAGTGTTTGCTGAGAGGGTAGGAAGGACACAGCTTTCAGAACTGAAGCTGTCAAGGTTTAAAATACGGTTTTAGAAATCTGTCCAATTGGGAGCAAATGAATGAGGGTGGTAAAAGTTTGGATGCACTTTCCAGATAAGAGTCTAGGGCAGGGGTGGGGAGCTGTATTCAGCCTGAGGGCCACATTCCCTTTTGAGCAACCTTCCAGAGGCCATGTGCTAGTGGAGGTCAGGACCAGAGGCAAAAGGGGATGGGCTATTAATATGAATGCTACCTTAGTATTGTGGGATATTTTCTACACACATTCTGCCACCTCCCCCACCTCCTCCATTCAAAGAAGGCATTGCCTCTGCCATGGGCATGTCTACTTTGTATGATTTTAAAAAAAATGACATTTCCTGTCATTGTTCTGTTTAAAACTTTTTTTAAAAAAGGTAGTTTTTATTTTGTGCATAACCTCGAGACATATATGTGGAAGGCAGTTAATAAATAACAACAATAATATTATAGTCCATGAAGCTGGTTGGGAAAGGCTAGTCTACTCTACCAGAGCTGTCTCCAAGACCTCTTTCTTACTTGAGGTTTTAAGGTTTTATTTTTAAAGATGGAGATAACCAGGAATTGAACCTGGTTCTTTTTGATTGCCGAGCTGTAGCCCTCCCTCTAATATTAAAATCCCCAAGCATAGTAGCGATTACCTACAGGAAAGTATCCAAGCCGTCTGTCTAAAGGTTCGCCGGCTCTTTCGTCTCTTTCGGGGCCACCTTTAAAATTCAGGAGGAAATACTTGGTTGCATAATATGAAATTCAAGCAGCTCAGGTAAGAGGAAGAATCTGACTTGGAAGAGGGCAGCTACTTTGCTATATTCAAGAAACGCTTTCTGATCCACCGCAAATCAGAGATCTACCAGTAGGTTTTGGTCTGTGTCCCAGTTGGGCAGAAGGGAGAAGAGTACCATCTTTTGCAGAGCACTTTTAACAGTGTTTGTGGAAGAGGGGCAAAAATGAGCACACACCATACATTAAAAGCACAATCTTGGGCACGGTACGTAGTTTGTTAAGGGTGCTCTGTGAAGGGTCAACTAAAGTTCCCAGGTTTCTTTCTGGGTCGGTGGTAGCGGTGTGTGTTTTGCTGCCAGCGTCTGATTGCAAAGAAGGAACACAGCTGAAGAAGAGGAAGGCCATAATTCTTAACCTGATAAGCTTTGCTTGGAATAGAACTTGTCCTCTGATGGTCCCTTGCAAAACAAAAATAGAACCGCACATCTATCCATCTTTGTACTGCTTAGGGCCAGTCTAGAATGAAGTACAGGCAGAAGGGAGAAAGTTCAGAAGGAGGAATGCTATTATTGTACACTATTGTACAATAATGTCTTACAAACCTCCTCTGTTAACTAGGCAAAGATCCCACAATGTGCTTCAGCATTCCTATTCCGCATTGTGATGATGGGGGGTTGGAGATAACAGCTCCTTAACTCAACTTGACCTGTTGCTTAATGCCATTACTTCCCAATGATTAAAGCTTCTTAACACTGTATGCATTTAAACTGGACAAATGTTCTGTGACTGCAGTAGTCTCAGGAGGTTTCCCTCTTACATGCCTGTAATCCATTTTGTGTTACTGCCAACACGTTTATAGAAGTCTCAATGCGCAGTATGGTCATTCATTCATTCATTTGTTTCAAAGCTGTTATGCTACTTTTTCAACACATTCAAAGCAATTTGGGGGGAAAAGGAGAAAAATTAAAACTGGAATAATAAAATAAAAACAAACATGCATATACATGCACCTCCCCAGGGAGGTTCATCCAGCACCTTCATTATAAGGTAAAAGGTAAAGGTAAAGGACCCCTGGATGGTTAAGTCCAATCAAAAGTGACTATGGGGTGCAGCACTCATCTTGCTTCAGGCTGAGGGAACTGGCGTTTGTCCACAGACAGCTTTCGGGGTCATGTGGCCAGCATGACTAAACCGCTTCTGGCGTAACAGAACACCGTGATGGAAATCAGAGTGCACGGAAATGCCTTTTACCTTCCTACCCCAGCGGTACCTATTTATCTAGTTGCACTGGCGTGCTTTTGAACTGCTAGGTTGGCAGGAACTGGGACAGAGCAACAGGAGCTCACCCCATTGCAGGGATTCAAACTGCCGACCTTCTGATTGGCAAGCCCAAGAGGCTCAGTGGCTTAGACCACAGAGCCACCTGCACCCCCCTACCTTCATTAAACATCTTTAGGCACCAGGTGAAAACATTCCTCTTCAACCAGGGCTTGGCTGATTAATATTCTACAACCTTTTAAATGTGTTTGCAGAAGGAGGGGTTATTGTTTTAACTATTTATTTGTGCTTTTGCTTTATATTTTATCTTGTTAACCACCCTGAGATCTTGGGATGATGATGCATTATAGAAATTTAATAAATAAAAAAACCAAATGTGTGTGTATTAGCCAGTTGAAAGCACCGTAAGGGGCAAACCCCAATAGCTAGATAAAGAAGGGATGGCTTGTCCGAAAGATCAGGCTGAGAAGAACAATCCCTCAGTTTCAGAAGATATCGGGGCCACAGCTGTAAAGCCCTTGCTTTCAGTGGCACACGTTTGTATTGCATGGACAGATGTATAAAGTAACAAAAGCAGGACTTGAAGGAGCCTTGATAATGTCACTACATTACAACCTAATCTCCAGGATCTATCTCCCCCTTTCCTTGGAACAGGAGAAACCCTGCTGCAGGCCTCAGTTAAAAGCCCCACCAGGAACTCTATGGAAGCCTGCCAATAAACCCATTATATTATGTGCACCTGTACAGAGCTTGAATTCAAAAGTCAAGTTTCAGCCATCAAGATTGAGTCTGTGGCTTAGCCTCCCGTGACTCAGTAGATTTGAGTCTGATGTTTTTTTTTTCACCAGCAGATTTCTGTTGATTCCAAAATAGTTTTGTGCCTTACATGGATCTCGGAGTCAGAGGATGTTTAGCATTTGGGCAGAAGTGTGCAGGTGAGGGGGAGATGGGCAAGCCCTGCATACAGAGATGGTCAGTATTTCCTCCACTTACCTGCCTTTTGGGAAAGGTAGCATAACAAATAATAGAATCACAGAATGGTAGAGTTGGAAGAGACCCCAAGGGACATCTAGTCCGACCCCCTGTGCTGTAGGAATCTTAACTAGATCATACATGACTGGTGGCCATCCAACCTCTGCTTTAAAACTTCCAAGGAAGGAGAGTCCACCACCTCTTGTGGGAGTCTGTTCCACTGCTGAACAGCTCTTGCTGTCAGAAAGTTCTTCCTGAAGTTTAGTCAGAATCTTCTTGTAATTTGAAGCCATTGGTTTGACTTCTACCCTCCAATTATCTAGAAATAATGCTCTTCCCCACCTTCCCACAATATAATGCCTTAAAGCTTCTAAATAGAGAAGTCTGTTATCTTATACCAGGCACCCCCAAACTTTGGCCCTCCAGATGTTTTGGACTACAATCCCCATCTTCCCTGACCACTGGTCCTGTTAGCTAGGGATCATGGGAGTTGTAGGCCAAAACATCTGGAGGGTCGCAGTTTGGGGATGCCTGTCTTATACAGTTGAGAATATGATCTTCAATAGGCGTGGGGAACATTTACTGTTCCAGATGCTAAACTACAGCTCCCATCATCCCTTTGCCATTGGCTAAGATTGCTAGGGCAGGTGGGAATTCTTGTTCAGCATGATCTGGAGGGTCTCTGGTTGCACACTTCTTTACAGCTATCCTAAGAGCAGTTTTTAAAATTAAGTTTCTCTAGCTGACAAAAAAAGACATGAGAAAATAGAAGGCTTAAACCAAAACCGCACACAGGCACAAATGAACAATGCTTTTACCTGTGATGTTGATGTTATTGTGGACGTAAGGATGAAGTGGCCGGTGACGGCCGGCCACAAGACGAGTCTCCTGATTGTCGGGCGACTTGTTCCTTAGATACTTCTCATATCTATCAAATACAGCAGAAAGTTTTTGACAGGGACAAAGAACATTGCATGGTCATGATGGGCTTCAGTTGCTTGGAATGGATTTTAGATGAAGAAATACAATCCTTTAATTTTGCTCCATACCTTTACCTTGACTTCTGTACAAGCTGTTCCATACCTGCCAACAGGAATGCCCTGAGTTCGGCCGAGGGATTCAGCTGTTAAACTACAGGCTACAGCAACACATTTCACCCAGATTTTACTAACAGTATTTAAAAAAGAAAGAAAGAAGATGTCCTAAGAATGAGCCAAAGGCACGGGGGGGAAGGGCATCCCTACTGTCTCACCAGAGTGGTACATGCTCTGGTTGTCTCCTGCTTGGACTACTGCAATGCTCTCTACGTGGGGCTACCTTCAAAGGTGACTCGGAAACTACAATTAATCCAGAATGCGGCTGCTAGACTGGTGACTGGGAGTGGCCACTGGGACCATATAACACCTGTCCCAAATGATCTACGCTGGCTCCCAGTACGTTTCTGAGTTTAATTCAAAGTGTTGGTGTTAACCTTTAAAGCCCTAAACTGTTCTGGCCCTGGACATCCGAAGGAGCATCTCCATCCCCATTGTTCAGCCCGGACATTGAGGTCCAGCTCCTTCTGGTGGTTCCCTCATTGCAAGAATTGAGGTTACAGAGAACCAGGCTGCGGCATGGGCGTAGGCAGGGGGGGCAGGAGGGGGCAATTGCCCCCCTAGCAGCAAAAGGCTGAGGGGCGCAGGCGCGGCAGCCCCAGGCTCCCGCTCCTGGCGCGAAGCTCCAGAGGCGCGCGGGGAGCGTAAGCGGAGGAGCGCTAAGAAGGAGTAGGGAACGTAAGCGGAGGAGGCAGCCACAGGCTCGCGTTCCCCTCGTGTCTCTGGAGCTTCGCGCCGGGAGCAGGAGCCTGGGGCCGCCTCCTCGGAAGACCGGGGAGGCGCAGGCAACGTAGCCCTGCCCACATTCCCACTGTGGCCCCTCCCCTCCCGCCCCTTGCCCCCCCAATTTTTATCCTGGGTACGCCCCTGGGCTGCGGGCCTTCTTGGTTGTCACCCCCCCCCCCCCCGTGGAATGCCCTCCCATCAGATGTCAAGGAAAGAAACAATTATATGACTTTTCATAGATATCTGAAGGCAGCCCTGTTTTGGGAAGCTTTCAATGTTTGGTGTGGTGTTCTGTTGGAATCCGCCCAGAGTGGCTGGGGTGCAAGCAATAAATTATTATTATTACTCAGCACGTCTTCTTTCCCTAGGAAGATGACCCCACACCTGCCCTTCTCTGAATCCGGAGTGCTAAATGCACACACCTGTTTTCTTTCTTTCTTAACTTTTTTTTTGCACTTCAGGAAGGGTAATGCAGAATTCGGGAACAAGGTCCAGTGGTAAGCTTGGGCCATCATTTCCTAGCCAATAAATTATACAGAAACTAATTTGACAATAAACCAAAGGGTCTTTGTCACCAGCAAGCCTCTGTGGTCATCTTCAGCTCTTTCTGTCGCCTCAGGGGGGAAGAGCTGGGAATCTGGACTGGGGCATCAATTGCCAGGAACTAGAAGCCACAAACTCCTCCATATAGTCCTAATATATTGTACATTTTGAACTGTAAGCTGCTTTAGAAGCCAGTTTGGCTGGAAAATGGATAAAAAAATGTTAGTCATACTTTTTCTGTTATCTGAATATAAAACACGCAGATTTTAACACAGATGTAAGTTAACTATACTTACTCCGGTGAATTTTCTGGCAAGTCAGGAAGTCTGTAATAAGAGAGAGGTCAGCCAATTACGTCAGTGTATAGGATACCCTATACTTCCAAAAGGAAATCGTAATTGGACTATTCTGATTGCTGCAGCTGAATCTGACCAAATGACTTTAGGATATACTCAAAGCTTTGAAAATTTCACCCATCAGTCTGGAGAGGTCCGGAAGGTGGCAACACGAGAACGGGCCTTCTCTGCAGTGGCTCCCCATCTGTGGAATGCTCTCCCCAGGGAAGTTCGCCTGGCGCCTTCATTATACATTTTTAGGTGCCAGGCAAATATGTTCCTGTTTAATCAGGCATTTGGTTGATTTGATTGACATCCTATGCCCTTTTAATATTTTTTTTGGAGGGGGTTATTGAGTTGTTGTTTTTATTTTGATTATGTATTTTGTGGTTTTATATTTCGATTTTATTCTGTGAACCACCCTGACACCTCTGGGTATAGGGCAGTATATAAATTCAATTGATAATAATAATAATAATAATAATAATAATAATAATAACAATAATTAAAAATAATAAAAATAATAATAATAATAATAAATGTCCTTCATGTTTTGGACATAGATTGTAACAGCAGCACTTTGCATTGTTATGAGTGAAAATGAGTAGAACCTCCTTGGATGGATCTACTTTGGGAGACAAATATTATTTGGAATCCATCAATTAGTATTTTGCCTGCACTGTGCTGAATTATTCATAGTTGCAAAATATTTACGTCAGTGGTTTATTGCTTTTGATAATTATTCTGCTATTAAACAGCGTATTTTGTATTGTATTTAGAATCATATAGAATTGTAGAGCTGGATGGGATCCTAAGGGTCATCTAGTCCAACCCTCTGCAAGGCAGGAATATCAGCATGCAGTTTCCCATCCAATTTGAAACCAGACCAGACCCTGCTTAGCTTTGCAAATGTGCTAGCAGTTTTGTTGCTGCACCTCTAGCAGGTAACTTCTATTTAATTATTTTTGTCCACTGCTCAGGAATCCTATGGGCTGAAGGGCGCTTTTAAAATGAAATTAATAACAGCAGGAGCAGCAACCAAAAATTATAGGGAGCAAGGCTTGCATGTGTGCAGTAAAATGAGGTGGTCGACTTCTGAGGTGGTAAAAGAGACTGCCATTTCAAACTGCAGGTGGTAGATCACATCTATGAATACTCCTCGTACATAAACAACTCACTGGAAGTAGTTCAGTAAATTTATTGTGCTAGCCAAAGGACATGACAAAACCATATAACACAGGTAATATAAAATATAAAGCAAAACCTCTATTTGAACAAACAGAACCATCTGTTGCAAGCAAGACTGAGAATGGGGAGCCTCCATAACCACATACAGCATATTTCAATTTAGAACTCCAAATCTTCCTTAAAATTTACTGTTATTTTGTCCAATTCCTTCTTCCTAATCTTTCTTGCCGCTAGTGCAAAAGGAGTGACTTTATGAGCCCCAGGGTGTTAGAGTTACTCAACAACCACAGAACTCTCTCCACCGAGGAGAGACTGCTGTCTTGATCAAACGGGATTTAGAACGCGTCTCCAAGATCCGTGTATAATGGGCAAAAAAACAAATAATGAAGACAACAAATACCCACACATACAGAGTCTACCTGCGTATGGAATCTTTGCAAGCGGAAAGCTAGGGCAACATGGAATGGGCCCAGCTAGACAATCCTTTCTTCCAGATGTGCTAGGTTTTTAACTTGCAAGAAGAGCAATTTTATGAAGGGGAGCAGTTCTAAACATACCACTTTGCTGAATTTGTAGAGCAGGTTTAATCTATCTAGTCTGTTCTTTCCAGCTTTCTGGAGGCTGGTTTCCTGACATGACGTGTGTCCAGACATAACCACAAACATTGCAAACACTACATGGGAAGGAAGTACGGCATGTTTTAAAATAAGGAACCACTACTTCCCTACATCAACACCTAGTAGGGGAGGGGCACAGCTCAGGATCTCAAGTGGACTCATTGTAATATATGGATTTGAAGACTGAAAAAAATATGTGGTTATAAAAAATAGAATAGGTGGGTGTTAATGAGTGAATACTCTATTTAGCTGAAGGACAGAAAACCAGAAGTCTTTTAATCTCCCCTCCTTTCTTTTCCTTTTTCCTTCTGTTCCTTTTTAGATTAGATTTTTAAAGTATTTATTTTATTCTGGTGTATTATAAAAGATAATTTGTACAGTACTGGGAATGAACCTTTGTATATCTTTGGATAAGTATAAATGCAAATAGATATATATATATTTAAAAGGATCTCACGTGGGCTGCAATAGTTGCTTTTGGAATGTATCCTAATTTTTTCATTATGCAAATGTGTTTCTTTCTAAATGATAAAGGCGTTCAAGCAAATATTTATGTTTATTCCAGTTCTAAAAACGTGTAGCCATCACTTTTTGTGTTTTGGTGCCACCAGGTGGCAAAACTATAGTTCTGCAGTTCTAATCCCACAATGCTTAAATTTCTGTCAGCCGGCTAAGTTTTCATAGGGGCAATGAGAGAATCTTTTCTTCACAAAAGATTCGAAAGCTCACACCAAAATAAAAACTTTCGAAAGCTCACACCAAAATAAAAACTTAGTTGGTCTTTAAGGTGCTGCTGGAAGGATTTTTTTTATTTTGTTTCGACTACGTCAGACCAACACGGCTACCTACCTGTAACCTTTTCATCAGTTGTTAACTTAACCACAAGCTCTCTGCAAGGACTGAGACCCTGCATCAAAATCTAAAGACACAACCACGGCAGCACTCAAGCTCCATGTGCTATTTAAAGACAGTATGAGCTGGGAACAACATCTCGAGAGACAACCGTGTTAGCCTGTTGCTGCAAATGTAACAAAGGGTGCTTTTAGACTGCCATTATTTTCAAGTGGAATTCTGTCATCTAACCTCCCCAGAAACAAATAAGAATGAAAGCTTATTAAATAGCCAAAGTTGCCTAACCTTCCTGCAAACCAATAAGAATGGAAGCCCAAGCTGTTCATCTTTAACACAAGTCTTTATGAACTGACATGTGTTGGAGTCAAGTCCACAGAAGCCCATTTTATAATACAGTTGTCTTTAAAGGGGTCACAATACAATTTGTGGTTTTAATATTAGGATATATGTGACCTGAATCTTGTGATGAAGATACCTGTGTATCTTAGTGATGCTGACTAAAAACCCATTCAACCAACATAAATGCAAAACCACAAGGAGTGCTCTTTGCTATGGCACTATTGCCAAAATAATAACATACTTGTTAATGTAGTGACACCAATGCCTCATTATTGAACACTGCAGGTATTTTAAACGTGAGCTTAGTGTATCATAGATCATGAAAGCTCTCTGTTCACATTGGGCAGTCTCTTTTGACCATAGGATGGAGGGGGTGTTTTTATAAAATAAATATTCTTCCAGGTTTAGTCCTCATCGGTTTTTGGCTTTTGGCTTTCCAAGAGACACCAGCATTTCTGAATTGGCTTCTGGATGTAAACACAAATATCCAACCATCCACAGATAGAGAGAAAGGTGATAGCCTACCTTAGTGGGGCATCTCTGCCATAGTACTGGTGTTGCTGATCAAACTTGTAAGGTGGCTCGTAGATTCTGTGGGCTTCTGGCAATAGCGGTTCAGATTCTTGTTCTCCTTTCAAGATGGGCTTGCGCAGCTGGAATATTTCCCTTAGCTCTTCATATCTGAAATCAGACCAAATGTTCCCAAAGAGCAGCTGCAACAACGATACTCTACCTGAGTGAAGCTTGCTTCATAGCTAGGCTGGCCACTTACCTCAAAAGAGGACACAGATTTGCACATGCTGATTAAGATGCATTGGTTCACATTTGGAAGCAATTTGCTGAAGTTTAAATAGAAATATAATGCATCTTGCCATAGCGGGCATGACTGCTGACCAGGCTCTGACTGTTGATAGTCAACTTGAAGGCTCTCTCGTCTTCTTCTCAGAGTCGTTTCTGTGTATATCAGACTTGAAACAGACAGCCCTTCAAACAGAGAACTGTCCCTCATAAAGCAGGACACATGGACACCTAGCTCATAGTGACTAACAGTGCAAGTCTAGCCATGTATACCAGGCATACGCAAACTCGGCCCTCCAGATGTTTTGAGACTACAGTTCCCATCATCCCTGACCACTGGTCCTGTTAGCTAGGGATGATGGGAGTTGTATCCCCAAAACATCTGGAGCTAGGGATGATGGGAGTTGTATCCCCAAAACATCTGGAGGGCAGAGTTTGCCTATGCCTGATGTACTGTATACTCAGAGGTAAGTAAGGCTTTCCCCCCTGGCAGTACTCAACAGTACGCAGTATAGGCACCCCCCCAATCTTTTGATAAGGTAAATGGAGGGTGGGGAGAGCAAGCAAGCAAGTGTGGCTCAAAGGGGGATTGCAAAAAGCAGGAGACGGAGTACGGAAAGGAGGCCTTTCAAAACTTATGGCTAGCTAACATAAGTTTCAAAACTTATGGCTAGCTAGCCAGTTTGTCCTCCACTGAAACATCTATGCTGTGACTGTGCTTTTAAAGGTTACTTTTAATGTTCCATACAACAAGGTTCATTGAATGCTATTGGCACTGAGATGCTGGACTAGGCATGGTATCCCCCCTGCCAAATTCCTGGGGGGAATCACTCATCTGAGGCTGCTATTTGCATTGAGAGGAACTAGCACAAATGCAGACATATCACGACTAGTTTGGTCCCTGCTCAGTCCATGTTAACTATCAACTGACATGCATGCAATTTCTGCTATTTCATGGGTTGCTACTTGCAAAATGTGTAGCCCAGTCCTGTGTGTGTGTGTGTGTGTGTGTGTGTGTGTGTGTGTTTAAACAAGGTAAAGGACCCCTGACAGTTAAGTCCAGTCACGAACAACTCTGGGGTTAAATAAAAAAATTCCTTCAGTAGCACCTTAAAGACCAACTAAGTTTATATTTTGGTATGAGCTTTCGTGTGCATGCACACTTCTTCAGATACACTAGAAACAGAAGTGTCAGACCCTATATATATACAGAGGGTGGTGGGTGTGGGTGGGAATGGGAGATGGGCTGATGGGAGTGGTAAACCTGTAGATGGGTGTTAATGGCTGCTGATGAGTATATTCATACTACAGTGGTACCTCGGGTTACAAACACTTCAGGTTACAGACTCCGCTAACCCGGAAGTAGTACCTCGGGTTAAGAACTTTACCCCAGGATGAGAACAGAAATTGTGTGGGAGGCCCCATTTGCTAAAGTGGTACTTCAGGTTAAGAATGGTTTCGGGTTAAGAATGGACCTCCGGAACGAATTAAGTTAGTAACCAGAGGTATCACTGTATAAGACCTAAGTCAGCTACATAGAGATATTGAAAAAATAATAGAGTGAATAGCTACTTCTTACCTTTCTGGTGATATAGGTGGGCCCGGGGGGATATGCAGCGGAGTCAGGTGATTTGTAGATTCCAAGGTTTTTGTTACCAAGGCTGTTCCATCTTGTTCATTATTGTAATAGGTCATACCCGTATGCATTTCCATCTTTAATAGCTACAGAGTAAATTTATACACAGAAAAGTCCGTGATCAAAGCAACTAGCATTTTGCTTAGTTTGAACAGATAAAATTCTGTTTCAATAGGTAACTAGAATTGACTTTGCAACAGCGCCAACTTCATTACTGAAAGAGATCACTTTTCAGATTGCAATGTCAAAATGAGAGAGTCTGGAGAAAATTAGACATGACAAAGAATTTCACGATGAACTAGAAACATTGAAAACTTGGGATTTTGGAAAAGAAGAAGCCAATTTTGTTTTTTCAAAGTGACACAGTATCATATTAAAATAAAGTCCCTAAAAAAATTGGAAGGGACTAGAGCAACCTTTTCCAATCTGATGCAGTCCAGATGTTTAGAACTGCCATCCCTGGCCAAGCTGGATGGGGTTGATGGGAGTTGGAGTTCAGTAACATCTGGAGACACCATGTTGGGGGAATGCTGGATTAAAGTTATTTGTATGAGGGGAAATTCTCTTTCTGCTTCTGGGTATTGTACCAAATGGTACGTGGGAAGAATCTGGGTCAGTTTCTTCTTAGCAGCCATTCAATAAACTCTAGCTCAGGCATAGGCAACCTTGGCTCTCCAGATGTTTTGGAACTACAACCCCCATGATCCCTGACCACTGGCCCTGTTAGCTAGGGATCATGGGAGTTGTAGTTCCAAACATCTGGAGAGCCGAGGTTGCCTATGCCTGCTCTAGCTCTTACTTTGATTGGCCTTAAGATGTAGTTCATGGCAGAAATACAATTGTACCATGCCCCCCAGTGGAAGAAATATACAAGCAGAGCATAAGGCAGGCAGGGATGGCAAGCCTGTGACCTTCCAAATGTTGCTCCCATCATCTCTGCCCATTGACCATGCTGACTGGGTCTGATGAAAGCCAAAGTTCAACAAAATCTGGAGGGCCACAGGTTTGGCACAAGGAGAAGCAAAGAGGCCCTCTTCCAAGGCAGGAGATGCGCTGCCCCATAGCAGATTCCCAAACAGAGTTACCTTGCACTTCCAAGATGCCCTCAGCCAGAAATCAGTACTCCTTCTGTGTTCCTTTCTTCCAAATGGCAAATAGTCTATGTTTACACAAACTGTTCACATCATCCTCCGCCTCTCAGCTGGAGGGGTGGTTGTAGGTCACCTCCTCTGTGCTCCAATGGGTACATCATTCAAAGGCATAGAAAGCATCCCAGCTGTCAGGGGCTACACTGAGGAGGAATGGTGGGGGCCGCCCCCCTCCTGCACTTCCCAGAGAAGAGGGAGACCATATAGATTTACAACAGTGGTTTGCAGAAGGTCATAGTTCAGAGGCTGCAGAGGGGAGAAGCTGGGGAATATTGGGAGAGGAGCAGGAAGAAGAAGCAAGGGAGGGGCAGCTGACAAATGCAGTGTCTTTGGAAAGCATTCCTGATCCTCCCCTCTCGCAGGACCTGGCAAGCATTGAGAGTAGGAGAACAGAAAGCTCAGAGGCAAAAAGCACAGATTAGCTGATGGCAGGGATGATGTATAATAGGAGAAACGGAGGGGGTGGGACTTTACTCGGAGCAATGTCATTATCTTAGAGACTGCATCCTATGTCTATCTCTGTGAATATTGAATAAAACACCTTGGTAAGAGCTTCTTGTTTTCCCCCATTACTGGCAGCCTGCCGTGAGGGAGGGGGAACGGATTCCCTGCAGCCTGACGCCAGCTATCAACCTAGCCATTATCCCTCATCAGCCACCCATTCTGGGCTATTAACTAATAACCTGCCGTGCCTCCACGGTCAAAGGCGGTAAACTTTCCGAATACCAGTTGCAGAAAACCACAAGAGGGGAGAGAGTGTTATTGTGCTTGGGTCCTGTTTGCAAGCTCCCCATTGCCATCTGCCTGACCACTGTAAGAAAAGGAAGCTGGACTAGATGGGCCTTTGGCCAGATCCAGCAGGCTTGTCTTATGTTCTAACTTGCTCAACGCCATCCACCACACCACCATGAATCGTGCAACACATGTCCACTTTCAAAGTTATTATTATCATTTATTAAATTTGTATACCACCCTATACCCGCAGGATGGAGATCCATCTTTGATGCTTCCATTAGTCTCCAGGCCTTTCCCCCAACCCCGTGCAGTTTTGAAAGTTAGACAGATAAGAATGGCTAGAAGAGAGGAAACAGATGGAAGCGGACATAAAGATGGAAGTTTGAGCCTCAAACCTACCTTTCTTGTTTAAGGGCAGTGCAGTATACTGTTCTAGTTTCCTGTCCTGTCCTGTCAGTGGTATCTGACATCACAATGACTTGGTCATTGAGTCCTTTTGAAATAGAGGAGATTGTCCTGATTGTTTGCTTTCACAGTTTGTGATGAAAAATTGGCTTGTTGAATTTGGCACATTATATTTTGATTTTAAAATGGATGTGGGAAAGTGAAATATAGTGCTTGATACCGAAACCAAAATACCTCTAATGTACTTAAAGGAAGTTGAACTAAACGAAGGAAAAGAAAATCCCCACCTAATTGAGGGACCTTTTATGCTATTTCTTGAAACAAGGGGGAGATATCTGAGAGTGACAGCTGCATTCTCATTAAACCAGTGCTTAGTTTTGTATTCTCTATGTTTCGGCAGAATGAAACACATTCCAATGTTCATAGTCACTGGGAACAGGGCAATGTTCTCCACTACAGCTGAAGGCAGCAGGCTTAGGGGGTGGAGGGGAGGCCACATGGCACACCACATATGGCTCTCTCCTCCAACATCTGGCCACCATTCCCCATACCCTAGCGGTGGAGGTTAGTCCATTCTGGCAAATAGGGCACTGCCCCACCAACCTTAGTCTGCCCTCAGCCAGTCAGGGGACGGCTTTGACTCTCATTTGGCTCTGGCTCCCCCTAATGTTGGTCCTCCTACTTTCTGGCCTACAAGTCCAACCCCTGACCACTACCTGCCAGCATTTGCTACCTGAGGTGGCCAGTGATAGAGATGCTTTCCTCTTGGTACTTATGGAAGACAATGGGGGACAATTATGTCAATTTCCATCAAAACCATGGTGGGAGAGGAAAGAGTTGAAGCTCCCCTCCCCATGTACCTTGCCCTGATGAAAATCAGGGCTCCCACACTTAAAAAGCCCCAAACTCTGAGGTTATTAGCAGTGACCCAGTTCGGTATGTTGTTTAGTTTGGCCCTGATTTGTACATGAACGCAATCCTGCAGGTGTCTGGACTCACTTTACAACCGCCAGCCCTTCATTGATTCATCTCTAACTTCTTGGCCCAAGTCTGAAAAGCGTATTGTGTTCTTGTTCTTTTGAAAAATAAAGGACTTAGGCATCAACACACAACTTGTGTGAGAGACAAAGAAGGTTGGGAGCTCCTGCAGCTTCCTGAAATCCATTCCTGTAGGTTTGATTTATTCCAGTCCTTCCCCTGCCTTTCTCCCCAGTTCATGAATAATATATATGCAGGGATAATAAATAATCTGCAGATCGCCATCCTTGTGTGTGTTACCTGCCTAGAATTTGCTTGCAGCTTCACTTACTAGCCAATGGTTATTTCCTTGGCTCCTATGCTATAAAACCAAAGAGAAATTTGCATTGCGCAGTCATTCCCGCCCACCCCCCATTTATTTATTTTTACGGATTTCTTCATCCACAGGAATCAGGAAAAAAATTCCAATCCTATTGTACATTTTCTTCTGCACAGCTTTTTATAGAGGTAAGCCCCAAACATGTTTATTTCTGCATCACTTTTCAGCTACTTTGGTTGCAAGGTAGATTTCTTGTGGTGACATTTTTTATTTATTTTGCTGACACTGTTTTCAGCTACATACAATACTACTATATGCTATTTACAATCGACACCAATGGTACAGAGTACAAGAGAGATTGAAATCCGCAGCACAGCTATGGAAACAAACTAGCACAACAGCCACCATCACCAGTCTACAAATGCCTCCTGATGGAAATCATGATTTGAAGACTGGTGGCTTTAAAAATAATAATCAAAAAATCGCCCCATTTCTTTCTCTTTCGTTGTATCGCCTTTTAGAATGGAAATTCACCCAGAGCCTTCCAAAGTCTTGCCTCTTCATCATCAGATTTCCTTTTCATATTATTGTGTAAATTGCCAAATCTGAAAAGAAAGAATCAACCACGAATGATTCAGCGGCACCAATGATTCAAATGTGGATGGATGTAAAGGAGAGATACTTAGCCCTTCACCACCCTCTGGGTCATTCTTCAAATTAAATGTGCTTTTCAAGGGTACCATTCAAATGCTCCACCACCCCATTCCAAAAAAGTGTTTTGAATTGTATGAAATGTCTAATTATTACTTTTGGGTTTTGGTGATGGAGAATGGAGAATGGAGAATTGGATGATGGAGGATTGATAGAGAATGGTTGAAATATAATGCAGGAGAATTTTTTTGGCACGACTCTAGAGCTTGACTTTGGAGAGGAAAGATCTTTTTTTAAAAAAAAATCAAATGCAGAGAGGATGCTTTCAGAGTGGCCTCATTGCTTTACAAATATTACATCTCTCTCCATCATACTTTCCTCCTTCAAGTTTAGATGGTAGATCCGTTAAGATTTTCTCAAGCCACGAAGGACATACTTGGACTTCTGGGGAATATTTTATGCACATTGACCTGGCAAATTCATATTGGTATATTATTACATCAATTCAGATTGGTAATGAGGTTGGGATTAGAAGTTGTTTATTGAATGAAGAACACATAGAGCAGCTTTCTATGACCTGGTTCCCTTCAGCTGTTTTGGGCTTCATCCTGGACGCACAATCTGTGGCTGGTGGGAAGTGTTGTTCAGATCATGGAAGGCTGCCACAGAGCATTCAGCACTTGAATAAAGCAATGGATTTAAATTTATTTACTTCTTATTGCCTTGGTCAGGGTCTTTGGCCACTTGGGGCAGACTGAAGAGAAGTGACGTCCCAAATCTTTGTGGCAAGTTGGCGGGAGAATGGAAGGAACTTTGAACCGAAGGAGCTCTCTCAGACCTTTGTGACAAAGGAAGGGTGTGCCGAGCAAGGCTTCCGGCAGACGCCCTTCCAAACCGGAGAGGCAGGTTTGCTGCAGGCTTGATGCTTCTCTCTTCCTGAAAGTTTCTGCCAAACCGCAGTGGCAAATTTGCAGCTGAGTTGGGCACCTTCTTTGTGGTGGGTGTGCTCATCTTAATGATGTTCTTCAGCCCCCAGTCCTCCAATTCTTCAAGGTTCAGGCTTCTCTGGTTTTCTTCTATGATGTCTTCATTAGACTAAAAGGGAAAAAACAATAACACAACTTCAAGGTGATTAATATACAGTGAGTGGTACCTTGGTTTAAGTACACAATTGGTTCCGGAAGTCTGTACTTACATTTGAAACACACAGCCTCCAAGAAATCAACTATAAATTTCCCCTCATATAGCTACAATTCCAAGCACCCTTAAACTACAATTCCCAGGATTCTTTTGTAGGGGGAACATACTTTACATGTACAGTGGTACCTCGGTTTAAGTACACAATTGGTTCCAGAAGTCTGTACTTAACCTGAAGCGTACTTAACCTGAAGTGAACTTTCCTATTGAAAGTAATGGAAAGTGGATTAATCCGTTCCAGATGGTCTGCGGAGTACTTAAACTGAAGCGTACTTAACCTGAAGCAAACTTTCCCATTGAAAGTAATGGAAAGTGGATTAATCCATTCCAGACGGGTCCGCGGAATACTCAACCTGAAGCGTACTTAACCCGAAGTATGAGTGTAATTGGTTCTGGAAGTCTGTACTTAACCTGAAGCGTACTTAACCTGAAGCAAACTTTCCAATTGAAAGTAATGGAAAGTGGATTAATCCATTCCAGACGGGGCTGCGGAGTACTTCAATTGAAAGTACTCAAACCGAAGCATACTTAAACCGAGGTATGACTGTACTGGTTAAAGGTAAAGGGACTCCTGACCATTAGGTCAAGTCGTGACCAACTCTGGGGTTGTGGTGCTCATCTCGAGTTATTGGCCGAGGGAGCCAGCGTACAGCTTCCAGGTCATGTGGCCAGCATGACAAAGCTGCTTCTGGCGAACCAGAGCAGCACATGGAAACACGTCGCGGGGATTCGAACCGCCGACCTAATCGGCAAGCCCTAGGCTCTGTGGTTTAACCCACAGCGCCACCCGTGTCCCAATATACTGATTGCATGCTGATAATTAAGTGTGATTCGGATTAGGCTTTGGCCCTCTCCAGGTCTTGACTCTCTGCCAGTCCCAGATTTTTCTGTGGAGAGTGAGAATACTTCAAGAGTAGTTGGGGGAGGGGGAGTCAAATACAGTGGTACTTCTGTTTATGAACTTAATCCGTTCCGGAAGTCTGTTCTTAAACCAAAACCGTTCTCAAACCGAGGTGCGCTTTCCCTAATGAGGCCTCCTGCCGCTGGTGCCCTTCTACTGTTCAGCTCCTGTTCTTAGACCAAGGTAAAGTTCTCAAACCAAGACACTATTTCCGGTTTTGTGGAGTTTGTAAACCAAATCGTTCTTGAACCGGACTGTTCTTGAACCGAGGTACCACTGTAGTCAATTCATTCTGAAGTGGTCTTACCTTCAGATTGGCTGTGCACTTACCCCGGTGTGGGCTTATATCCTTGGCTTTATTACCAACCCACTTTCCTAGTTTAATCCTTAAATAAATAAATAAATAAATAAATAAATAAATAAATAAATAGCCAACTGGCTGGAACTGGCCAGACTTTTTGTCATAGACACCAGAAAGGTGAAACCATCCTGCTAAGTAATGTCTTCTGATAGATAATTTCTTCCTTGAGGATTTAAATCAGAGATGGAGCTTATTTTCCAGGAGAGAAAAGCACGAGGTTATGATTTATTGAATAAGTAACAGGCAAATAAATGCAGGCTCTCATTTTATTGAGATGTGCTGGAACTCACAAAAAGCATAGCTGCCAAGTTTTCCCTTTTCTCGTGAGGAAGCCTATTCAGCATAAGGGAAAATCCCTTAAAAAAAGGGATAACTTGGCAGCTATGACAAAAAGAAGTATCTCACAAGAACCTGGAGAAATATTAATTTGGGGACAATCGGAAATAACAATAAAGGAAAAGTCATATTAGACTGATTGAGTGTCAGAACTGGAGATGCTGGAGGCCTGCAAAGGGAATTTGTAGTAGTACCATTAGCAGATGGCAGAAAGCTGTATACCACCTACAGCTAGGAGCTATTCTGGAGTGTATCTGCTAAATATTGGAAATAACTGTATTCTATTTATTTAATTGACAGACAGAAGAGAAGAAGTAGTACCACTTTTTTCTCTTTCTTTTTTCTTACTTAGTTTTTGATAGTATTTTATTAATATTAAATAACATTACTTATCAGCATGATATGAATGATATGATATGAAGATACATCAAGTGAGAAGATTGGTAGAAGAGATTTGTGTGAGAGGCAGAATAGACTGGTCTTTCTCAGGGTGTGAAGCTGAGAAAGATGGGAGCTGTCCCAGGTGGGAGCTGGGAAGACACAGATCTCTGTGAACTGAAGATGAAGATAGAAGGTTGATAAAATATAAAAATGTGGTGTGTGTGTGTGTGTTTTTTTTTTCCTTCCTTTTTTCTTATTTTGCTCTCTCTAGATATTAGCTTTGTTTGGTTTTTATTGTCTTATATATAAAAAACCTTTAATAAAATTGATTTATATATATATATAAAAGAGAGAGAGATGGAGCTTATTTTTCCATTGGCTGAAGCTACACTGTGCCTGAGGTGGGTGTCTAGATTTCTCTGGTCTCATAATCCCATAAATATGTGGCGCATCAGTCCAGTCCCTTGTCTCCTTTGGAACCATACAAATCAGGCAATGAATGATCCTCTGCAAAAGACTAAGGGTCTCTCAGATGATATTTTCTGCAAGGTACAGAGCAGTGATGGCGAACCTATGACATGCGTGTCAGGCGTGACACGCAGATCCCTCATTGCTGGCCCATTTGCGCTGTTGTTTCTTTCCCCCCATTTGTTCTCCTGCTCCTCCTCACGCTACAGCTTGTCTCCGCTGTTAAAACCCGGATCCTTTTTTTGTTGTTGCTGGTAGCCAGAGATTGGTTTTTTAACCCTTTCTGTGCTGTTTTTTTCTGGCGCTTTGGCAGACGATGATTGGGTGTAACAGCGTTCATTCTTTAACCTGTTCTGTGCTGGGGTTTTTTTTGCGCTTTGGCAGACTATGTCAGTGCTGCGTGTTAGTTCCAGCTAAGGTATTATTCGTCATTCATTTCTGTTCTCTTCCCACCCAAAAGTGCAGCAGCTTTGGGGCATCCCCCCCAAAAAACAAAGCAACTTTTGCACCCCCCCAAAAAAACCTCCAAAACTTTGGTCAGCAACTCCCCCCAAAAAGCTCCACAACTCTGGGCACTTTGTGATAAATAAGGGGTTTTTG
Organism: Zootoca vivipara; assembly: GCF_963506605.1. NCBI lineage: Eukaryota > Metazoa > Chordata > Lepidosauria > Squamata > Lacertidae > Zootoca > Zootoca vivipara. The sequence continues at coordinate 23,759,181 of NC_083287.1, read as the reverse complement.
GTTTGGTTTGGTTAAATAATTAGTTTTTGGTTTATTAAATACAGTTATATATTACAATTATACATTTTTGTTAGTTAAACTATAAATATTGCCAAATTATGGTCTTTTTCTCAAAGTGACACACCACTCGAGTTATGCTCGTTTTTTTGGCGAATTTTGACACACCAAGCTCAAAAGGTTGCCCATCACTGGTATAGAGGTCTTCTAACAATTCTCAGCACTCTTAACAAACTACAGTTCCCAGGATTCTTTACGGGAAATTTGTGGGACCTGTGACTAACATTGGATACACCTCATAGTTCCATTATATGAAGAAGCATTAAAAGGTAAAGGTAAAGGACCCCTGACAGTTAGGTCCAGTCGCAGACGACTCTGGGGTTGCGGTGCTCATCTCGCTTTACAGACTGAGGGAGCCAGCGTTTGTTCGCAGACAGTTTTTCCAGGTCATGTGGCCAGCATGACTAAGCCACTTCTGGTGCAACAGAGCACCGAAACCAAAGCAGCACACGGAAACGCCATTTACTTTCCCACTGGAGCGGTACCTATTTATCAACTTGCACTTTTTTGGGTGCTTTCGAACTGCTAGGTTGGCAGGAGCTGGGACCAAGCAACGGGAGCTCACTCTGTCGCAGGGATTCGATCCACTGACCTTTTAATCGGCAAGCCCAAGAAGCTCAGTGGCTTAGACCACAGCGCCACCCGCGTCCCCAAGAAGAAGCATTAGTAATTTCTCAGTGTCGCCCAATCCAACATGCTTTACTGTACAGTCAGCTCCCGAATGCCTTGGGAGTTGAACATTTCGGCTCCCAGACGATCGAAAACCAGAAGTGAATGTTCCGGTTTTTGAACATTCTTTTGGAAGCCGAATGTCCGATGGGGCTTCCGGAGCTTCCTGCAGCCAATCAGAAGCTGTGCTTTGGTTTTTGAATGATTCAGAAGTGGAACGGACTTCTGAAATGGATTCTGTTGGACATCCGAGGTACAACTGTATGAAATTACGGACATAAACTCAGTTTGTATAAATCTTGGTCCCAGGGCTGGCCCGCCCTTGAGGCAAGGTCAAGCGACCCCCTTGGGTGGCAGGATCCATGGGGGAGGGTGGCAGATCCACTCCCCCACCATGCCGTTAGCGTGAGTTGCCTTGGGAGCACCCTTCCATCACCTTCCCAAAGCCAGCCTGGCAACAAGGCTCCTGTGGCTTTTGTGTGTGTGTGTTTAGGACCCATAACAAACTACGATTCTTGGGGGGTGCAGTTTTCTGATTCGCCTCAGGTGCCAAAATGTCTTGGGCCAGCCCTGATTGACCTGCACATATGCTGTTTGAACATTTTCTCTCTCAACCTCTTTGTATACCAACAGCAGTGCAAACACATTTCTTAAAGGATAATACGATGTCAGTAAATTTCTTACCTCGGAATAGTTATCATCACTGTATTCTTCTCCGCTGTGCAAGCTGGTCATTACCGATTCATCACGGCAGAAGGTCTTTGAGGCCAAAAGCGAACATGTAGCTAAAGTAAATAAGATTAATCTGTTCATTTGAAATAATTTTCAGTTCTCCTAGATCGTATTTACATCAGAGATCCAAATCTGGACAGCAGAAAAAGTGGCATCTTTTTATACTATCAGGCAACCAAAAAAAAAAAAAAATCTTACCATGACACTGATTCCAAACATCTTCATTTTAATATGAATTAGAAATGTGATGTTAATTATGTATGGGAAGTATACAGAGAATTTGTTTTGTGAACTTGTTTAAACAAAAGGGTTTCCGGTCAAGAAATGCAGATGGCATTACCAAATATTTCCCTTGCCTATTAAAGAGCTTTAATTAGGGCTACAATAATCTGGAGCAAGACCTTATGCTTAATTACCACGTTTGAAACAAAACCACTCTGTTCTTGCATCAGCCTCAGCCATAAGTGCTTGAAAATGAAATGTCAGTGCGTGCCATTCTCCCAAGTCGGTGGTAGTTTGTTTCTTCTTAGAGGTGCACCATTGGAAACAGACTGCCTAAACTGGGTTGTGGGGAACAGTAGCTTTGTGAGTGGTAAACTTCACAGCCCAAAATTCTTTGAGGATGGAAATGTGTTTTGAATGTGCATTAAAGGTGTATTTTGCCGTTTTGGATTCCACCCTGGGCATTATTAAACACTTATATAGCAATTGTATTTGTTACATTTATAGGTAAAGGTAAGGTAAAGTGTTTCTGTGTGCTGCTCTGGTTCGCCAGAAGCAGCTTAGTTATGCTGGCCACATGACCGGAAGTTCTACGCTGGCTCCCTTGGCCAATAAAGCGAGATGAGCGCCGCAACTGGACCTAATGGTCAGGGGTCCCTTTACCTTTAAGGTAAAGGTAAGTTTACATTTAGGAACCCAGGTGGTGCTGTGGGTTAAACCACAGAGTCTAGGGCTTGCTGATCAGAAGGTCAGCGGTTCGAATCCCTGCAATGGGGTGAGCTCCCGTTGCTCGGTCCCAGCTCCTACCCACCTAGTAGTTCGAAAGCACATCAAAGTGCAAGTAGATTAATAGGGACCGCTCCAGCGGGAAGGTAAATGGCGTTTCTGTGCGCTGCTCTGGTTCGCCAGAAGCAGCTTTGTCATGCTGGCCACATGACCCTGAAAGCTGTCTGCGGACAAACGCTGGCTCCCTCGGCCTAGAGTGCCACACCCCCGGAGTCGGACACGACTGGACCTGATGGTCAGGGGCCCCTTTACCTAAGTTTACATTTAGAGAGCACCTTTATCTTCCAAGGATCTCAAGGTGATGCACATGGTTCTCCTCCTCTCCACTTCATCCTTGCAACAACCTTGTGGGGTAGGTAAAGGTAAAGGTAAAGGATCCCTGGATGGTTAAGTCCAATCAAAGGTGACTATGGGGTTGTGGTGCTCATCTCGCTTTTCAGCCGGTGTTTGTCCACAGACAGCTTTCAGGGTCATGTGGCCAGCATGACTAAACCACTTCTGGTGCAACAGAACACCGTGATGGAAACCAGAGCGTACGGAAATGCCGTTTACCTTCCCGCTGCAGCAGTACCTATTTATTTTATTGCACTGGTGTACTTTCGAACTGCTAGGTTGGCAGGAGCTGGGTCAGAGCAACGGGAGCTCACCCCATTGCAGGGATTCGAACTGCCGGCCTTCTGATCAGCAAGCCCAAGAGGCTCAGTGGTTTAGACCACAGCGCCACCCGCATCCCCTCCTGTGAGGTAGGTTAGGCTAAGAGATGGTAAGTGGATCAGGGTCACCCAGTGAGCTTCATGGCTGGGTGGGAATTCGATCCCTGCTCTCCCTGGTCCTATCCCAACACTCTGTCCAACTGTTACATATTGGAAACTGTTTTGCAGGATATCGTATCCTCTGTAAGATTACTTGCTAATACTGTATATAATTTATTGTGTTTGATTAAATAAGAAGTGTAATGATATCTGAGCTCAAAACATGAAGGCTATTAAACAAATTCTTCTTTATTTGACTACTGTGCAACAAGTGGCAATATCTGTTTGATGATGTCAGCTGCATTGAGGGACAACTTTCTGCTCCCACGTAGGTTCCATCGCAATGAATGAGGACCATGCAGGAAACTCCAACGCTGTGATGAACTCTTGGCTTGGAGGAATGCATGCTTTCATATTAAATGGCATGAAAATCTGATCAGTAGTAATGAAAAGAGCAACTTTGTCTTCTAAGCGAATCCGTCAGTGTGCCGTAAATCACTTGATTCCAGCGGAAGAGCAGGTTTTAATATTGTTCGTTGCATTTCATATAATAATATAATGATAAATCCTTATTCATTATTAACAGCGCATTGTGCAAAAAGGATATGCATTACATGACTCATGTCACCAATAAGTATCGAAGGATTTCCATAAAGATGAATAATTCATTGCATATTCATTTTGCCCCAGTATGTAATGACCTATTTTATGGCTCATTTTGAAATAGCGTGATTTAAAAATGCATACATTTTTCCATTGAAGAATTGGCCCAGTCATTTTTCATACATTCTATGTATGCAGCCTTCTTACTGAACTGTGTTCGATATTTATTTGGTCTCAAAAATGCAGCTCTATGTAAAAGTTCAAGCAGATGTTAACAGTTATGCTAGTATCCTGATATGGTTAGGGATGGAGGAATCATTTGCGCGGACAGGCAGAGACACCCCCCCCCCAACCCCAGGCATCTCAGAGGAATCATTTCTGTTCTGCATCACTTTCACACCTGCATATGTCATCCTATTTCTGCATCAATCTGTGGTTTTTGTTTGTTTAAGATGCATGAAAATTCATATTTAAATATGTACTTAAATCTCATGTTTGACTGTATCTTCTCTCAAAAGGCATCTTTCTAAACATATTTTATCCTAAAATACACAGTTTTATACACACTGTGGTATGTGGTTCGAGTCAAGAACCGTATCTTAAAGTTTGGAGAAATACAATGGAAACCTGTGATCTGATTTGCATGTATGTGAAAATTCAGAATTTGCAAACAATATAGCAGGGGGCAGGGAATCTGATGATTACAAAGCCTAGGGTCCAGTTGAAGAGCAGGAAGCAGCAAGGTAGGGCCAGGAACCACAGACATTGTTTCCAGCATCTGACTGCTGCTGAGAGCTCTTTTTAAGAAGGCTGAAGCCAGCTGGTTTTCCTCTTCGGCCTTGAAGGCAGGTGGAGTCACCCCCCCTTCTCCCCCTTCAGGCTGCTGTTCAGCTAAAACGAAGCTGACTCCTGGGCCCATGGCATGAATCTGGGCTGTGTAGATCAGGGTGGGGATCGTCTGCTCATGTCTTCTCGGGGCCACATGCTGGTGGGTGGGTGGGGAAAGTGTCAAAAGTGGGCAAAGCAACAAATGCCCAACAAAAACAGGGTACACTCACACAGCAGGCAAGCAAGAGTCATGGTCACAGGACACATTTCATCCAGCCAAAAACTCTCAAGGAGGATAGGAAGCAGGGGCAGTGAGGGGTGTGGCCTTGGGGGGTGGGTGTGGCATGGGGGTAAATCCTGAGGACCATATAGAGAGGTTTAGAAGGCAGCCTTTGGTGCTCGGCTGTAGACTAGCCCTGGTCAGAGGCACAAAGCAGCTTTGTCTCTTGGAGACCAAGATATGGGGTACTGTCAGGGACTGGGCAGAGGAGGAATGGTGGAGACCGCCTCCCCATCCTGACCCTTGCAGGGGTTTGATGGAGGTCGCAGCTCAGAGGCAGATGAGGGGGGAAGTTGGGAAAGCCAGAAAGAAAGCATTCCAGAACCTGGCGAGCCTTAAAAGTAGGAGAGCAAAGAGCTCAAAGACAGAGGGCTTGTAGTAGCACCCATAGAAGTGACAAATGAAGAAGTGGGAGAGACGGGGTGGAGATTCAGTCGAGACAACACCATTATCCAAGAGGCTGGATTCTATAGCCTCTCCCTGTAAAGTTTGAAATAAAAAAGGACTGTAAGAAACTTTCCCTTGTCTTTATACTTTCCTGGGCAGAGGTTTGCTGATCTTCCGGATAAGTCTAAACTCAATTTTCTCCTCTTAGGCAAAGACCATAAGACGACCTGGATGGTCGCCAGATTCTGTGTGCAGATTTGCAGGTGCAGACCACCCCCTGAAACAAATTAGTTCGCTAGGAAAACAGTCGAAGTCGGCCTTTCTTGTAGTTTGAATCCATTGCTCCGTGTCCGCTTCTCTGGAGCAGCAGAAAACAACCTTTCTCCCTCCTCTATATGGCATCCTTTAACATATTTGAACATCGCTATCATATCACCCCTTAACCTTATTGTGGATGTGCTTTCCACCCTGGGAGCAGGGGCCGGAGAGAAACCGAATAAATTAAATAATAAATGCAATAAAAGTGAGGTCAGTCCTAGAATGCAAAAGTTGCTATTTTCTGCCCAACCTCTGTTTGTTTTTATTTGCTAACATCAACTAAAGTTTGGGGAATGTGATTCATACAAGGAAAAAGTGATTCGGGAAACGTTGCTGTTTATAAGAAACTATGAATCAATCTTTTTTCCTTTTTCCTTGACAAAACAAATCTCACAAATCGATAGAGACCTGTAATGTTCATGCTGCTTTTTTCTGATGGTGGAATAAGGAGAAGCATTGCAGAAGTGGGGCTTGGTGAAATGAGAGCGAGAGACCAAAGACAATTATATTTTCTTAGTAATAAAAAAAGAAGGGAAAAAAGAAGGGGAAGACGTGAGAACAATAATTCCAGGCTGGACAGGTTCTTCAGTTATGCATCTGATTCTAGTAATAAAACAAACATGTCTTCAATAACAGCTTGAGCTATAAATATACTCGTACTTTTTACTAACTCTTTTGAAAAGAATGGTACTGTACTTACAAATGTACTGCAGCATGCACTATCCCTAACTCTCTCTCTCCTATTAAAAATTAAACTAAGTTAACATACATTATTAAGGGGAATTGGATTGGTTACAAATCAACAGCCTTCATAAAGGCTTAGGGGAGGGAGAGAGAAGCTGATTAAATCTGGATTCAGGGGTAATAACAAAGAACACAGGAAGAAGAAGAAAAAACACTTCCATAAATTTAAGTTTAAGAAGTCTTTCTGGAATTTTAAAGAGGCATTAGTGTTTTAACTAAATTAGCTATTAACCGAGGGCCTTTCAGTATAGATACTCATTACTCCGCAATTTATTAGAATGCGATTTTCTATAGTAACTGATCAATTTGATTAGTAGAGCTTTTAATTTCCCTGTTCCCTCTGAATATTTGTGTCTTTTGTATTACTGTATATAGTCCAGGAATGGAGAGAGCCTGTGGCACCTACAGTGTTGCTGGATTCCAATGCCCGTCAATCCCAGATCCCATGACCAATGGCCAGGGATGATGGGAGTTGTAGTCCAGCAATATCTGGAGGGTCACGGACTCCCCAGCCCTGATAATGCCCATGAAGCAAATACTTTCTCATGCCTTCAAACACTAAAGGTAAAGGGACCCCTGACCATTAGGTCCAGTCGCGGACGACTCTGGGGTTGCGGCACTCATCTTGCTTTATTGGCTGAGGGAGCCGGCGTACAGCTTCCGGGTCATGTGGCCAGCATGAATAAGCCACTTCTGCAGCGCACGGAAACGCCGTTTACCTTCCCACCGGAGCGGTACCTATTTATCTACTTGCACTTTGAGGTGCTTTCGAACTGCTAGGTTGGCAGGAGCAGGGACTGAGCAACGGGAGCTCACCCCGTCACGGGGATTTGAACCACCGACCTTCTGATCAGCAAGCCCTAGGCTCAGTGGTTTAACCCACAGCGCCACCCGTGTCCCTCTTCAAACACTAGAGAGAGGCAAATTGGATCATGACCTCGATGGAAGCTGCTCCCTTTGCACCCTGGCCCAGCCCCCCGTCTATTGGTGCCTCTTCCTCCTCAGTGTCTGCTTCCACTACAGCTATCAAAGTGCTTCCTGAAGGTGGTACCACTTCCGGAAATGTGGCTCCAGCTTCTGGAAGTACGTGTCAGGCTTCAGGGAATCGGCTTCCTCCCCCTGTTGCAGTAGATAAGAAGATCAAAGAAAGGGGCGTCTTACCAGTTAGAAACTTTAATAATCACAGTGAGAGAACAAAGAACACATCTCCTAGAAATGGCGGTGCTCCCAATTAAGGAGCACACACACCTCCGCCCCTATTTATTTACATCACTCCTACTTCTTGTAAAGTGAGCTTGTACCCTCTGTGCTTTCTGTTCCGAGACTTTCTGAGCTCTTCATGACTTTGGGGAGATCAGAGGAATGCTGTCCAACAACTGTGAATCTGTTAACCCGCTCTCTTCCAGTTTTTCTTCTCCTAGCTGTTCCCCATCCAGTATTTCCCAGCTTCTGTCTTCTGAACGATGCCTCTCTGCAAACCACTGTTCCAAATCTATACTGTCTTCCTGCTCCTGGGAATATTCAGGAGCAGGAGCAGGGGGAGGGGTGGCTCCCACTATTATTCCTCAGCACGGCTCCCTCAGCATGGCCCCTGACAGTATGTCAGCTAAAAAGCCACAGTGGACAGAGGAATAAGAGTAGGTGATGCACGAGGACAAGGTAAGCTGGTGCGCCTTTTGGTTCCATGTCCTGGTGTGGCCAGAACACAGGAGCCAAAATGGGACATCCATGATTGGGATCAGAAGCCAGGGCGGCTTCCTTACATATGAGATATCTTGCTTAAAATTGGACACTTGTGCAGCATGCTTTCTACACATCCCCCATTTTTCCGTTACTTGGGCCACATACAGTATAAATATCATGCGCATTACAAGTTGCCTCATAGTCATATGTTTTGAGCCTCATGCAGTCCATTGCAAGTGGGAAGAATGCCCTGAAGTGCAAGGCAAAGGCTCTTTCCTGGCTCCATTAGCTGTCAGGGAATGGTCTGGATCAGAGGATTGGGGAATGCATTATCAGGCAGATCAGCTCCTCTTTGAAGAGGAGGAGGGGGGAAAGATTCACCCGCCTTATCTCCAGAGGTTTCAGGAGCAGAGAGAGACACAGACACTGAGCCGTTTCCACAGGATTTGCCTAGTTAGGAGATAGTGGAAGGAGAGAGAGAAGGGAGGAAGCAGCTAGCAGAGACGTCATTGGAGAACGTGGGGGACCCTCCCTCCCCAAGAACTAGGAGGTCCGTCTGTATTAGAGAACAGAGAATGCAGGGAGGAGGGGCTTCCCATTGGCACCCAGGATGTTGCTGGGAATGTAAAGGGGAGGGCTGATAGTAGCCAACTGCTCGCCTTGTGGAGACATGTGGATTTTTGCTTGCATTTGGATTTGGACATGTGGATTTGCATCTGAATTTTTATTCAGATGACTGAATAAAAATGACTATAAAATATTAACTGCTCATTATTCTCTTCTATAGAGTAACTGAGGGGGAGGAGAGGACTCTCCACACTTGACATTACCTGAGATTAACTGGAGTTGTCAGAGATTTTAGCTGGGACCTCTTGGATGTGATGCTGAGCTCAGGCCCCTCAGTGAAGGCTACGTGAACATGCTCAGGTTGCCGGCAATGGGAAAAAAAACCACTGACTCAGATCTTGAAGAGACACTCCCAGTCCAATACTGGACAAAATGGACAAAGAGTCTCCACATAGCCGGGACAGGCCATAGATCAGATACCCACACCTTATACTTTATAACCACTAGTACCATAAAATTGTTGGGGCATCTATAAACCCATCTATCTGTCCCTCTATGTGTTTCCATCGGCTGTTTCCATTAATGCTCCTTCCCCGAAGGTAGCCTCATGTGCAGAGGGATATGAGTGCACATAGCAACTTTCTCGCTGCTGAGTACAGTTCCCTATCCTTCACCTCTGTCCTGGGGATGGAAAGGGACGCAGGTGGCACTGTGGTCCCGTTGCTCTGTCCCAGCTCCTGCCAACCTAGCAGTTCAAAAGCACACCAGAGCAAGTAGATAAATAGGTACCACTGTGGAGGAAAGGTAAACAGCATTTCCGTGCACTCTGACTTCCATCACGGTGTTCGGTTGTGCCAGAAGCGGTTTAGTCATGCTGGCCACATGACCCAGAAAGCTGTCTGTGGACAAACGCCAGCTCCCTCGGCCTGAAACGAGATGAGCGTCACAACCCCATACAGTAGTTGACTTTGACTGGACTTAGCTGTCCAGGGGTCCTTTACCTTTACCTGGGGGTGGATAGTCCGATTGCCTCCTACATCCATGTAAATCATGTGGGATTGTGTGGTTGATTTCCTAAACGAATCAGGACATCGGCCACAATGGCCCTGCAGAATTTGTATGCACCTGGATGGCAATTGGATGAACTGCCCACAGGGATGGCAGAGAAGCCACATGCATTTGCTCTTCTCTGGCAGAGATGATTGAAACATGAGAAAGGCCAACTTACTTACAACACACATACATCAGCAAATGCTACACGATGTGCCCTTTGCTATCCCAGGTGACTCTTCGGTTTTTAAAAATCCATGACATTAGGAAAGTGCTCATGACCATTGCTGTCATTGGATTTTTGCGGGGAGAGGATATATATGTGACATTTTACTTTACATGTGCACATACACTCTGTCACATAAACAGCTGCTTTGTTAGGGCAAAGGGACCATCAATTCCAGTGGGACTGTCGACGACCATCTGCCACTTAACTGTTTATTTTGCTGGCAGGGAACTCTGTCTATAGTGTCTAATCACTTTCATTGAATTTAGTGGTTCACAGCTTGCTGGCTTCATGTTGAAACATTAGTCACAAATCTCACACTATTTTTGCATTTATTACTCATAATGCCGGGGAACTCAGGAAAAAAAGGCTCCACCGTTCCCTTTTCCTATCAGGTTTTCCAACTTATATTCTTTATACTGGTGAGATTTAGGTTCAGGGACTTTGAACTATGCAGTGAGAGTAAGGGCTACAGAGAGTTTCAGCTGTGTGTGCAAACACCTCCAACCGATTGCAGGGAAGCCACTGATATGGACTCCAGCTCCCATCATTCCTGGCCATTTGGTGTGCTGGCTGTGAATGATGGGAGTTGTAGTTCGAAACATCTGGCGGGCACCCAATTGGCCACCTCTGGACTAAATAGTAGCAAAACAACTATTGCAAATATTTTAGATCATATGCTTTAAGAAGATACTCTGAAAATAGGATCAGCCGCCCACACGGCCCTAAATCCAGTGCTGCCCATCTTGTACCTAGTCTGCTCCCCAAAGGCTCATGGTGGGCAGAGAGAAACCTACCACTGAAGATCCTTTTCCTCTAACGATCTTCAGCAGTGGGCTACTGTTTGTTCCTCCTCCCTCGCACTGACCAGCCATTTTTAGACTGTGGCTTCTTTACATATCCATTTTGGAATCAACCCAGACATCAACACCTCTTCTGATTTCAGCAAGCGACTGAGATTAGTTCTTAAGAACATATGAATCAGACCAAAAGTTCATCCACCTCAGCATCCTATTCTCACAGTGTCCTTTTATGTGTTGCTGTCCAGCCGGTCATAGCTGTGAACCAATGCCTGGCCGGCCAGCAAGGAACTCCCCCACAACCTGGGCCCTGATTGGCCCGTTTGAACCTGGCACACCGGCCAGGAAGTCACGCCTCCCCATGGCTGCAGCACCTGAGGGGAATTCCCCATTGGCCAGCGGCCATGAGAGTCCAGCTGTCAGGAAGGAGGTGGAGAGCAAGGGTCCACAACTGAGGGTCCACCACCAGTAAAGCGGTGAGCATCCGTTCTCACAGGGTCCCCCAACCTCATAAATATGGGAAACCATGTTTTTAGAAATATGTTAAGACACTTCCCAGTTTTGTGGGGGGCAGAGTTGCTTATTTTTGTGCCGGTCTGATACAAGCCTGCGTTTGTGGCTGGAGTGTGTAATGTGCTCATGCTAATATCGCAGGCACCTTCTTAGACATTCCTTCAAAACCACTAAGTGGTGAGCTGCACATTGCTGTCTTATGTAAGCACCATTTTGTAAATTTCTAAGTTTTCCGTTTTTTTAACAACATCAGAAACGACAAAATCTTCATTTGTGTGCTTGCTCCTTTGCTGCGCTGTTTTTAGTTTTCAGCAGACTTGCAATTCAACCACATGGGGGCATGAGATGTTTGCTTAAGAATTTTTTTTCAAGCTCTGGAGCATCACACAGAGACTGAGGTTTGTTTTTTTTCTGGGAAATGGAGGTTCGGTTACTACCTAGTGTTTGCTAACTTGCCTACAAATTATGTATGACTGAAAACTATTGCAAAATGGGCCTTGTGTGAAATAAATCTAAGCTCAAATACAAAATATGGCTTTGTTTGGGAGAGGAAATATAGAAAACTCCACTTAATCTATCTGGTTCCTAAATACCAGAGCTGAATTTTTGATCATTCATATACAGATAGTGTTCCAAAAAGATTTTCAACATTAAAAAATACAGACTTGTCTGCATTCAACCTTTGCCATTTTCAGCTTCTGCTTAATTTTATTCTGTGCTTATATCACTACAATTTTAAAGAGCTGGTTTAATTGAGCTGTTATTCTCAACATTTTCCTGATGTGAAAAAGATTACACTTGCTCATGCAATTTCTATTACACTAGCTACAGTTAATTATTAATTTTAATTGACTTGTAAGAATCCTAATGTTATGCTCTTATAACTGAACCCACTTTTCTGGTTGCACTTTGCTCCTCTTTACAATACTGCGTCTTGCATTTTGATAGGGCTATCCTGTAATACCGGAAAGATAGAAAAAATAGCCCTTTAATTAGCTATACTTTTTAATTTGAAATGCAGTATTGCTTTGTACTTTGTTTTTTTGGGGGAAAAATACATGTACATGAATCCCCCTGGGAGAAAGATGGCTGAACCTATTTATCTACTTTGGCAGATGAGAGAATGTGATTAGATTGGTTTGGTTTGCTTCCTACCTAAATTTGTTCATTTATTGTTTTGGCTGACCTTTCTTAATTTGAAAGGCACAAACTGTTTTGACAAACATTTCAATCTCTTTAGAAAAAGACAAAGTTATCCTTTTAAGAATTCCTAATCAAAATGTTCACGTTCAATGCGCTCAGATTTAGGACCAAGCTACACATGACATGTTCTGTTATTGTTTTTTGTTTTGTTTTTACAACTTTTTCCTACAGAAAGCAGCCGTGGGAATCTTCAGGTTTGGGCATGGTACATGGTCACCATATCTCTCCTCCCCAATGGAAAAACAACTGGGGAATGGAAAGAAAAATGTTAAATGACACATCCCCCCCCACTGGATCCTCTACTCAACCTGAATCTACCCAGGGTTGGTTTGCATTAAAAAATAGTTGGGGGGGGGAACTATGGCTGTTTCCAGATGACCTGTTTATTTTGAACATTCATCCTGATTTATTTGCACAAAGATTTTGGATCTCAATTGTGCAAGCTGTTTGTATGTGTATGTGATTGAATTCCACATGAAAATCGTGATGGTCTGGAAGGGCCCTAAATGTCAAGGAACGCTGGCTGATGTGCAATAAATAACAATAACAATAACAATAACAATAACAATAATAATAATAATAATAATGTAGAGTCTAGCTTATAGTGATGAAAATGAAAGATATCTAAATGTGGATTACCATCTCTCTTGTACAACTCTTGTAAGTGGCAAGTGTGACCTTCCTGTTTCCGTTGAAAGACTCCAAAACTAACCAGCCAATTTGTACAAGCAAGATTCTTTTTTTGAAGCCCATAACATGCAGGCATTAATTTTTATCATTTGGAACGTAAGGTGTGTACCTCCAGCCCATACTGGTGCTCAGAAGTGCAGCCAAAGACTTGAAATTGCCACCCCACTCCCGACTCTAATATAGCCTGGGCAAACTCGCACATCATTTGTGACATCAGAGCAGATCAGGTGCTTTTATGTAGATTAGGATACAGCAATGCTCCTTATCCTCATTGCCATAATTGACATCATTATCAGCAATGCATTCACTAGTATCAGTATACAGTATACAGTATACAGTACACAGTATACAGTCAACAATACAGTGATTGGGGCCCAAGCTGGCCATGTTTGTCCCACGTACTTCTTGGCAATAAGCAATTTGCCTGTAAACTATCATCTCATTTGCAGTGTCTGAAAATTATAGTGCAATGAACACAGTTTTAGAGCTTGTTTGTGCTCCGCTAATGCACTGAATGTACTTGAATTCTAGGATTTATATAACATTTTATGGAATGCTATTAAACCAGCTTGCTGTTGATAACCATTGTAACATTTACAATGTTCTACAGCAATAGCGGAATTATTATTCCTAGTTGTGTTCTTCAGAGATCGTATGCTGTGTATCAGTGATAGCGAAAACAAAATTAAACATTGCTGGCTTTTCCATTGTACAACAGCTTAGCAAGAGTAATTCAACTTTTGTATTAAGAACCAGTGTACATTGCGAAAGGATTCCTCTGAGTTTGTTACTCCCTCCTTCACTTGCAGCTTTATCTTATGGGTTTACCTGCAAGGTACCTTCCATACGTCTGTAAGGGCCCTTCCATACGTCTGTTTTATTGTGCATCCATGACGATTTGTGTTTATGATGGCATTCAGTGCTTTCTTTTTAGGAAAAAAATGAGTCAGTACTCACCATGAAGTTGTTACAGTAAAGTACCACACTTTCAACATTTGAAAAGTTGTGTGGCAATGTCCCTCCTTCCCATGAAATAAAGACACGAGACACAAGAATTAAATTATAATTGGGTGGTTAAGGCCACAACTTTATTGATTACGGATGATGAGTGGTATTGGCTTAGGGGCGTTGGAATCTACCAGACTATATCCGACTCCAACCCGTGTGCTGAAGTCCGTGAGAAGTTAACCACCAGTAAGGAGCCCAGTGATGTACATCTACCGGAACTCTTCCTGTGGCCACCGTAGGGGCGTGCCTTACGGCCCTGGCGTCTCCAGGCTCTGGACCAAGCCCCGCCCCCGGAATCCTTTAACGGATTACCTCTCCAATCTTGGGCAGTTGATGACGTCACCTGCCCCTCCTTCATCCTATTGTTATGCAAATTTCCAACGCCTAACCGCCAAACCAAAGTTGTGACGAATTTCTATGAGGTAGGCGAAAAACCCATCTCGGCTAGCCCAAGTGGGGAAAGTCCTACCCGGCCCCTGACTAACCAGGCAACCAACTGAAGTCCATAGCAGCGTCTGCCTAGCCTAAAGGGTGGGTGGGCAGGAGAATTGTTCGCTCCGGCGAACAGGGAGAGAAAGGGGCCGAGTTCCCGCCTGCAGGGAGCTTTAAACTGCCGAGCCCCGCCCCCGGCCGACCTTATTGGTTGGCCCGGGGATGACGCAGGCGGGAACGTTCCATCGCGCAGGGGCTGAGCTCGCAGCCCCTATGCGATGGTGCAGTCGGGAAGCCCAGAACCCCACCTCCGTTGAATGCGGAAGTGGCTTTGTCGGTACTGCATACCTTTAAAATCCCCCCTGGGGGGGGGGAAGCACTGATTGAATTGAACAGTTATATGTGATACTTTGGCCACCTCATGAGAAGAGAAGAATCCTTGGAAAAGACCTTGATGCTGGGAAAGATGGAGGGCACAAGGAGAAGGGGACGACAGAGGACAAGATGGTTGGACAGTGTTCTCGAAGCTACGAACATGAGTTTGACCAAACTGCGGGAGGCAGTGCAAGACAGGAGTGCCTGGCGTGCTATGGTCCATGGGGTCACGAAGAGTCGGACACGACTAAACGACTAAACAACAAACAACAACAACATGTGATCTACTTTCAATAAGGTTTGGCTCTGCAAAAATTTCAGGACAGACATACTGCTTCATTTTCAGTTGTTGAATGCCCCATAGCAGGCATGCCCAACCTGTGGCCCTCCAGATGTTTTGGACTACAATTCCCATCATCCCTGACCACTGGTCCTGTTAGCTAGGGATCATGGGAGTTGTAGGCCAAAACATCTGGAGGGCCGCAGGTTGGGCATGCCTGCCCCATAGTTTACTACTGGAATCCCACAACTTTTAATTGAGCAGAAGTTTGAGGTGTGTTTGTTGCCCTGTTTTTGTCGTGCTATAGCACAGAGGGTGCCTCCAGACAGCAAGAATGCAGTAACGCTTAGGGAAGCATCACAGAACCTGAATGATGAATGAATATAATTCCACCACTGATGCCCCATTAAACCAGAATGGAGGACATTTTACCTCTGGAAAAACCCATCCATCTGGAGGGGCCCTAAGTCTGAGTGTATTCAGTGGGAAGTAAGTAAAGTATAAACTTGCATAGGATTGCATCGTTAGTGATCCAGTCTTCTGTAGAGATGCCCCTTTGTTCCATGCTTCAGAATTCACTGAAAACCAGGAGTTATTTTCCTAAAGACATCTGGCGCTTTCTTTCAAAGCTGACACATGCTTTCATCTAGACAAGTAAGGTGATCTTAAGGTTTGGATCAAAGTCTATCTTGCAGTTAATTGGTGTTAGTGAGGTAGGTTTGACAGGCTCGTGACACACGGCTCTGGAATGCCTGACGCTATTAAGGCCTGCCTGTTCTGACCCAGTCAGCTCAAACACATCAGCATTCTCTCGTCTGACTTCTCTGGGGATGGGCATCGGGGCTTACCAGCTTTCCACTGTATATTCTCCATCGCTATTCATGCCAAGAAGTGAAAACATCTTCGGAGTGAAGGAAAAGGCAATTACACAGAGGTGCGGGCGGTGAACGGGGCTGCTTGTGGCTTAAAAAATTGTTATTTAAGAAAGCCCACAAGAAACAAGAGGGCAAATGAAAGAGAAAGGGAGAGGAAAAAGAAGACGAGAAAGAGGGAACCAGCAGCAACAAAATTCTTTTTTTAAAAATAATAATTTTTATTATTCTTAAGGAAATCAGCCCTGAGTGCTCCCTGGAAGGACAGATCGTGAAGCTGAGGCTCCAATACTTTGGCCACCTCATGAGAAGAGAAGAATCCTTGGAAAAGACCCTGATGTTGGGAAAGATTGAGGGCACTAGGAGAAGGGGACGACAGAGGACAAGATGGCTGGACAGTGTTCTCGAAGCTACGAACATGAGTTTGACCAAACTGCGGGAGGCAGTGCAAGACAGGAGTGCCTGGCGTGCTATGGTCCATGGGGTCACGAAGAGTCGGGCACGACTAAACGACTAAACAACAACAACAATTTTTATTGAGTTTACATTATTTTTACCATTATCACAATCTGTTAAAATCATAACATCACCTATAGTCTTGCTCAAACTGAGCCTCGGCTCCCCCCCCCCAATTATTTGGCTTTCATAAATAATCACTTACAACTTAGCATTTCTACCGTATATCAACCTATTTACCCTCTTTCATGCTTTACCTTAATAATTGTAAAGAGATTCCAAAAATTAGCATTATAAAATTCACTGAAGTGAATTTAGACAATATATGAGAGAACAATCTAAACATTTGAAAACGCAGGTTTGAGCAGCAACAAAATTCAGCGTTCCTGTTTATTGCTGAAGTTTGCCCCCATTTTCCCACCCTCAATATTTCCATGCTCAGACCTCTTTGGGCTGTTTGGGGAGTTTCTCCCTCTTTCAGTTTCAGCCCCACCCCAAAAATATTTTTTTGCACCTCTGTAAATCTTGGCTCCCCCACAAACCTGCTGACACCTTACCCTTGTGTCACCCTTGGGTGCTGCTGTTTGGCAATGGCCTCCATAGCTTGAATACCAGAATTAGAGGGAATAAGATTTCCATAAAGCCTATCTTCACCAGAGCTTCTCCTGAATTTAACTTGCTCTGTCGGTGGCAAACCAGTTATGTGGGAAACGTCAAATTAAAGGAACCCTGCAGAAAGCTGTGTACTTTTGTTGTACTTTCAAGTTCTGCGCATAATCTAAGAGTCCACTAGATCAGTTGGCTAGAGCATGGTGCTGGTATTGCCAAGGTTGCATGTCAAATTAAAAAGGAACAGCTGCGCATTCCTGCATTGCAGGGGCTTGGAGTAGAGATCAGGGTTTCCCAACCTCAGGTCTCCAGCTGTTTTTGGACTACAACTCCCATCATCCCTAGCTAGTGGGACCAGTGGCCAGGGATGATGGGAATTGTAGTCCAAAAAGAGCTGGAGACCTAAGGTTGGGAAACCCTGATCTCGCCAGATGTTTTGGGACTACAGTTCCCTTCATTCCTGACCACTGGTCCTGTTAGCTAGGGATGATGGGAGTTGTAGTCCCAAAACATCTGGAGGGCCGAGTTTGGGGGCGCCTGGACTAGATGATCCCCAGGGTCTCTTCCAACTCTGATTCTGTGACCTGACCTTATGCTATTTTAAAGCTGACAAGTAGCTGAGACTTCCCACTTCTGAGTAGGGATGGAAGTGAAATTAGACTTCTCTGAATTTTGCAGCACACCTTTCCAGCCAAGTGTGTAATATTTGAAAATTGCACATAGTGGGGCAATGTGTACCTAAAGTTGCATATATGGTATTAGTAAATATAATACAAAAATGCATTTTATTCGGGTAATTGCATACAAAACTCTATAGTTGAGTAGAAATTCACACTAAAATGCTGGTGAAATTTCATGAGGCCTTTTAATTTTTTTAAACACACATACACACACACAGAGAGAGAGAGAGAGAGAGAGAGAGAGAGATAAGGAAAGGTAGAGAACGGAACTTTAGATTGGAAATGCTAGAAGCTAAGAGAAACTGAAATGGACACATTTGTCCATCCCTCCTGAGTGAGTAAACATGCCTTATACTGGGCTGGACCTAATGGTCAGGGGTCCCTTTACCTTTACCTAAAGCACTTCTTGTACCCCTGCCCCCCACTACTAATCTTCATGTGAAAGGCAAGTCAGATGAGACCTACGAGGTCCATGCTCAGGTCTTCTGAATCTGGTCAGGGCTGCAGCAATGGGGGAGAGTTGTCGCTCCCCCTTTGCCATTTTGCTGATTGTTAAGTCCTTGCTCTCCCCTGAAACCGTTCCTGTTGATCTTGATTTGTTGGGTTTTGTTATCTTTGTTTGTTTATTTGTTGGGGAGGATCTTAACTTTCAAGCCAATATGGTTTCTCTTCCTTGTTTATTTTTTAAATTTTTTTCAAAGCTAACAAGCCAATAGAAGCCTTGATTTTGATACAGCATTTCCCCCCGATCATAGCTGCCAAGTTATCCCTTTTTTAAAGGGATTTTCCCTTAAGCTGAATAGGCTTCCTCGCGAGAAAAGGGAAAACTTGGCAGCTATGCCCCCGATATAGTATTGTTCACACGGGGCATTTTGTTCACGAAATACAGCTGGGAAGCTGAGGGCAGTCAAGCCACTGTTTGAAGTGGTTTGTAAAAGAAAGAAAGAAAGAAAGAAAGAAAGAAAGAAAAATTCTCCAGCCACATATTTAAAGGTGAGTCCACCCCAAGGAAATCCTTAAAAATCAACCACCCACTCTGCAAGTCACTCAATACTTCCCTCCATACATACACACACATTTTTGCAGGCGACCAATTAAAGAATGTGTGTGTGGTGTTTGGCGCCCTTTAACTCTGCATGCTGTTTTCTTTTTTGGGGTACCCAGCTTTTCACCCATGAAAATGCCACAGAGAGATGAAAATATGGTACCCAAACAGCAACGACTGATGGACAACTAGAGGATTGATTCCTGTGGCTGCAGTCAGACTTAGTGCTTATTTTATGCACATGATTTCACACCCCCCTCTTGTGAAAAGGTTTGCATAATCCACAGTTTGATGGCTTGCAAAACTGTTTTGGATCATCTCCCTGGGGCTGTTCCATTGTGGGGGCGATGCTTCTATTTTTACTTGTGGCGGCAGCGATTTTCTTTTCCACATTCCATTAACTTTTCAACCAAGTTTTTTTTGGGGGGGGGTGCTGGGAGGGGGCGCAATATGGCAAATATACTTAACATTTAGAAAATAGTCAAGCAAGCCCGATGGCAGACTGCTTTCCACATTGTCAGATATATCAAGGAAGACGGCAATCGTTGAGTCCGTTGTTAGATTACATGCATAAACCCCAAATGTTCCACACCAGCGATGGCTTTTTAACATGCCTAAGCTCTGAGGGCTGATTCAAAGAGACTTTGATGGAATAACCAGAGTTTATGCATTAGACTTGAAAGGTATTTGAATATATTCCACTTCAGTGTTTTAGCTCTGGCACATCCAAGATTTACTTCTAACCCTCTTTCAAGAAAATTGAAACTGTTTTACATAGCTTTTCAAGTACTTCCAGAGAAATGCCACTGGAAAAAGTAGACATTTGGTTATACAATCTTAATAACTTCTTTGATTATTCAAATTTTAAGTTATAACCTCAGGCAAGCTTTTTATTTTGAATCCAGCAATACTCTCTGGGTGGAAAAAAAAAGAAATTAGATACCAGTACATAGTGGGAAAGACTTATTTACCAACATGAAAGATATAACATGTTTATGGTACCTACTGAGTTTTAAAGGAAAAAACCTCAATGCTTTATCCGTTGTTTCATATACCCCAGTGCATTTCCTTCTTTGGAAGACTTCTCAATTTACATTTTGCTTGAATAAATAGAAGCACTATTATATAAATCTGCCAAAGTACCATTCACTTGTATCAGCTTGCCTACTGCCTAAGGTTGGTGGAGATGCCCTTCTCTGTGTCCCACCTATGGTGCAGACAAGGTAGGGTCTTTTCTGTGGCTGCCCCCAAATTGGAACAATATGCCCCATTAAACTTAGGCAGACCTCTTTCTCGCCATTTTTGGCCACTTAATAAAGGCCTTTTTAATTCTGACAGTTATAAACCTTGCTGGTCAGATCATGTTTATCTGAAGACAACGTTTCTTTAAAAAGGTGTTATGCTTGCCTCTTTTATCTCATTTTGATGCTGATTTATTGTGAGGGTGTGGTTTTAATTGCTGTAAGACGTTGTGCATAATGGTGTTTGTGTGTGTGTGTGTGTGTGTGTGTGTGTGTGTAATAATGTCTAAATAAATAAAGGGATACCATGTGCAAATGCTTCATTTTTGACTGCATGTGCCATGAAATAAGGAACCAGGGTGGATCATGGCTCCACGCCACATAGGGGAACCCGGATCCAAATAACTAATAGCAGAAGAAAAATAGCCTGCTTGGGATGTTCCCTTATGCAAGATTCTGTGGAAGAGTTCATTCCTGCAAGGTTGTTCAAGATGGACATGTCTGAGTACAGTCGTACCTTGGGTCCCGAATGCTTTGGAACTCAGTCGTTTTGGCTCCCGAACGCTGCAAACCCAGAAGTGAGTGTTCAGGTTTGTGAACGTTCTTTGGAACTGGAACGTCTGGCAGGGCTTCCGCAGCTTCTGATTGGCTGCAGGAGCTTCCTGCAGCCAATCAGAAGCCACGGTTTGGTTTCCGAACATTTTGGAAGTCGAACGGACTTCTGGAATGGATTCCGTGCGACTTCCAAGGTACAACTGTAGTTATGTTCCCTGACTATTTCCCATGTTTCGATCTATATACCCATTCTGTCCCACTCCCACATCATTTGCATGAAAATTTTGCCTTAATTTTTGAACTGTCTTTTTCAATATATGCATGAATCATTGGATGGTTTTTAACCAAAATTTTTGTATCCATTTTGGTACTTTTTAAAAAAACATTTGCAAAAACCAAAGGATAACTGTGTCTTGAGCCTTATGTTCATCCAGGAAGGAGGAATCAGACTGGATCACTTACAAAATGATTCCGCTTTTGCAATCTCTTGCACAAAGGGAGGGGCATACCACTCTAGTGTGAAAGGTAAAACATGTGTATCCAGCCTAAACGTGTTTAAAGACCTCCTCTTTATCCATGAAAACAAAACTCTCATGGCCTCTCTTTCTGCCAAATACTCTTCTCCTCTTCTTCATCAAAGGTGGAAATTATGCCACCAATTATACCATCCAAAAAAGTCAGTGAGTGCCCATTATTCTTGCACATTCCACAATGCAGCCCTAGAAGTAGCTATTGCATTTTCCCTTGTAAAAAAAGAGAGCTGTGCTTTGATTGATTGCAAAATGTGACATCTGTAAAGTAGAAATGGATGATGAGGGCAGTATGCAACAAACAAGAAACAAATGTCAATTCATTCTAGAAAATGATTATGTGGAGATCTTGGTTCTTGGTTTATTGTGATGGGAATAGCCTAACCTCCCCTCAGGCTTACACACCTGCTTATTCCTCCTCTTCCAACGCAGTTGTGAGAAGGAGTTGGGTAGCTTTCACTTCTGTTTTTGATTAATAGGGACTTGTGTCGTGCCATCCAAACAATCAATATAGGGTTATCCTTAACTGTAGTTTGTTTGCGACTAGCCAACATCAAACCATGGCTTATTTCAACAAACCATGGTTATGGCTATTCACAGGTTAGGGTACAGACAACACACTAAACTGTGGTTAATCTGAAACAGAAATGGAAGCTTCCAACTTCTCATAGCTACATTGGAAGGGAGTGGGTGAGCTGTCCAAATGGTTCACTATGTCCAATGTTGTCAACACACACACACCCTTATAAAAAACCCATAACTTCAAAGGCTTATTGGTCCTGACCAGTTGAGTTAGAGAACAAATACATATGATTTTATTTGAAGAAAATGGGGGTTTGGCCTGTCCTGTACAATTTTACCTCTTTTCCTCTTCGAGACTCCCCAAGTGACATGTGCAACGGGTTGCTACGATACAGGTCAGTTAATGACTTTGTGTCCAAAATTAATACCAAACATGAAAGGTTGTCACATCCAAGGGAACCTCTTCTGCCTACCCCCCCCCCACTTTCTTGCAAAAAAAGGAAAAATGTTTGTAAAAGGGTAGCCAGGGATGAGAGGAGAGGGAGAAGCATAAAGGAAAAGAAATTCAATTTAGTTGACAAACAATTTAAATGCTTAATTAGGAATGGAAAAAAAAACCCAAGCAGGTGGTGCATTATTCTGCCAAATGAGAGCTAGCGCATGGCGTGTGCTTGAATCAAAATGAAAAATGTGAAGACCCAAAATACAGGGCTGTATAATAGCATTTGAGCGGCTGAGATGAGCTTCTGATTATGTGAAGAAATCCAACCAGGATGGGGGTGGGGGTGGGGATAGACTCTGATTTGCCTGCAGAAAGACGGATCCCCAATTCTGCATTTGAGATTTACATGGATTGATCATTGCATTAGCCGGGGCTACATTTAGCTGTGCATTCCCAGCGGACAGGCGAAATGATGGCCCAGAAGAAAACTGCCACATTTCAAACACTCCAGCTGTGCTTTGCCACCATTGCTACCTTCTGCTGCCAAATTCTGTAATTTATTATTTTCTCCCTCCCTCCTCCCGCCTTCTATGAAAATATTGCTAATCTGTTAAATGAAGGAAAGACCAACAAGAGAATAACACAAGGAGAAAATGTGTGTGTGTGTGATCTGTTAAAACTTTAGAATTTCTTTATGCATTGCTAAAAATAATGGGGAAAACCCCCATCCCCATTCCGGCAAATATGGGTTGTACTAGCAATTAAGAAATCTTTGTTTTGGGGTTGACTGTGCCCTTAAAGGCAGAGGAGGTGGATTAATAAGTGTGCAGAACGCGATAAAGAATACTGTAAAAAAAATGATAATAAATAATAAGGCGTTATTTTTGTTATTTATTGAAGCCCAGAGAACAGGCTCTAGAGGACCAATTGTGGCCTTGTAGAAGGCAGAAGCAGCTTTGGTCCTGGTTTCGTGAGACAGGTCTGTGTTTATGTCTGTATCAATACGGCATGGCACAGCGCATAGATCTTTTTTCCTGTAGCCAGGCAAGGCCCTGTAACGTCTCTACTGTCAAAAAGAAACATGTTTTCATTAAAAAAAATATTGCTGCATGTCTAAGCCAGCATCACATATGCAGGGAGAGAAAGAGAGATCCCCAGCCCCTATGCATTTGGGGGTTTCTTACCTTTGTTTCCTTCTGAAAGGATTTATACAAATAACTTCCGTGAGCTGAGAGGGAAGGCATACCTGTTAACACAAAATGGCCCAAATCTGGGATACCATCTTTCGGGTCCACACTCCTGCATGACTCATGTGACCCATGTAATATGCTCCCACCCCAGCACTTTTTTTTGGACACAGCACACCAAAACATGCATTTTGGGGTGTTGTGCTCGAAAAAGTGCAGCCCCAAATAACATGAGATTGCAGGAGCCATTGTGATCGCTGTCTTCTCATGAGGGAAAAATGGGATGTCTCTGGAACAAGTATGGGAAGGTGGGGGCAAAGGTCATGGGGGTGATGAGCTCCAATATCAGTCATAATCACAGTAGCACCATTGAAATGAATGGATTTAAGTCCGTTGACGTTAATGGGTCTATTTTTGAACAAGACTCATGTCAGGTGTCGCTCATAGATTCCTCCCAAATATGGTCCTGCTAAACAGGTACTTCGCTGTTCTCTTTGGAACTCAGCCAAGCAAGAACCTAATGGAAAAACCAATTTCTTTCCAGCTTTTCTGCTGCCTCAAATTTTAACGGATTAGTCCTGGAGGTGTGGAAGGAGCACTGTGATCAGGGAAGCGAGCCAAAGAAGAGAAAAAGAAAGGGGGGGGGAAGAAGCACTGTACATTTTTATTACTGAGACTGAAATTTCACAGAGCATTTAGACAGAATGTTTCTCCAGTGAAAACCTGGCCAGGCTGAGCCAGAGAGAGAAAGAGCTGACCTTTGAAGAAGTTCGACCAGGCCATGCGTTGCGTCTTCTGGATTGCATTAGAACAGCAACTGACAGCGAGAAAAGGAAGGACATCCTTCATTGAGACCAACGAGTTCCAGGTTAAGTCAGATGGGGTGTGGGGAACCTCGAGGCCAGGGGCCCAATGCAGCCCTCCACCCCCCCCCCCCGGCCATGCCACCCACTCCCAATCCATATCTCTCACCAGTCTTTCTTCACACCTTATTTCTGACTGCCTGGAATGTATCCTTGATCTCCGTTAATACCTCTTCTTTGCCTAAATGAATAGAGAGGGGTGTGAGAGAGACGTGTGTCTGAGCAACCATCTCCTCATCCTGATGCAGGATAGGACCCTTAGTAGTGGCACACTGCTTGTCAAATTCATTGCTTTGGCAGACCTGGTTGACCCCCCTCTTTGCCCGCCTCTAGGTGGCAAGTTAAAACACAGCTATTCAGGTGAGAATCTGATCAAGGTGAAAGAACTTTCGTCTGCTTGATCTTTTCAGCACCTGCTGTTGTAATAGGGCTATCGCAGTCACACTTCTTCTGGCTCCAACTCCTTGGAACTTAAGCCAGCTGCTCCTTGACTCAGGAAACCAGATTGAGCTCCCTTTCTTAGTCTTTCTGCCAGACATAAGAAACCCTGTTCATTGTGTGTGGAGCAGAAATCTGATAAAACTGCCCACCGTTCCCTTCCCACAACTCAACATGCTCAATCCAGGTGTGCTTCCTCCATTACTGGTGAGGCCGCTCACCTTCAGTTTCCTCCCACCCTCAATGGTAAAGCCTTGCAAGCAGAAGGACCCAGGTTCAAGCCCTGGCATCTCCAAGTAGGGTTGGGAGACAGTCCTGTTTGAAATCCTTTAGAGGTGCTGCCTGTCAACATAAACAATACTGATCGAGATGCACCAATGATCTGACTCAGTATAAGCAGCTTCCGATGTTCCTATGGCTCCTTCCAAGACTTGAAAACCCCTGAAGAGAATTCAGAAGCTGATTTGGAAACGCCACCCTCTCCATTTTCAACCTGGCCCTGTTTTTCTACAGGTTGGACTGGCAGAATGGAGGAAGCTCCTTTTCCTCAATGTGTTGTAAAATGTATTTTTAAAAGTAACGTCAGCCAAATCATCCATTAGTTAGTTTTCCTCCTTGATGAAATGAAGGTATATGAATGACATTCAGGAGATGTGAATGCCAGGAGATCTAGAACATGCCAGTTGATCTACAATTTACTTTGAGTTTGTTAACCTCTCAGAGGCTCACGTGTTTGCTTGGCTGTTTTCCTTGACGTGGGTCAGCTGAGCAGGAAAAAGATCAAGATTTCTCTGATTTAACAACATATGGAAATATATCCACTAAAACAAAGAAGGGGAGGGGGAAGCCTACTAAAATTAAATGCATTCACTTCTTTTCAATTAAGAGGTTTTCAGTTCCAATCTAACATTGCTTGAAGGAACTGAAATTCCTAGACAGGACAGTGATAACCATCCTGCTATCTTATTTACCGTGACTTTGTTCCAGAGGTTATCTCTCTCTCAGCAGACATCTGCTACCTGATACAGACCTGAAAATATGTTTCTTGTGGGTCCAGGTTTTTCAGCTGCCGATGTCTGCTTGCGATATGGAAGGTTTCCTGGCCCTCAATCATTCTTGTTACTAATCCATCCATTCCTCTTGCAGGACCTGGATAGGATCAGGCACACCAAAGAGCTGAAGCTTAAAGGCTGAAAAATCTTGCACTCCATCCTTCTATGCCACCAGAGCAATCCCCACTGGAAAGGCTGCGGCATGAGAAGGAGCTGATGAATGACGGCTTGGGGATGATACAGCGACGACACCGCAACCGTAACCCTTCAGTGGCTGGTGATACTATTGGTTCATCATGCATGTAAGAGCTGTAGCTTCTTTTCTAATGAGAACTTTTGTCACTTCTCTTACAGTTTGGGCATCCTGTTGTATACCTGCTTTGTGTATATGTGGGCTGGCTTCAGGGTGTTGGTTGGGGGGCACCAGTTACATGTCCATTCAGTGGAGCCATTGAATAAGGAAGGAAGCCATTGAATAAGGAATGTTCATTCAGTGGAGCCATTGAATAAGGAAGGACAGGGCCGTCTTAAGCACCTCTGGCGCCATGGTGCGACGGATCCCTCCGGCGCCCCCCCTGCCCCATTTCCCAGCGCAGCAGGCAAGTGGGCGCAGCGCTTCTGCTGCAGGCGCTGCTGCCGACGGGCAGGCTGGCGGGCACAGCTGCGCGGTGCCCCCCTGGCGGGCTGGCGCCCTGCGCCCTGAGGAAGGAGTAGAATGAATGGGAGAACCCTCTGCTCAGATGACTTGCCGCATGCCAAGCATCACATGATCAGGGGAACAGGCTTCTTAATGGAACCCACAAGCCACACCCACTTTTAGTCAAATCATGGTCCCTTCTAAGTACAGTAACTATGGCATCCCCTGAATTCCTTGCAATTCAAGCACCACTCAGGGCCATGCTGACCATAACACTATCCTTTAGACCAGAGCTTTCCAAACTTTTCATTTTGTGACACAGTACTTCAGTTTTACTAGCAAATTGGAGGCTAAACTAACTTTTTCCAGCCCTGGGAGGAGCTTGGAGAGTGTTTGTGTGACACACCTACACACTGCAGCTGACACACTAACGTGCCATGACACACAGTTTGGAAAGCTGTGCTTTAGATTTATATGGAAAGGGACATAGGAAACTGCCTCATGCTGAGTCATGCCATTGGTTCATCTAGCTCAGTATCGTCAGTGCCGGATTTATGTATAGGCTAAGTAGGCTGAAGCCTAGGACCTCTAAATCTAGGGGGCCTCGCCAACCTGCCTGCTCCCCAGCGGGCAGTCTCTCCTCTCCCAAAATTGCAAACCCAAGACTTCATGCGAGGGCAGGATAACTTGGGCCTCTAAATCTAGGCGGGCCCGCCAACCTGCCCGCTCCCCAGTGCCCCAGTCTCCCCTCTCCCAAAATTGTAAACCCAAGACTTCATGCAAGGGCAGGGCAACTCAGGCCTAGCAACTATGAGACTCAGGGCTATAGGAAAACTGGTGTTATTAACAGTAATCCTTCTAGTTGGTTAATTGGTTTGGCAACTTCCATGCACATGACGTGTGATGCTAATTATTTCCCCAGAGAGTTAAAGGATAACTAATCAGAGGCAGCTACAGTTGCAAATGGCAACAAAATATCTGTGAAAGGAAGAGGAGCAGGTTTGCTCAAGTGTGTTGCAGGTAGAAATGCTGTTTATAATGAAGTGAGAGCAGTAGTTCATTCATTTGCTTGAATGAACAAATAAGAAAGTTTTGAGAATTTAAATTCTAGATTAAAATTGATTACTTCATTGAGAAGGGGATTATAACAAAAACACTGGGGCCTGATTCGAATAATAGAGTGCCTGGTATCTGGTGGGCAGACCAAAGCACTCGTCAGGAGAGCTATGAGATTCAGATGAGGGTCAGATGCCTTGTCAATCCCAGCAGGTATATAACAGGAAGACCCAGCCTGCCCATGACACAACATTCCTGCTACCTAATGGGATAATAATTGTTTTAAGTGTACGGGTTTAGCCATATGAAGAATATGTTTATTCAGTTGGGCAGCAAAGTATTGCTAGGAACCTTAAAAAAAACATATAAGGCATACTCTCATATACTGCTTTTAGACATACAGTGGAATTGTCTATAAATGTGATGTGTAAGGACATTTCATACCTCATTTAGGCATCTGAAGAGAAACTGAAGTATGAGTGGATACAGTGACACATCTTTGTACTGGTGACTTCTGAAACCATTAGTGATAGCCGTGTGTGCTATTTCTGACCTTTTATTTTAACCGCCACACAGATCATTCTCCTACTGTCCTCCTGAAGTGCCAGAATACTTATGTAACAAAAAGGCTACCTTCAAGGGTGGACTCTGGACTCTTCTTGCCCTTTACGAGGCAAAAAAAAGGCATCCCTGCAGCCTGCCCAGAGCACAACATTCGAAATGTGATATTTCACAAGCAGCTTCGAAAAATCAAACTGTGCATATCCCTGCCTAATTCTCCCAAGATCTTGCCCTCCAGAGCCCACTGACATTTTGGTGCCAACCCCCCGCCCAGGATCTGTGAAAAAACAAACAAACAAACAAACAAACAAACAAACAAACAAACAGGAGCCTAGCATTTCCATCCTGTCAAACATTTACTCAGTTCTTTTCAAAATAAAAACAATTTGTTTCTTTTCCTTTTTAAGCAGGAAACGATTATCTGCTGAACTGACTGCTACTGAGTTCAAACCAGTTTAGAAGTTTGCATTTGTGGCCCCAAAGTTCCAAGCCTGGATCCACATTGGACTCGCCACCCAAGCTGCCGATGCCTGAATTGTAGCTGAACCTTTGTGAACTCATCCTGGGGCTGCTTTAGATGTCTGGGTCAATGCAGACAGCCTTGCTCATATTCTTTGCCTCCATCGAACAGAGCAAATAAAAAACATTCAGTTATGAAAAAAAATAATGCAATCCATGAAGCCTACATTCTTATCTTTGAGTTGCCTGATTTATTCTACCAACATAACTCAGGTCTGCAAATAACTCCATGAGAGAGTCAGAGGCGAATGGAGGGAGGGAGAAAATCCAGAGAGGTTTTCCAGACTCACCCAGCCTTTCTAACACAGTGCTTGTTAAGTTTAAAAAACCCCAATTTTTAATTTTTACAGGATAGCAACTTCTGTACATGAGCCTGCAATTCTGTAGCAAACACATGGCTATGCAACAGAGCCCTGGAAACGGATGATGAAGAAGAAAAATGTGCGAATGTAGCAAAATATTAAGAGGAGACGAAAGCACAAAAGATTGATCGCAACTTGGTTTTCGTTAAACACAATCAGCTCGGCTTGAGTTTTGTTTTGCTTTCAATCGTTTTGTTTGTCACTTGGCTTTGACACCATAAGAGGCTTGGATTGGAATTACCACCAAAACCACTTTTCATTTTATTATTATTATTCTGATTTAGAAAAGGGAATGGCTTCTGGCTCTGGAGTATAGACATATGGAAATCTGCTTTTCTTTCCAACAAGGAGAAATAAATTGTCAAACAGTGGAGAACGGAATGTTAGCCTCAATAAAGAAAATGGAAGCTTCTCTAACTCCTTTCATTTTTGATACTTTTCACAGATGTGACCTTATTTCTCCCCCCCTCTTTCCCCCCCGCTTCCAGTTATTGTTTCATTCTGATTTATAGGCAGACTAATTCAGAGGAAGCAGAAATCAAGGCAGATGTTTTTGGGACATCAGCATCAGATTTTGTTTTGTTTTGTTTTGTTTTCGTAGGCAGGCCAGCTCACATTCAGAACCAGGAAAACATTTTATTATTCCTGAAGAGCAGGATGAACCCATTCAGAAGAGCAAAAGCTGGAGAGATCGGTGATTTGGTTGGCTTTGTTATCCGGTATCCGAGAACATATGGAAGGAAACCCTCCCGAAACAGCTGTGTGCAAATTCCCATTTGCTGTGGCTCCATTGTGCTCCCACTGCTGGTGCTTCAAGCCAAGCACCTTTGACATTAGCCAAAATCCATATGTATCCTATAGATTCTGCAGGAATTCTGCTGTTTGATTTCTTTCCCCTCAAACCAGCCTCCATCTGGTCTGAATTCATAAGCTCCATTGTGAATCTCAGAGCCACGTACTTTTCAGATGTCCGTTGTGCATGTGCAGATGACATCGCAGGTGTGAAGCCCTCATTGTACAGGAGCTCAGGGGTGGCATGTTGCAGGTGCGAGGAAACAACTCAGGTGATGTGTGGGTAAACAAATGAAGGAAGTGATGTGTACAGCAATGTAAAAATACAACTTGAAATGCCCTGTGGTGGTGGAGAAAGCTATCTTGCTGCATTTTAAGCTGCTAAAGGTGTGCTTGTGTCATAGACTGGCTGGATGCAGAGGAGTTTTTATTTGTTGTATTATTTGTTGCCTGATATGGATGCGTCCATGCTTTCCAACAGTTTTGTTTGCTGTGGTTGGGGAGAAAAGGGAAAGAAACAGAAGCAAGTCTGTCCAATCAATTGCTGTTTTGTACCACCGGGGCCACATGATATGAGATCAGGATATTGCTGGGCTATAAAATGTAATGCTTGCTTGCTCCTTCATTATTAATTCTGAAATTTATTTTTTGCAAGGAGTGAACTAACCAATTTTGGCTCGGATATCTTGTGTATTCCCCAGCTTGGTAGATGTGTTATTATTTGTGTTGAGCACTGTTTGTCCATGACAGATGGTTTTAAGCAAATACACAGAGTTGAGTTGAAGAGGAAAACAACA